>NC_060176.1:24070781-24428281 GCF_021184085.1 Oncorhynchus gorbuscha | reverse complement strand
CAGACAAAGGCCGAGGTCGAAGCACAAGCTGCTCATCTTTCCCAAGGCTGGGTAAACTAGTCCAACTTAACACATTCTATTATTGAGTGTAAACATCAATCTAGATCCCCAGGTCCACGATCCATATAGATCTATCCCAAAACCTCTGGGAAGAGAAAGAGAGAGAGAGAGAGAGAGAGAGAGAGAGAGAGAGAGAGAGAGAGAGAGAGAGAGAGAGAGACAGACAAAGACAAAGACAAAGACAAAGACAAAGAAAGAGAACATGTCTGTGAATATATCTACAAATTCTAGCTATTTACTGTCACACATATACTTCCAAGTTGATGTTCCTCCTTTTACCAGCCTAACTGTCTTTTTAGTCAGAGGCCTACCTCTTCGTTTGAGCTCTAGCACTGCAAACCTCTCGCACCCTGTGCTCTCGCTCTCCCTCTCCCTCATTCCCTTTTTCCAGACAGACAGACACTCCTTCTGGTGGCACCCTGGCATGAGGCAATTGAGTCAAGCTCATCCGTCATCACCTCATCTGTCGGCCCAGTCCTTATTCTTACATCACACTGACGCCTATGATTACTATCCGCAACAACAACAAAAAAGACGTTGGACATTCACATCCTTGTCGCTCTCATATCCATACACACACACACACACACACACACACACACACACACACACACACACACACACACACACACACACACACACACACACACACACACACACACACACACACACACACACACACACACACACACACACACACACACACACACACACACACACACACACACACACACCTGTAAAACCAATATATGCTGTATGACACACGTGACAAGAGAAGGGTGGAGCGCCACAGCCTTACAGACGAAAACAGGACCTAACTTCACAAGCGTGAGACGTGAACATCTCGTCTCTGTAGCACTCGTGTGTTCGAACGCAGGGCTTCATGACATGTGTCAGAAGACATGGGGTCTATTAACCATCATCTCTCCAAAGTGAACCTTCTAAATCAAGGTCACCATACTACAAGGCTCACCACAGACTAGCCTTTTTGTTATGTGTTACACTCCCAGCTTGCCTTCCAGCCCGCTCCTGAAAGAGCCCCTCCTGCCTGCCAAACTATACTGAGGAGGGGGGGGGGGGGTAAAGCCACAGGGGTAAAGGCCTTAGCCTTTGGAGCCAGAGGGGATGGGGGCTCCACTGCACATATCAATTAATACATAATCGCCAGGCCTCGCCTGCCATACCGTCCCACAAGGGACCCTGGCTACTACCGTACATCTGGAAGACAATTTCGACCAATTAAAGGAGCCGAGAATCATTTAAGAGTGGGATGGCTGTTTGATCACGTCTCTGACTGCTCTCCTGCTCCGGCTACAGTTGACTGGCTGCAGATTGACAGGTCCGGAGAGGAGCACTGATGCCATGCCCATGCCATGTTCTCTCTCATCTTCTCATCCTCCTCTCTCTCTCTCTCTCTCTCTCTCTCCCTAAAGATGTGCATCACCCTAGCTTGTCATGGCCCACGGAGCAACAGACACAGGTAAAATAGGATACATTGCAATACTGACCACTAAACAGGTTGACGAACTAGTTGAAACACGGCACCTGTGATGCTTAGGAACGTGATTGAATTCAATAAGAACAAAACATGAGATTCAAAGATGGGATTAGGAATATAACACCAAATTCACAATAGAGCATACACATGACCAACATTTTGAATCTGTCAAATCAATTGTTTGAACTATGTGAAATGTGATAGCCTGTCAAAACATTCATGGCATTCTTGCACAATTCATGATGACGATAATAGTAATCATAGTAATAATAATGTAATAATAAAATACATTTCCCCCACATTTTGTAGCAAACCAGTCAAGTATCTCCAGGACAACACACACAGGAGCTGCAACTACATAGCAGTTAGTAAAGTAACACGTTCTCTTCTCTCAATAACACCTCTCACAATTCATTGTCATTCTCCTAACTATCGGTAATTGCATGGAGGCTACTGTAGGGCCCCGATCTGTAATTCAGTGCACTACAGTGGGACTGTTGTCCATCGCTATTTCATCTCAATAAGAAAATAAAAAGAACTGACACAAAAAAAAGGTTCACGCCCAGACACTATTACAGACATAATATCCGCCTGGCAAATACCATTAAACAATGACAGTGGCTTACTCGGACTGTGCATCTGGGCATCCTATTTGTTCATTTCCTTTGACAATGAATCTAAGGAATAAACATTTATCGCAAACTCAACTTTGCGGAAGATACAAAAAAAAGTGAAACAATGTGATGGACGTTGTGTAACGCTTGCGTTACGGTTGAGGGGGTCTTGTGTCTTCTCGGCCATTGTAGCCTAGGCTACTGTTTAAATTTGCTGCCTTCCAGTTGGGTTCATCTCATACCCAGTTCATCTGTGTTTACATGGGAGGATCGCTCCCTTCTACTCAAGGTGAAAGGCTGCTCGGTTGGATGAGGGACACCTGCAGACAAGTCCTGCCGGGGAGAGTTTGAAGCACTGGCAGTGCAACGGGTAGCCTGTGTTTTATTCCACGAAATGATACATAATAGACTCGTACAAAGGCAATTTGAACATTTTGGGTTTATCAGAATGTCTGGGAATATATTTACCCTGACATATTTCAGATTCACAGCGGAAGAAACGAAACATCTAAACCCACACCGACATAATCTATATGCACTTTAAAGATATAATTTATATTTTGGAACATTTAAATTAGGCAACGTGCATTTCTCTATATCTTATGATGGTTGTGGCATACGCTACTCGCTAGACTCGACCTCCCTCGTTCCCGATTAAGTTATAGGCTATGCTACGTCCTTTTCATACAATTATTTGTCATGAGTACCTGTTTTATTCGTTTCCGAATCGCTATAACTTTTGCAAATGTGGATACATTTCCCCCAAGCAGCTGCGTTTTGAATCAGTCGTTCAAATCTGAATTTCTCCAGTGATATGTGTGTTGTCTACATAAAATGTTTTAAAGCGTGATATGACATTTAGCCCTCAGTTGTTGAATGCTATCATAACGTTCCTCAAAGCATAATGCATGGCTGCTATTCATAAGAGGTCGATCACAGCACAAAATGGCAGGTCTCACCGGCTCTTCCATCTCACAAGTTTTGACACATGGCATGCAGCGGATAACTTTAATCCTATTTCTCCAACGATATGCACACAGGTTAGCTGAAATTCTAAGCAAAACCCCTAGGGATGTGATGAGAAAGTTTCCGAGGCAGATTGTATGAGGAACAGTTTATACTTCATTAAAAGTAGTCGCAAATATCCGCCTGTGCTATGCATGTCATGTGTCCAATACGTTTGTGCACACTCCGTTGTCTATTTTAAACGTCTGGAATATACAACTTTTACATATGACTATTATGAAATCATTGAAATAAAAAAAGAGAATAGTTGGTTCTGAGTCGCTGTTCAACGTCTTCCCATGCTTTCATTATGTAGACTAAATGTTTTCCACCCTGACAACCCCGCATGCTAACGTCACCGCTATGGATATTTAATTATACTGTATTTTTTGATCACGTAGAGAAACAGGCCCCATTGAGATGATACAATAAAAATAACATTTATTCAAACTGACTTTCAAAAGCGAAACGCCTTCGAGTTACCATTCCGAACCCCATTAAACCCATGCGTAAGCTTCGCACTTCTTACCTTTACATTTGAAGTAGCGCGAAGAAACTCCTGTCTGTAAACGATGCCTTGGTGAGAGATTGTGTTCATTGAATAATGAGGCATGTCCATATGATTGACCAGATCATTTTCTTTCGCTGAAGGGGGAAAAGTGCGCTTCGGACCTGTTACGATGGTCCAATGCAGAATTATCTATCTTACTGTTCCGCACATATCCTGAGTAAACAATTGCGTTTTATTTCATTCGGTCTGTTTTTTTCCCCAGGCCAAACGTGTTCATTGATACTAATCACTCAGCATCACAACATATTTCCATCTTTGAGCTTGGACTCTCCCTATCTGGTAGGTGATATGCATTGTACCGTCAAAAAAAAAGCAGTCCATTGTAGTCCGCGGCGTTATTCACAGCAACTAGATATAGGTCTTGCGGCATTCGGCATTGCTGGAGCTAAGAGCGTAACCCAAGATAAAACCACACCGTAAATAATAATCATCTCTAATCGTAGGCTACATTTCCCCCGTGTTGCGGTATAAAAAAAGAAAGAAGGATTCACAACCTCGCAGCTTGTTTCTGACCTTGAGCTCCGGTAAACACTCTTATTAAAATCTGTCTATTCTCATCAGAAGCCATTCACTTTGTCATTCTTGTTACGTTGACACCGTGTATAATTTGGCTTTGATTACATGTAGTCCGCGACCATGCAGTGAACACATAACAACTGAACACATATAATGTTGTAAAAGTACATGTCCTTACCTTTTCAGTTAACTATTTAAAGTATTTTTCTTCAACAACAAAAAACTCCAGGGTAAATCGGTGTAGTCTGCGCGTCCTGAGCATCAGTCACAGCTCTAGTGCTTAAGAGAAGTAATCAGTGATAAAATGACGTTCATCTCACTGTAACCTTGTGGCGTATTTAATGTAAATAAGTGTTGCCAATCGCATGCATACAAACGCAAACTGGTCCTGAGGGAGGCTTTTTTTTCAGGTGCCCTGACGAACCAGGTTTATTCTAACAAAATGCATGGGAGCGCTTTCTGAAGCCATGGGCTAGGAATTAAGCACATGTATTAGTAAATATGATATTTAAAACAACCAAGCTGTTCAACAAGGCCACGTCGTACCTTATTAAAACAGAAAGAGAAAAGTCCAATATTAAACGCGCTCACCCAACGGTTCCAAGTAACCCGGGGAAATGATTTAAAGAGCTGTATACTTCGTCGAGGACTCTAAACTTTTTTTGGCATAACTTTTGCGGTAGGACAGAGATGCACAGGCCGACCTTTCATTCTCCTAAATGTTCACACAAAGATGGTTTGATATATTATGTTTCTCTAGGTGGTGGAAGGAGCGGTATATAATGCAATTATAGTTTCAGTGTTCCGGCGTTGACGAAGCAATTGCTTAAATAGACTCTTTCTTGTGGGATTATATAATGATTATGGTGTAATTATCGGAACGGTTTGGTAATAATAAAAAGTATCACATACTACTATGGGCGGTTGGTTTTCTAGAATGTAAGGGCATGTGACTCTGGGACGATGATAAGAGCGAGCAAACGTGGAGAGGTCGACAAAAGAGGAGGACGGTGACGGTTCGGCCAAACGCAGAAGGGTTGATTATTCAAAATGTCCTCGAACCATGGGACACATCATCGCATTGATCGAGATGATATCAAATCCGGTATATAACCAGTCAGAAGTCCCACACTGGACTCCCTGGTCGTATTTATACGGGGAGATAGAACAGCTGTGAGCGTATGGTCTCCCCTTTCCACTTGTGCCAAGGCAGTGTGTGACTCAAGGATACTCACACGCAACTGCTCAGTGTGGTAGTATGACAGTGACCTAATGTGTTATGAGCACATGCCACTCCATCTGTGTATGACACTGATATGTACGTTGGTGTGTTACAGCTTGATTCAAGTGTGAGTGTCGGGCCTACAATGAGCCTAATTGGAGTGGATTATAACTCTATTGGATCGTGGACATCTTGTGATTTAAAATGTAACTTTAAATCAGAGTAAAAAGGGATAGCTAGTAGCTATTGGTTTTATGGCTATACTGCTGTGTGTTTAGCCTACGTTGTTATGACTTTTTCTTGTCTTTTTTTCATTTATAGTGTTATCTTTTTTTCAGTGGAACATTAATAGATAATCCAGAAGGAACGATCCCGGCTGCGCTTTCTTTTCCTTCCAGACAAAACATATTTTTTTAAAGATAGTCCACATACATTATTCACTATGAAAATCAGATTCTCATGCTACCCCTTAAACGGTTCGGAATTCAGCATGCATTTTCCAGTTTGATGTGTATGAAATTCTTTTTTTGAACAAATTCCAAAATAAAAGTTTGTCTCTAAAGGAATTAGCATAACTAACCCATCAATAATATCGCTATCTCTATGGGAAGGATAGCGAGAGCAGTAGGGGTGTTCCTCTTCTCAATTCTTCATGGATCAACAGCGCGTTCTCGGTTTCTTTTGAACTTGTTATAGCAAGTCAAGTGATTCTTTATCGGTGACAGGCTTGACAATGCGACGGGGATGTGAAAGCAGGTCAAAAGGAAGTTGGCATATGGATTTAAACATGCACATTTCGAACAATATAGCGCGGGTATGTCCCATAAATATAGCCTGCGTTTAAATAATTGTGCATTACGGTGCAGGGAATAACACATGAACATGCAACATTAACTTCCTTGAACTAATAAACTATTCCCTTCATTTAAAATGCATGCTTATTGGCCTATTTTGTTTATTTTGTCTTTTTCTGTCCAATTCAGGCAACACGTCATTTTTCATGTTTTAATTTGACTTTTAAAAGACTTGAATGAATACAGTAGCCTATTGGCCTGTATGCAAAATAGGACCAACATTTCAAATCCAAAGGCAGACAGCCACAAACACGTAAAGATTACAGTTAACTCTTACAGCACTATTCTACCTATATTTAGCAACAGGTGCTCCAGATGAAAAAAAGGGAGTCACAACAAGAGACCTCTTTAGGGCAATACACTTATTGACTGACATTCCTGAGGATATTTTGGAAATGGACTTCTACCAAGCCTTTATTTCTATCATTATATTCCTTCATAGAAAAACAAATCAATGAATATTCATGAAAAATAATACACTGATCATTGACATTTCATTACTGCACGTCTCATGTAGAAGATTCCGGTATTTCCCTGCCTCCTGTACGTGTACCCCCCCCCCCAATAACTTTACTTGTATCTTTTACATATTGCAATAGCAGGATAGAGATTTGACAGAGTAAACAGATAATAGAAGTCAACGGCGCTGTCGACAGAGCTAGGGTTTGGGGGGGTCAGGGGTCAGGGAGGGGAGGGGAGCACAGAGCAGGGTGTTGGACAGTCCTTCCAGGCCCATAAGACTGATGTTTCTGACTACCAGCTGAAGATGGCTCTGCTTATGGACTATATGCTTGGAAGGCATCCAAGAAAACATGCTTGAAAAACAGACTCGCCACTGTTCACTTCTCAACTAAACTAAGATGTTACTCCTTCAGTCTCCTCTCCGTGTACTCTTGGATGTTGCCCTGCTTGTAGTCATTTCAAACCTCAGCTCAATTGCAAATTAGTATTATTAGCAACAGACAGAACAATTTTTGAACATTGATGCAACATGATAGCAATAAAGTGGGACCTACAGTAGCAATGCACTCATGTTGCTGTGCATCCCATTTTACAAGGATGTGGTGTGTGTGTGTGCGTGCGTGCGTGTGTGTGTGTGTGTGTGTGTGTGTGTGTGTGTGTGTGTGTGTGTGTGTGTGTGTGTGTGTGTGTGTGTGTGTGTGTGTGTGTGTGTGTGTGTGTGTGTGTGTGTGTGTGTGTGTGTGTGTGTGTGTGTGTGCGTGCGTGCGTGCGTGTGCGTGTGCGTGTGTGTGTGTGTGTGTTTAAAACCAGTCTGGAACATAAAGTCTTGTCCAGTTCAGATTTAAATGAAAACACACCAGAGTGGCTGGCTCATATGTAGAGAAAATGTTTCTTTCTTCAAATTGAGTTTCTCAATGTACAATTAATCTGTTCCAGGCCTTTGATGAAGATTTTTTTTCAAAGTATCCTACTTTAATGAAAACGGAGTGAGTGCAATTTTAAGCAATTTGATTCTCTGAACCCTCTGTGACTGTAAACTTTGAAATGTAACTTAAAATTACACTGTCAAGTATGACATCCACTAAATGAGGAGCACCGTTATAAAAATAAAAATAAATACATTTCAATTGCCGTAGTCATTTCGCAATCTCATCATTATTGGTTACATCAATCCCGTATGTGAAGCTTTTACATTTCGACAAACACACCACTGTTTCTTCTTTCTTCAGACTGGGGTCGAGTGCACTACATGTTTGGCAGTTCTGATCATTAATGAGGCTCTGCACAAATACTGCAGAGACAAATATTTAGATCTAAAGTCTGAGGTTTCATCATCCTCATATTGTGAGACTAGGGAAAACTGTGTTCCTATATTTATCAGGAGAAAGTGTATATACTGATCAAACTTGTCCCCACTTGATGAGTTACTTAGTGCAGTATATTGCCTATGACCGATAACCGGGCGGATGCTAATTTAAATCATCTGAATCAATGTCTCTACTGGAAGAAAAAAAAAATCTAAATGAAAACATCTGACTCAAACTGATTGAGAACAATGTTCGGCATAAGGGATTTAATCATGATTACTGCATGCTTAAAATATCCCGGGTTTGATAGGTTCCATCATTCTCATATGTCTACGTAAAATAAACTACAGTGTGTTAGGAGGAACCCTCGGACAACAAGACTAATGACAACACAGCCGACGGCACAGAAAGACAGTGAAGGGAAAAACTTTCTTATGAGGAGTTACTGAACAAATCGGAAACACGGGTTAACAAGTAGGCCACTGCTTACGGACGTTCCCTCTAAGTGACAAACAAGAATGATACATGACCCAAGCCTCAACCCAAATGGGAGTACGTGGCTGCCCATCTGTTGTTGAGTTGATAAGCTTATAGGCGATAACTTTACAGAGGGTGCCATTATCACACAGATTTAACCAGACCCTACCACCAGCTAACTCCCTCATACTCCAACTACTACTGTACTGTACCACTACTTCCTCCTGGCTCCTCACCTCTCAACCAAAGTCCATATTTATGGGACAGTGAGCCATCATATTTTACTATTACCTATCAATTGGTTTCTAATCGCAATAATGAGGCAGCTGCCGTTGGTGACGGAGGGCTAACTGCCTCCGTGGGAACATTAAGGAGCCTGGGTTATGCTGTGGGCCGTTAACTACCTACAGGCGCTCCTTAATGGCTCCAAATGACCTCCTCAGTGGCTATTAGCACATAATTAGAACCTGCAGACCATTGGTGACCTCCACCGGACACACGTGACGCCTCCTCTGTAGCTCCTCTCCCCTTCAACACTTCAATCAAAGCTACTCCCCAGTGAGACCACTATCACTGAGCTTACGTGAGTTGGCATTGGCAATCCAATAGTCGTGTATTCAAACATATCGGCATGCCAATGAACACAATACATTTAGCTGGTCTGGTACAAAGTGTGTGATTGTAGGAAAACTAGAAAGAAAGAAAGAAAGAAGAAAGAAGGAAAGAAAGAAAGAAAGAAAGAAAGAAAGAAAGAAAGAAAGAAGGAAAGAAAGAAAGAAAGAAAGAAAGAAAGAAGATAAACAGGTAATATACATCCATCTTGAAAAAAGCTTCTCGCCTCAGGAAGAATCCTTTACACTTTCACCTCCTTTGGTACCGTTTCCTTTCACCAGACAGACACACATGGAGTACAGTGCTGAATAGTGCAAGGTGCTGCCACACCACACAAGTTTCTCTGTCAGACTAACCTCTGTGTACACTTACCAATGGTTTCCAGTTACTCCGAACAAAGGAGAGCCTTAGTTGGTTCATGACAGCTGAGGAGCCCTGGAGAACAACATAAGAGAATAATAAAAGGAATGTGTTGCTTTGTCAGGGAAATACAACACAATATAACCGCCTTAAATTATCAGTGAATTATCTCTAATCACATGAGAATTATGTTGGTTATTTGTAAAAAAAAAATATTATTATTTTTTTCTTTTTTTAAACACAGAAGGACAGTGACCTTGTGTTACAAATATGAGCTACCAAACACAAATTCCACAGGATAATCTTTGTAGGCCATGAGCCATCCTTGGAAAAAATGGCTTATATGGCTCCACACAAGATCACTTTATATTTCCAACCGAACCCTACAGTGAAGATATATAGCACTAACATTGTACATGAAGAGAAATGTAAGTGTAACCATACTTTGTCAAAGTGATCAAGCTCAGCAATGGCCATGCAGCTATGGATTTGATTGTGTGCATTTAGGCTTACCTACAGTAAATGTAGTATGATTGGCAAACTTCCCATCAAAACCACACTCACGACAGCGCACACCAGAGGCTGTGGCTTGTTATTACAGGGGGGGGTAAACTATGGTGCAGTGGCCACAGAGCGCCTGCTAGCTGTAATGCCAAGAGGTCACAGAGTCTAAGGACATCCCAATTTCCTGTGCTCACTCTTATGATTCAGTTTTGGATGTGCTCCCTGTGTCATGGGTCTGAATCACTGCCCTCGCAACGCACGCGCTCGCACGCACGCGCGCACACACACACACACACACCAGTCCTCCCTGAATTCATTTGTTTTCATTTGTCAGCAGTACTTGTTCTTCACTGCTGTGCTGAATTATCGCTTAAGCAAGGGTCCGTCTCCTCCTCCTTAATCATTAAATCAGCTTTCTTCTTTACAATGGGATAGCAGGACAGCTAACAGTAAAGTACTGTGTACTGCACAGTATTTAATCTCAGTTCAATCTGATTACAGCTGCAGAGCTTCTCTTTGTACCAGATTGTGACATGCAACCTTCCTGCAGCGTCGCTACAATGCTGAGAGAATGTTTCTGCATGTTGTTGGTGACTGTGGTGCAGCCCAATTAACACTGGAGCAATGGCCCATCCAAAAATTGCTGGTACTTTGGAAAATATTGTTTTGTTTTGGGGAGTCCAGCGTAGTGCCGCATGGCTACCGTGCTGCCAGCCGGTCAAACAAAGAGCGAGACACAGAGACAAGGGTTGAGAACCTTTTCGCAGTAATAGAAGAGACATCGGGAAATTACACTTCCGTGCCATCAATTGCCCAGAGACGACCAAAAACCCTGGACACACTTAATCAGGAAAAGGGCACACCTCTGAATATCCATTCTTTTGTAATGGCATTACAAGAGAAGCAAGATTTACAGATCACTTAATGTGCCTGAGTCTTCTGCATAAAAGTATATACAAAGGTTAATATTGCAATAATATCTTCCTGGAGGGCATTGTAATCATTATCTCTCTGGAGGTATCAATTAGAAGCACTTTACAGCAGGTAATGACTGAGATTCCAGTACAAAATGACCATATTATTGTTATCATCATCTATAATTTCAGATGGGCAAAGGCAAAAAAGAGAACGATAAGTTCAACTAGAGGTAGACTTAAGGAATGAGAAGACTTTTACATTTTACATTTGGTCTCTTATTCATTTGGTCAATGACCCCCCCCTAGGTCCTCCTCAGCTTGTGTGTGCTGCTGCTACACTACATGTCCAAAAGTATATGGACAACTGCTTGTCGAACATCTCATTGCAAAATCATGGGTATTAATATGGAGTTGGTCAGCCCCTTTGCTGCTATAACAGCCTCCACTCTTCTGGGAAGGCTTTCCACTAGATGTTGGAACATTGCTGCTGGGACTTTCCATTCGGCCACAAGAGCATTAGTGAAGTTGGGCACTGATGTTGGGTGATTAGGCCTGGCTCGCAGTCGGCATTCTAAATCATACCAAAGGTGTTCGATGGGGTTGAGGTCAGGGCTCTGTGCAGGCCAGGCAAATTATTCCACACCGATCTCGATAAACAATTTCTGTATGATCCTCGCTTTGTACACAGGGACATTGTCATGCTGAAGCAGGAAAGGGGCTTCCCCAAACTGTTGCCACAAAGTTGGAAGCACAGAATAGTCTAGAATGTCATTGTAAGCTGTAGCGTTAAGATTTCCCTTCACTGGAACTAAGGGGCCTAGCCCGAACCATGAAAAACACCCCCGGACCATTATTCCTCCTCCACCAAACATTACAGTTGGCACTATGCATTGGGGCAGGTAGTGTTATCCTGGCATCCGCCAAACCCAGATTCGTCCGTCGAACTGCCAGATGATGAAGCGTGATTCCTCACTCCAGAGAACGTGTTTCCACTGCTCAAGAGTCCAATGGCGGGGAGCTTAGAAAACCCATTTTTAAAACTTCAGACGAACAGTTCTTGACTTGACGTTGTTTCCAGAGACAGTTTGGAACTTGGTAGTGAGTGTTGCAACCGGGGACGATTTTAATGCGCTACACGCTTCAGCACTCGGTGGTCTCGTTCTGTGAGCTTGTGTGGCCTACCACTTCACGGCTGAGCCGTTGTTGCTCCTAGATGTTTCCACTCCACAATAACAGCACTTACAGTTGACCGGTGAAGATCTAGCAGGGCAGAAATCTTACAAACTGACTTATTGGAAAGGTGGCATCCTATCACAGTGCCACGTTCGTTGAAAGTCACTGAGCTCTTCAGTTAGACCATTCTACTGTCAATGTTTGTCTACGGAGATTGCATGGCTGTGTTCTTAATTTTATACACCTGTCAGCGACAGGTGTGGCTGAAATAGCCAAACTAATTTGCGGACACCCCCAATTTGAAAGGGCGTCCACATACTTTTGTATATATAGTGTATGTAGATGTTCTGTTTCAATGGGCAGACAGATATTCAAATAGAGATGGGTTTCCTCATATTCAGGCGTTGATTGTCAGTCCCAATTTCCTCAAAGAAGCTTGTGTGTGTAAATGTGTGTGCATGTGTGTGTTCATTTGGCAGTGAATGTGTGTGAGAGAGAGACAGAGCGAGAGAGAGAGAGAGAGAGAGAGAGAGAGAAAGCGAGGAGAGGGAAAGAGGGAGCTGTGCATCAAAACCTTCAGCAACTGGACAGCAAATATTTACGTACCACAAAACACAACAGCATTATGGTTCGCTCGTCACTATTTATTCAGATAGGGGGGAAAAAAATATGTTTTACGCTTCCGAGAAGTTGTCGTGTGACCTTTGCGCTGGACTACAAACAATTATAACGAGGATTGGTTCTGTTATTGACCTCACTCATCAAAACCATGAATAATTCAGAGATACACTCTTGCTTGTCCATAGTACATTAAGCATAAAGGCCTCTGACTTTTGATTGATTTCTTTTATATTTAATAAGCAGCTCGGATTCTCCTTTTTAAGAAGAATTGAATTGGACGTTGGTGACATCCATCAGGGCTATTCATACCCAGGAAGTTATGAGCCGGTTTTCCATGCTCCGTCACAACCACCCTAAGGCTTTATAATGCGTGTCCGCCCATTTGTTAATCACACTGTAGCAAGGCTTGGATTGTGTGGGTCTTTTCCCACAGCGTTATGGGAGGAGCTACAGAACAAGTAGCCCACACTGCTGGCCGATAGAACACCAAGTGGCAGGTCTGTCTCTCTTTCATGTCTGTTAAACTGACCATGTAGTGGTTTAGACATCCCCCTATATGTACAGTATGATACAGCATTGATGTCTGCAGTCATGGGACAAGCACATGCGGTGGTCTACCGTCAGCATGATCAACAATGCCAGACCTACAAGCGTATATTAGACTATATGATAGAAAATGAAGAAGAATGTGTTCATGCCATCCCATCCTCCATGAAGGGGGGGGGGGGTACGACAGGGTGAAGCCCGAAGATAACGGGAAAACTCGCAAATTTCACATTCTTCACCCCAAGGAGAGGATTTTTAAATAGGATTGCAGCCCTTATATGATTTCCACTGTCTTTTCCTTAAATGTGTGTAATTTGGAGTGTAATAGAGAGGAAGAAAACCGCTATAGGTTAATCTCATCAACCTCCATCCATACCCAAGGGAGGATGCTACAGCTAAAACTAGCTCCCTAGCTAGCGCACGGTATTGGCCTTGAAAAGTAATACAAGTAGGGGGACTGGCGGAGAGGGAGTGAGGAGAGATCAAATACAGGTGAGTGTTATCCCTGAGGAACTCCCGATGGCCTGCACTGCCCCTTCACTCATTCAGCTAGACGCTTCACTGTGTCACTAAGTCAATCGTTATGCAGAACCTACTTACGTACCACCACTCTTTATACATGTAGCTATATATAGGCCTTGTACTTTGTTAAGGGAGGCATGGCTCCCATAATCTTTTCAGACTGGGACAAACTCACTCCATTGATATCAATGTGTTTATTGCAGCAATAGCAATATAAGGCAAGGCGAAGTGAGATATCAGCTTACCCGAGGCTGAGAGAAATGTAAGATAAAGGATATTTAATATCCAGTTCACATCACGAGGGCTAAACCTCTAATAGCACTTGGGGTTTCTGTGCAGGTAATGCCTTCATCTTTGTCTAAACACACTTTCATGGACTTTAACTGTAATAATATAAAGTGTGTGGGTCACAGATAAATGTAGCGTAATGGCTCAAAGCTGAAGATTACCCATACATCCTGTCTGCTTATTAATGCTCCTAGGCACTTCCACTAAAGGTGTTATCTTCAGGAGAGGGGGAAAAAAGCACATCAAATATTCTTTCTTTTTTCTTTATTTACAGCTCTTAGCATTTTGTCACATTGCGTTAGAATCAAAAAAGCGTGCATTCCGGATGGCAATAATCACTCTCTGAAAGCAAATATATACGTACATTATTGGGTACAACATTACGCTGGTGGCTTGTGTTCTAGGACACATTACCCTCGCTTATTTTGTGTCTAAATGATAATGAGCATTCAAATGATAACCTATATCATTTAGAGTGAAACATGCATTTAAAACACTAGCTGCCATTTACAGAGGGGTAATGTTTTCCTGAGATCAATCAGGTGTCCTCGGCATCCATTAAAAAACCGTAAAGAACCACCCATAGTAAAAAGACTGGTGTTGTCCTAATTATGTGTTAGGTGATGCATTATTTAACAATCCAACATACATTTCAGGGTTGGATATGAGTAAAATAATTTATGACAAGATCTCTTTTTTTTTTTGCCCAACACTTTAAATCAAACTTCAATAAATGTGCCACCCCTATCCATTTTACATGAGGCCTTGCTGAAAACAACCAGGAAGTCTGTTGTTTAAAATTCTTCCGACGGCACCGGGTCAGAAATACAAAATAACACCAAAGAACGAGAAGCTTCAGCACACTAGCTGACCTTGGGCTACACATCCACTTCAACTGGGAGAGAAACAGACAAAAGGTGACGGATGATCCAAAAGGCGGTCCCTCCAAAAATTCAGTCAGATCCTAGCAATTATGGCACGTTGTGCTTGCTAAGGGTTTCCCGCAACCAAAACCTCATTTTCTGTCTCTCTGTCTCTCTTCACTCTCCACACATTCATCCAGTCCTTCCCACAGCACACAAACGAGTAAGTTTGGGTTGGAAAAAAACTCAAGTTGAATGTATTTCCTCTGACAGTGTGTCATGTGGTAAGCCTATAGAATATTTATTAACTCTACTTGAGGAGAGATGAGGTTTTTGAGAGGTTGGACAGGTCAAAGGTCACAGCCCATTGTTTGCTAGTCAGTTTGAGACAGTGTGACTCAAAACCAATCCGGTGAAAATACATGTCTTTAGATTCACAGTGATGGATACATTTCCACAAGCAGGTGTATCTGTGTACATTCATACATTTTGTAATCCAACTCTTCTAATCTCACATAACCAGGCCTCATTCAGCTGCAGTTTCATTCCAACTCTCTTTTGTTGACCCAGATATATGCAGTAAATGACAGTAGTGTGCCTCTGCCACCACTGCTAATGACAAAAGCAATAAAACATTTGGAAGGGATGAGGCCATCTATCATGTGAAGCCCACAGAGAAACAGAGGAGCCTAAAAGCACAGTAAGAGTATACCCTGGAAAGGCCCAGGGAAACCAAATGTATATCATATTACACATTGAAATGTGACCCTGTAATGACATCACTTATATTAAATCAAGGCCTTGACTCAGTTTTACTTAAGCTGAACTGGTGTCCTTCCTGAAGCGAAATGAAAAAAATTGAATAGTGTCGTTGTTTTTCTGACTGTGGAACATAGATACGGTTTGATTTAGACTGGCACGAGGCAAACATGGAGAGAGCAGGGTGCTTTAAAACAAAGACAGAATAGAAAGTGTGTCCAGACATTTAATTACTGTGGGATAGCGAGGTAACTGGACATACTGTACAGGCCAATTCTTCTCAGGGAACCATTAAGCCCTTTTCGGGTCCAGCAATGCAAACACGTTTTACAATGGGGTTTAAATAGCACCTTTTTATTAACACCTGGAGAGAAAAATCATGTAGGAATTTGTCTTTGTCGAGAATATTAAACTGGTTAAAAGTACAGCACAGTGGGTTTACCTAAAAAAGAAATCAATTATATACAATATGATGGTTATGTTTTGTGGCAAAAATAAATAAATATATATATATATATATAATAGTACAGTTATTACCGGGTAGCCGGTAGCTTAGAGGTTAGAGCCGACAAGGTGACAAATCTGTTGATGCGCCCTTGAGCAAGGCACTTAACCCTAATTTGCTCCACGGCCTCCGTACTACTATGTCTGACCCTGTAAAACAACACATTCCACTGCACCTATTCAGTGTATGTGACAATAAAACGTTTATTCAAAACTATTCTTTTTCCACTGTCGTGGATCTCACTGGGAGAACAAGCATTGAGAGAGGCAAGCAGCGCCTGTTGAATCAGATCAGGGGGAAAAAAATGAATATTCCTCACCTGTCTGCTCGTGTTGACTCCTCTTGTTTAGATTTCACAGTGGGGGAAAAAATAAAAACCGCATATTTACTTTTAATTGAAAGGAAATTAAAGACGCATCCGCATCCGCAAGTGACAAAGGAAGATCACAAGCCTTTGGAGCGATGATAGCTTTTGTTTAAGATGGATTTCATAAAGAAACCCCCCGACTGATAATGATAAAAAAAAAAAAATCTTGGACATTTCTCCAAATACAATTACCTCTGCGTCACCTGATTCAATCAAATGCATTTGCATTCTGTTTGCATCCAGTGTTCCGTGAACCAGTAAACAAGACAGGAGGAATACATCTGATGTGTTTTCATGCTTATGGCTGCTCCTCTGTTTGCTACATTTTATTCCGAATATTTGAATTCTTATGAATTTGTAAATACTGCACAATGTACGGATATGTGGATGACTGTTTTTTGAATGGGGGGGGTGTCTCCTTGAGTCGAAACAGGAAATACTATCCCACATTTTGAAACAGATGTCGTTTGGCTGGTGAGTACTTGAGATTAAAAATCAACTGTGCGTGATGTGAACTCAACCACTCTATGTGTCAAAGTAGTAGCAGCATGTTGGATCTACTGAGCGACGTTGGCTGGCATCGTGACCAAAGTCCTAGTGGTGCTCTGATACATACCAGATCACATGCTTCCTAACTGGATAGATGCTCAGAGATCCCCTACTAACCTGTCCTGTTGGAAAGAGCAAAGAGCGACATCTTCTCTTTTACACACTCAGTCCTATCTCGATTTAACCTCGCTACACCTCTAGTAATACAGGGTTTAATTTGAGCAGATGAGCCTATTGTTTTGACAATTTGAGACACCTCATCTATCCACCCTGCTCTCCTGTCTCCTCCCACACTGACTGAGCCCCTGGTCCGTCTTCACACGTATTCACAGAGAATCACTGAGGTCAGAGGTCGCCGGCACCACAGCTCAACATGTCTCCATGTCTCCATTAATCCAAATAATCACTTCACTGCTCCAATCCAAGCTCTATTTGATATATGAGCAAATGCAACATTTGGGTGTGGGTGTATGCATTTGCCGTATACAGTATGAGAAGACAGTGTTCAATCTGGAAGTTTCACTTTTATGTATGGTGGGTAAAGACCAAACCGACCAAACCAAACTCTCTGTGAAGACCAAACCGTCTTCATGTCTAAATGAAATGAGGGATGAGGAGCACATGGGTGTGTAGTGGGTGTGTGCTCAAGAGAGGAGTGAAGAGAGACAAGACATCTCTTCATCCAAACCTGGTGTCTAGCCACTGGCCTTCCCCTAAATATTTCAAACAAATACAGTATTTTCCCTCACGGGTCTATTTAAAAGAGTTCGGTGGAGGATTTAGCCAAATTCTTTCTTTCTCTAGCAGTGGTATGCCTATCTGCATGCATTAAAAAAAGACAAAGTGAGAAATTCACCTCTCACACAACTGTTAGATTTGTACAATTGGGAAAGCATATGATCCACAAAGAATTGTTTCAACTTGGAGATGAATAGATTCCTCTGTGTTCATTTCAAATACACGTCTCTCCCCACACACACGTATGTTCCGCAACAACTCATGAATAAGCGCATAGGCTAAAGTAGCTGATACGAAATGCTTCTATTACAGGCGCAAATACCCTCAGCCATTCCGCAAAAGGTGAAAAAGGGGATAGGGATAGGGAAAGGGATAGGGAAAGGGGTATGGATAGGGATATGGATATGGATATGGATAGGGATAGGGAAAGGGATATGGATAGGGATATGGATATGGATAGGGATAGGGATATGGATAGGGATAGGGATAGGGATAGGGATATGGATAGGGATATGGATATGGATAGGGAAAGGGATATGGATATGGATATGGATATGGATAGGGATATGGATATGGATAGGGATATGGATATGGATATGGATATGGATAGGGATAGGGAAAGGGATATGGATATGGATATGGATATGGATAGGGATAGGGATATGGATAGGGGTATGGATATGGATAGGGATAGGGGTATGGATGGATAGGGATAGGGATAGGGATAGGGATAGGGAAAGGGATAGGGATAGGGATAGGGATAGGGATAGGGATAGGGATAGGGATAGGGATAGGGATATGGATAGGGATAGGGATAGGGATAGGGAAAGGGATATGGATATGGATATGGATATGGATATGGATATGGATAGGGATAGGGATATGGATATGGATATGGATAGGGATAGGGAAAGGGATATGGATATGGATATGGATATGGATATGGATAGGGATAGGGATATGGATAGGGATATGGATATGGATAGGGATAGGGGTATGGATGTGGATAGGGATAGGGATAGGGATAGGGATAGGGATAGGGATAGGGATAGGGATAGGGATAGGGATAGGGATAGGGATAGGGATGGGGATAGGGATAGGGGAAGGGATAGGGGAAAACCACATTTAATGGCTGACCAACCACTGTGCAGTGGCATAATAACTAAGGAGGCTATTTATTATTAATTGATATGGCCTTTCTTACTACGAAAAGGACAATTATTTCAAGCACCACACGCCTCTCGTCTGCACAGTAAGCTATCAACACAAAGTGCCCCGAGTGAAATGAGTAAGACTCGTCATCGTACAACTACAAACCCGAGTGAGCCTTTTTCATATTTTCCTCTATAAAAGCACCACAATTTTACCATTGAGATTATAAAACGTGACAATATCAGAGCAATTTAGTACACCAACAGTATTTATAAGGCATTAAAGTCAATGACACATGGTGAGCAACAGCATAAAACAATGAATTCTTGTTAAGCCATTATTGCTTTCATGGCATGCGGCATCATTTCATATGAACAAATCACAGAGGAAGTCATTGAACCTGGTAGGTACCCAGTCACTCTACAGTTTTGTTTTGATGTTGACCAGAGTGATCCAACTTTGTTGATCTCAAAATGTGAGTTGAATTGCAATATGAGTCAAGTCAATGGAATTACAATATAATGTTTCTATTCCATTAGCTTTGTAAATGGCACCTTCGCCCATCAAGCCTATTGGGGTATGGAATGTCCTTCGCTGTATTTTCTTCTCTTTTCCCCCCATCAGCCACCCTGGAGTTGGATAGTCTGGGGACAGGTACAGTGTTGTGAGATTACAAAAAAGCGAAGATCCATTTGTTTGATTTTAATTATATGTTTCATGGTAAAACAATGCACATGTTCTAATATTCTCTTGACTTCATTGGAATCGTGTTGAGTTCACCCTCTCATACCCTGCGTATTGCCAGGTTATTTATTTATTTAGGCTGAAATAGAAAAGTCAGTGCAGTAGAACATAAAAGCAATCAGTCTCTGTGATTTAACAAGAACCTGGTCCCATTCAATGAACTCTAAACCCATCAGACTAAGAACAATACAGTACATCAGCAATTTTCTAGCCCTACTGCCTGAGTCAAAGAGAAGACAGGGTCTGTTCTCACAACGCCAGTTATAGTGTAAAGGGAAGATGTATGTTATCTTCAACATCACCAATGGAAAAACAATTAAATGTGATCGATGGAGATTGGGGGTTTAGGGTGGGTTTGATTGTCTGCCTATCCCTGTTTACTTACCTCCTGGAGACACACAAAATGTCAGCTCTAAGCAGTTTGTGGACTCCCCGCTAAGCGTTTGGCCTGCTCAAAACCAGACTGGTTCCATCTTCTGGACTCTTGGCATTCGATACACGCGTTGTGGCCATCAATGTGTCATTCAAATGCCATGCCTTCATAGCCATACTGCGACTGAAGAATGTTCCTTTCTTCTTTGGTTGTTCTTATTGGCATGATTGTCCTCGTGCTCGTCTCGTTTTCAGGTTGAAAGTCACCGTTGACCTCCATTATCAAATGACTCCATTCATCTGAGAAGGGTTTCAACCTTTCCTAAATCAGGGTCACCATGAGAGAGAAATCCCCCTTTGGGATGTTTTAGAAGTAAGTCACCTCATTTCACTGCAACATTAACTATTAAAGAAAAGTGCCAACATCACATGAAAAAAGGCTCAGTGCACAGAAAAAAGGAGAAAGTGATGACGCCAAGACAGTTGAAAAAAGTGCTTCTGTTGTAAAACGGCAGGTATTGTTTTAAGCAGAAAGATGTCACAGTGGAGCCAGTGGCAAAGTGAGGAGTGACAATGGTGCTGCTAAACTGCTTTGGCAAGAGATGACAGGGACGTTTGGAAGAAATAAACAGTCAACATCACACAGTCACTTTGTTTCCTCTACTTAAAAATATCCTGATTCATTTCAATCCTAAAACATTCTGTAATTGGGCAATGGATGAAGGGGTGTGGGACACAGGGCGGCTTTTCAACGGCTGTGAGCAAGTGTGTTCCCCCCCAAGCTATTACTACCATTACAATGTGAATCTCTCGCCCCTATGGATTTGCTTTCTGTGTAGTGCCAAACGCTCGTTCAAGAAAACTCCACATGGAATAAAGCTAATCCCTTTCAACCGGGAAGTGGGCAGCCGCGGACATGACTTTGCAAAGGGGGAGATGATGTCACCCGTTCAAAGTTTGGATAGAAAACACTCACCCCCCCATTCACCACCTTCCCTTTGAAACGCACAGCCAACTAAAATAATCAGCTTCCACTCAAAGTATTTATCAGATGGAGGGAAGACGAGATTACATCGAGAGCAAGTACGTGTCCCTATTATTCTGCCAAGGGAGCATCTCACAAGGCTGACACTGGAGGTGACATGGAGAGAGGGAACAGGAGAGGAGGAGGAGGAGGAAGAGGAGGAGTATGAGGAAGAGAGAAAGGGAACAGTGTCTAAAAGAGAGAGAAGGGGGTTGAGAGAAGAAGCAAAAATACAACTCATTATCCCAACCCCCAAAAACATCCCACTCTCTCTCTCTTGTACACCGCTTTTGTTTGTGCACTCCGTCTTTGTCATTTAGTCTCACTTATTTATGGGATTTTACTAGTTCCTGTGAAGATGCAGAGCTTTGCAGTTTATGTCTAATTTAGTAAAAATCCTTTCGCCAGACAAGGCTTGTCATCAACTTTTCCCCCCTCTGCTTCTGTCTCGACTTTCCTCGTTCTGTCTTCAATGGTTTGGAGTGTGGCTGGTTGACAAGGAGAAAACTAAACGAGTCTTGATACTACAACGGATTCTCTCTGATTTGTAGTCTTGTTTTCCGGCACAGAAGTTGGAACTGCTTAGCTGTATGCCACAGACTAAACAACACGCAGTAGCTAGTGTGAGGGCTTCCGACTTCAACACTAGTTTTGTGAAGTTTGTCTAATATTTCATTGTCTTTTAATGCAGAGACGAGGATCATGGCCAGTAACACACACAACAGTAATCTGCTCTGTCTTGCTGGATCTCACTTTACTGTAACAATACCCATGTTAATGATCACAATAGTAAAGTGGTTACAAAAGGAGAAGAGAGAGAGAGAGAGAGAGAGAGAGAGAGAGAGAGATGAAATATATTTGGAACTTTTTATGGAAAAACAACCTGACACAAAGTAATATTCATCTCCAATGAATCCAATATTCTTTTTGGAATGATATTAGACGGTATCTATTATATCTTCCATTGTGTTCCCATCTGCCCTTTTCAGGATCTAAATGATGTGCATTAGTACGTAAATGGGCTAATGCCTGTCTGTATTTAGCGGGCTACATGCCGTGAATATATTCTCTGCTTCAAGAAGTAATTGGTAATTACAGTGGTCATTTAGGCAATCACTGTCTCTCCGAGATTCATGTCATTCTTAAAAATAACTAGCTCTTAACCTTTGACAGAATTCTACAGAAACGGTTCATCATCGCCCCCGCTTTGATTAATTTTTGCACGCACACACACACACACACACACACACACACACACACACACACACACACACACACACACACACACACACACACACACACACACACACACACACACACACACACACACACACACACACACACACACACACACACACACACACACACACACACACACACACACACGTATCAATAAAACTGATACTTTTACATTTGTTAACTGTGGCAGACTACCTCCCCCATGTGAAGAGAAAAAAGCATAGGCCTGAATAGCACCAGGAAACACAGCATACTTCTAAACCCATTAGTTTAATCCAATTAACATTAAGACCAAAACACACACAGGTCATTTGACCTATGCCCCTGCATGAGTCTCTCCATCTCTCTCTGGCCAAAAGTAATGAGTAAGTATTGCTCCACTTTAGCAACAATAAGCCTTTCTTTCCAAACAAAAGGCTTCTCCTCTCACTCATTCCTCATCTATTTCTTGCCGCCCCTCTCTCTGTTTCTTAGTTTAAACAACCTCACATCACACATAAGTCATATCTGATGCACCTCCATCCAGAGAAATCTTGCTTCCAGATGTATGTTGTATGTGACAAATAGCCAGGTTGACCACAGTAGTATTGAAGCAGTTATCCCCTCTACACTTACGGCCTCCAATGCTGGATGGTCACAGACTCTTTGGCATCTTCACTTGCTTTTCCAGCAGGCAAAATGTGAAGTCAGTTTCTTACTTTCACTGACTAGCCAATCAGCTTTTTTAATACCCAGCCAGAAAGAAAATATTTCATAAATACCATTTATTCCAGGTACAGGCAATATAAAGTCTTTCAAACACAGTGCTAATAACAACACCCATATAAAAGCTATGTAAATGGGTGTTTTTTTCTTCTTCTTCATGCAGGAGAAGGCAATACTAAAAATTGAAGCATTATGAAACGACACTGTGGCACTTGTAAAAAAAAAAAAAAAAAATATATATATATATATATTTTTTTTTTTAAATACAACTATATGGAGCATTCAGACCACATGTATTTTAGTTGGTTAGAAACAGGAGGAAGGCATATAGGAAGATTAGAGCTTAGTTTAACATTGAATGTTGAAGAAGTCATAGCGGGACAAAGGTTCATGCAGTTTAGCTGTTCCTTTGTACACTGAACCCTAAAATGTGATTTGCGCACCTTATAATACCTTACTCTTGCAACCGTTTCTCCTCGCTCAAATTGAGAAAACGGAATGAACTCAAAGGACGGTCCCTGTAATATTAATGAGGGAGTTTGTATGGGTAGTGTGATTTAAGCTACCTTTTATGCCCGAGTTACACAGCTCAAATTATGTATTCAGAATAATACTTAACGTTTTCTTTCTTTAACTGAAAGAATGTAGCCTACCGTGGGACTCTGCTTAGTCGAAGGTGTTTAAGATATAAAAAAACGGAAGATTAACCCAGAGACGGCTATGCCCTCTCCTTGGCTGTGCTTCATAACCCTGCTGATACGACGCTGTGACTTTGGGCCTGAGTGACCACGCCTGTCTGATAACCTGTCACTGTGGAACTCACTGAAATGGGTTTGCCTTGATGGATGTGGCATTTGGATGACCGATGTGGAAGCTGTTTAGCTGAAACATTTACACACGTCAATAGTCATTCTTTCTCTCTAAAACATTATTCTTGTGCTGATCAAATCCATAACTAAACTAGCAGTGGGCAGGGGTTAAGGGGAGCGGGAGTGGGAGATACAGGAGTGAGATAGGGGAATGCGTTTGAAGTGGTTGAATCTGGCAGGTATGACTTCAATACTGTTTGAGAGGACGTAGGGCCTACATTAAAATGTACCCTCATGCAAAGGGATGCCGTCAGGCTCTCGGAGGGCTGTTGAAATGTTTTTAAGGATGGCTTGGGGAGGAGGGGACCTCCAAGCACATACAGTGCCTTGCGAAAGTATTCGGCCACCTTGAACTTTGCGACCTTTTGCCACATTTCAGGCTTCAAACATAAAGATATAAAACTGTATTTTTTTGTGAAGAATCAACAACAAGTGGGACACAATCATGAAGTGGAACGACATTTATTGGATATTTCAAACTTTTTAAACAAATCAAAAACTGAAAAATTGGGCGTGCAAAATTATTCAGCCCCTTTACGTTCAGTGCAGCAAACTCTCTCCAGAAGTTCAGTGAGGATCTCTGAATGATCCAATGTTGACCTAAATGACTAATGATGATAAATACAATCCACCTGTGTGTAATCAAGTCTCCGTATAAATGCACCTGCACTGTGATAGTCTCAGAGGTCCGTTAAAAGCGCAGAGAGCATCATGAAGAACAAGGAACACACCAGGCAGGTCCGAGATACTGTTGTGAAGAAGTTTAAAGCCGGATTTGGATACAAAAAGATTTCCCCAGCTTTAAACATCCCAAGGAGCACTGTGCAAGCGATAATATTGAAATAGAAGGAGTATCATACCACTGCAAATCTACCAAGACCTGGCCGTCCCTCTAAACTTTCAGCTCATACAAGGAGAAGACTGATCAGAGATGCAGCCAAGAGGCCCATGATCACTCTGGATGAACTGCAGAGATCTACAGCTGAGGTGGGAGACTCTGTCCATAGGACAACAATCAGTCGTATATTGCACAAATCTGGCCTTTATGGAAGAGTGGCAAGAAGAAAGCCATTTCTTAAAGATATCCATAAAAAGTGTTGTTTAAAGTTTGCCACAAGCCACCTGGGAGACACACCAAACATGTGGAAGAAGGTGCTCTGGTCAGATGAAACCAAAATTGAACTTTTTGGCAACAATGCAAAACGTTATGTTGGCGTAAAAGCAACACAGCTCATCACCCTGAACACACCATCACACCACTGTCAAACATGGGGGTGGCAGCATCATGGTTTGGGCCTGCTTTTCTTCAGCAGGGACAGGGAAGATGGTTAAAATTGATGGGAAGATGGATGGAGCCAAATACAGGACCATTCTGGAAGAAAACCTGATGGAGTCTGCAAAAGACCTGAGACTGGGACAGAGATTTGTCTTCCAACAAGACAATGATCCAAAACATAAAGCAAAATCTACAATGGAATGGTTCAAAAATAAACATATCCAGGTGTTAGAATGGCCAAGTCAAAGTCCAGACCTGAATCCAATCGAGAATCTGTGGAAAGAACTGAAAACCGCTGTTCACAAATGCTCTCCATCCAACCTCACTGAGCTCGAGCTGTTTTGCAAGGAGGAATGGGGAAAAAATTCAGTCTCTCGATGTGCAAAACTGATAGAGACATACCCCAAGCGACTTACAGCTGTAATCGCAGCAAAAGGTGGCGCTACAAAGTAAGGGGGCTGAATAAATTTGCACGCCCAATTTTTCAGTTTTTGATTTGCTAAAAAAGTTCCAGATTGTGTCCCACTTGTTGTTGATTCTTCACAAAAAAATACAGTTTTATATCTTTATGTTTGAAGCCTGAAATGTGGCAAAAGGTCGCAAAGTTCAAGGGGGCCGAATACTTTCGCAAGGCACTGTATCATACAGTGCATTCGGGAAGTATTCAGACCTCTTGACTTTTTCCATATTTTGTTATGTTACAGCCTTACTCTAAAATGGATTCAATTGTTTTTTTCCCCTCATCAATCTACACACAATAGCCCATAATGACAAAGCAATTTTTTTTTTTTTACATAAGTATTCAGACCCTTTACTCAGTACCTTGTTGAAGCACCTTTGGCAGCGATTACAGCCTTGAGTCTTCTTGGGTATGGCGCTATAGGCTTGGCACACCTGTATTTGGGGAGTTTCTCCAATTCTTCTGTGCAGATCCTCTCAAGCTCTGCCAGGTTGGCTGGGAAACGTCACTGCGCAGCTATTTTCAAGTCTCTCCAGAGATGTTCGATCGGGTTCAAGACCGGGCTCTGGCTGGGCCACTCAAGGACATTCAGAAACTTGTCCTGAAGTCACTCCTGCGTTGTCTTGGCTGTGTGCTTACGATCGTTGTCCTGTTGGAAGGTGAACATTCACCCCAGTCTGAGGTCTTGAGCACTTTTCATCTATGTCAGAGTGATCATTGGGTTCTTGGTCACCTCCCTGACCAAGGCCCTTCTCCCCTGATTGCTCAGTTTGACCAGGCGGCGACCTCTGGGAAGAGTCTTGGTGGTTCCAAAGGTCTTACATTTAAGAATGATGGAAACCACTGTGTTCTTGGGGACTTTCAATGCTTCAGACATTTGTTGGTACCCTTCCCCAGATCTGTGCCTTGACACAATCCTGTCTCGGAGCTCTACGGACAATTGCTTCCACCTCATGGCTTGGTTTTTGCTCTGACATTCACTGTCAACTGTGGGACCTTATATAGACATGCTCAATTTCGAGTCACATAGCAAAGGGTCTGAATACTTATGTAAATAAGTATTTCTGTTCCTGATTTTTTTATTCATCTGCAAACATGTCTAAAAACCTGTTTTTGCTTTGTCATTATGGGGTATTGTGTGTAGATTGATGAGGATGTTATTTGATTGAATCTATTTTAGAATATGGCTGTAATGTAAGAAAATGTGTAAAAACAAAAGTCAAAGGGTCTGAATACTTTCTGAATGCACCGCATACGATAATGTGAAGGTCATGACTATGGGAATTGGGATAGGTTGCAGTCCAAACAGTGAGACCTAACCACGCTCTTAGAGCAGTAGCTGTCGAGGGATCTGTTTAATCCGGTCTGCCTCCAAGGCATACTGCCTGTACACATTGTAAAGGTAGAGAGGCGAGCAATAAAGACTTTGGGTTGGCTGGTATAAAAATGGCTGGTTTTGACCGTCAGTTTATGGCAACTTCTGGAGAGAGTTATATGTTTGTGTCTGTTTGTGTGAGTGTTTGTGTGTCTGTTTATTACACTGCACAGACTTGTGATAAGTCGGAAACACAGCAGGACCACGTTTGCGCTGACAACGCTTTCACCCTATTTAGGCCTGATAGGAATTAGACGGAAGAAGATCTGCTCTTACAACACACTGAGCTGTGTTTTAGCATTTCTGTGCGGTTCTGGATTTGATCAAGATTTCCCACGGAGTAGAGCAATATCAGTGTGGCAGATATATCTGCCAATTCAAACTTGCATCAAAAGCGTATCGACCACGCAGCCGAAACAGCATCTCCGTGCACTTCGTCCTTTGAATTGTAAAATCAGCTTTGGCAAAAGAAGTGGCACCATAAAATTCAGCTGTGGTTTCCTTTCAGCCAAAGCGCTTTTCTTTTGTAGAAAAAAGAGGGGAGAAAAGCCTAGGTCTTAGCTGCGCAAGAGTATGGGGAATGCATGGGTCCATCTGGCACCCAAAGACGAGGCTTTGTCAGGATCCATCCAAGACAAGACACATTGCTGCAGAAGGGTCCTTTTCTACAGCACCTGCAAAAATACCTCTGAGCCCAGCCACAGAGACGGAGTGACTGACTGCATGCTCATATTGTTCTACATTCTGTAAAGGGCAATCACTCCCACACCCTCTATGTGCCCTCACAGAAAACGTACACTCCCTCTTAGGCTCAACACACAGGCAAATAAGATTGCCTTTCAGGTTTCTCAGTGCTGTGACATTGCACAGGGACAGAGAGAGAGAGAGAGAGAGAGAGAGAGAGAGAGAGAGAGAGAGAGAGAGAGAGAGAGAGAGAGAGAGAGAGAGAGAGAGAGAGAGAGAGAGAGAGAGAGAGAGAGAGAGAGAGAGAGAGAGAGAGAGAGAGAGAGAGAGAGAGAGAGAAGAGAGAGAGAGAGAGAGAGAGAGAGAGAGAAAGATGAACAAGAAGAGAGAATGCAAAAGAGAGGAAGGAAAAAGAGAGAGAGAGAGAGAGAGAGAGAGAGAGAGAGAGAGAGAGAGAGAGAGAGAGAGAGAGAGAGAGAGAGCAAGAGAAAGAAAGATAGAGATGCCTCTATTATTTACCCTGGGACACCTCGTGCTTCACTGCTCTTCGTTAGGGAGAGAAAGGACATCTTGCCTTATCGCAGACGCCCAATTTGCTAGCGATTTTGTACGCGTTCTCAATTGATTTCTGTGACAAAAGTCTGAAATCCTTTTCAACTCTGACTATGACACTTGAAAATGGTGCTTGACTCCCTCAGAGGTGGGTCTGTTTCTACTACTTGGAGATGTCTGAGAAACAGACAGAAAAGGCCACATAAAATAACCATAATATGAGTTTAATATAAATTATTCACAGCTGTTTCCTGAAAATTAGAATTAGGTTACGCTTGAAGCACGTTGACGATAAATCCGTTCTCAGCGTAATTATGATGCTATAAAAATATGTCCTGTGCTGGCACATACAACTTTTTAAGTGTATTAAATATTCCAATCATATTTAAAACATGTTATAATCTCTCTGTATAATTAGAATTTTATGAGTAATTGCTAGTGTGTGTCAGAGGTGAAGGTGAATGTAATTCCCATATAGTCATCCTCCACAAAACAACCACCACAATAAAACTATGACAAAACTTTTAAAACCCAAAACCATCCAAGCCAATGTAATGACCCTCCGGTCCTTTTTACAAAAACCAGGCACACAGAGCCATGTCGACTTATGTCTTCTTTACAGAGAGATTACAGTAGCCTTAGATTGAATTACACACTTGCTAGTGCACAGCACACGTACAGGTGATGAAATGTAAAATCAAGAACACATAGTGAAGGATTATTTGAATCTACAGTACCTATCCAGGAAAATGTCCTTATCTCCATAGCTCAGGAGGTACAGAGAACAGCCATATAAAACATGTCTATGTTTCTCTGAGGCTACCTTTCAGTTAGCACTAACTCTATGGTCTGAAAGGACACTAAAAGCAGAGCTAGCAGTATCAGTGTTCACTTGACACAGGTCAAGTTGCTTGACTGATCTGTTACACAAGAGGGCCATGGTTGACCGTGGCACTTGTCTAGTGAGTGGCTTTAAGTACAACGAGCCATTAAGGATCGCTATTGAGAATGTCTCAGTTCCAGAGCATGGTATGTGGAGTGGTAATATAGCACAGTCACGGGGTAAAACACCATAGAGGACATCGATACCACTGTATCTCTGTTAACCCCGCTTTCTTCTTGAATTAAATTAGCCTCAATTTAGCACTATAATAAGCATGGAACAAAATGTTGATTGTGAAATGAAATGATGTCCATTTCAAGTTTTCAAGTACATTTGTATGATGTGGACTGTCAAAACGCTTTTGTTTCTGACAATCCGACAAAGCATTAGATCCTGACTCTAACTTCTCTAAAGCAGCATAGAGCAATCAATGTGTCCATCAATCCAACCCCTCAGAATGGGAGACCCTCCCATTGTACCAGTAACTCCCTCCCATTGTACCAGTAAGTCAGTGCTTTAGAGAAGGGGACGGGAGGGAGGGAAGTTATAGTCCCAAATATCTCCTCCTTCAAGTCCATACAACACCCCAGTGACCCACGGTTCTGAGAGCTGGTCGAGTCAGCTACTGTATGTGTGAGTTTCACTGATGGCCTCATTGATGCAGCAGTACACAGAGCCATAGAGCCCGGGCATTTTAGCTTCCAACCACAGCTCCTCGGAGGACCCCGCTATCCCTCACATGTTTACGCTGAGATAAAGCCGCGCCAGGCGGCATCAAAAGTTGCAGGGCCAAAGTTTTGCCGACGAACAGAAAAGAAAAATCAAGAAGTTTAAACTGTGGAGCCTTCCCCTAAAGGCAAGCTGGCCAGCCATCTGTGCAGACACTCTAGCCATGGCCACCACCCCTGGAACAGAGGGAAAGAGAGAGAGAGACACACACAGAGAGAAAGAGAGAGAGGAACACAGAGAGAAAGAAATTTAACAAGTTAGGAGGTGGACAAGCAGTCCTGGACAGCCAATGACCTCCTGACGGCCTCGTTGAGCTGGACTACTGTGTTACCTACTGCAAGACGTTACCTCTCTTCTACTAGGGGTAAAAGACACATCTTCTGCCTTTGAAAAGATTGAAAGGCTTCTCTTTAAAACTTTTTTTTTACATGGGCATTGAACACTGACATTGACTACGTACTGTATGCCTGGAAGGGTGGCTTCCTTGTCACCAAAAGAATCCAGTTTTAAAATAAAATAAAAAAATAAGTATTCTTCTTTCCTGGGAAAATCTGCCAGAGTTTATACATCGAAGCCAACACATGAACTTTCAATCAGGGATTAGCCGGATTTTCCAATGTGGATCTTCTTTTGTGAATTTGGCCAGCGTCGCCTCTGTCGTTGGCAAGGGGAATGTAAATAGAATATGATCCCTGGGCCAAGGGGATTGCCTCGCTTATTTCAAAGAAAGACTTCAAAAACAGGGCCACTTAGCCCTCTCCATGAGTGTGAAGTTTCAGCGGTTTGATGTGTCGTCCACATGACAGACCACCAAAAAGTCCTCTTCCAAGTAGGCAACATATTGCCGTCATGCAACTTGTCGCCGTGGCCAAAAGAGTAAACAACTCAACGAAAAGGAGGAGAAAAGGCAAACACAACAACAGAAGACGGAATGAAAGCGATCTCTCTATCAAATCTATTGGCTTTCTGACATCGCTCCATCGCTGTCCATCCCCATATCTCCCATCCTGCCTGGGCCCTCCTCTCACCATTGTCCTACGCAGAAGTCCACTTTCCCAGACATAGATGCTAATCCGAGCTTACCGTGCTGTCTCGTCAGATAAGGGGGCGCCACACTGCTGCATGTATGACTCCCATGCACTATTAGAGCTTTGGTTGTGGCCATGGGCCACCAGAAAAGTTGGACTGAGGTCTATCGGAATGGGGCTTGTAGACACACACAGGCAGCACACACACATGCACGCACAAAAGCTACCCGGGAAGACTTAACATCCACATGAACAGAAGTTTTATCTTAAAAAGAACAATGGACAAATATGCCACCCAATTGAGCTTTGTGTTTGTTCTTCAAATGTCAATTTGAAAATCCCCCCTAGAAGATAGGGCACTGTAATCAGGCTGCAAACACACAACATTTTTGAGTTAGTGCTTAAACTGGGGTATGGCAGCAACAATGCTTTGTTTTGACAACATCATATTAAAAGTGACCAAGGTATATCTTCACCTGCAAGGCTGTACCCCTCTAACAGAGCTCTGTAGAACAAAGTATCACTGTTCAGCAACACATTCTAAATGTATATTCTCTCTCTATCCATCTCACTCCGTCATCCCCTTGTTTCAATCCCCCTCTCGCTCTCTCTGTTTATCTAACGATCTCTCTCCCCGTCACCTCCTCCCTTCCAAAAGTCTGTCAGACTAGCTTGGTGTGAAGTGGGGGGGCTCCTCATCATACCCTGGGCCCCTTGCTGTGCGGGGCTGTTCAGCAGGTATATAGCCTCCCACTGGGTGGACGGCAGGCTCCCGGGGAGGGAGGGAGGCTTGTTTTGGAGCTGGTAGGGGTTCCAGGAATCAGACAGGTCTGGTGTGCTCACTCACATCAGGACGCCACTTTGCGTGGTTAACTTGGAAAACAAAAACACTGCTGAGCATCAAGGTAAACAGCCGTCAATTGTCTTCCATTGTTATACTATTGTGCTCTTGAAAGTGGAGAAAGGTAGACCTACAGAGGAAGACAGAGGGAAAATATATATGGTACATTGACTATGTGTCTCCATGTCATTGGTCATACAATAAGAACAGCTGAAACCCTTGTGGAGAGAGTGATGGTGATGAGAGGGTTTAAGCCTCAGAATGGCTTTGAGGCACAGTAGCAACCACATCCCAGTTTGTTTCTCACCTATTCATGTCGCCCTTTGTTCTCTAAGTCCTGTTTCTGCTTGGAGATCCGTGTCTAACCTACTCTGTTCGTGTTTAAGTTTTTTCTCTCCACATAAGCGTGCACCAGAGTTTCCTGCTTGTTTGTGTGATTAGTGCGCTGTATCAGAGCAGGGCTGCTTGGGGCCCGGGGGTGCTGTGTGTCGTGTGAAATGGCCCTCCACTCTGCCCACCTATCTCTCCCAAGAAGGGGCCACAGCCTCCCAGTGGAAAATCCAGGTCCCCGAGCAGAAGACGAGGAGGGGAGGGGATTAGGGGTTCCGCCTGAAAACCGCGGTAAATTGAGTCCTCACTGTTTATTTTTATACTTTGCATTGTACATTAAAAGAGGGGTAAGGGGGGGGGGGGTGAATTTGTCATATTGTTGTTTTCAAATCAGATTGTTTTCCCCAACCAAGCAAATGTAACACCCCAGAGCACAGAGAAGACAATGCAAGTAAACATATGTGTCTGACGAGTGGTGGGAATCTGATATAACCTCATTTGTGTTCTTTATTTCTTTTGTTTGGCAGGGCTGGCAGGACTGGTGTTTTCAGTTACCTGGACAGGATAATTCATTTGGAACGCCATTCAAAGGTGTCTAAGTACCCGTTTTGGGCCTACTTTGTGAGGAATAAGAGGCTAAAACAATAGTTTTTCACCTCTGTCAGCCTTCTTAGATAAATACAGTTGATAAATGAAAAGAGATACTCCGACATTCAAATGTAAGGCCATTACCCTTATGACACTCCCCTTTTCCCCTGAGACCCTAATTTGAGGTAACTACACAAATAAACCTATTATACGAGCCATATGAATAAAACATTTCCGTGTGCTGTATTTGTTTGATTATGTACCTCTCCTTTACTGAAGATTCAGCTTGAGCTGGAGCGCATTCTGTAGATAAATAATAATGACACATTAAAAGAGAGACAGAACAATAGACTATCAGGTGAACATTGATTGATTTGGATTTTCTTTTTTCTTTTTTCAGGCCACACACAATGCAACAAAAACAACACAAAGAACAGAGATAGAATGAAACACACATTCCCCATTGTAAATCTTAATTGATTTGCATAGGTGATGTTTAAAGGCTGAATACCTTGAATACTTGTCTTTAGAAACATTTGAAACTGCCTCATGTTATTTCCTACGATATTTGTCTCTCTCAATCTGCTTCTCTCTCATTCACACTAGTGGAAAAGTATTCTACCCTGTTGCCTTGTTATTAACTGTAACTAAGAGACACAGGGTATGCCAGAGATCAGGGGTTAGGGGGACTCCCGAGTGGTGCATCGCAATCACTACAGATCATGGTTCAATTCCGGGCTGTGTCACAGCCGGCCGCGACCGGGAGATGCAGTACCATGATGCGACACACAATTGGGCCAGTGACTCCTGTGGCGGGCCGGGGCGCAGTGCACGCTGACATGGTCGCCAGGTGTACGGTGTTTCCTCCAACACATTGGTGCGGCTGGCTTCCGGGTTAAGCGGCACCATGTCAAGAAGCAGTGCGGCTCGGCGGGGCCGTGTGTTAAGAGGACGCACGGCTCTCGACCTTCGCCACTCCTGAATCGATACGGGAGTTGCAGCGATGGGGCAAGACTGTAACTACCATTTTGTGAGTAAATGGGGTAAAAAAAAAATATATATAAAAAAAGATCAGGGGTCGGGGGGCCCCTAGTTGTCAAGATGATTCAGCGCAGACTTTGATAACTCGGTTGAAGAATGTTGAATGTTCTAGCAGGATCTGCATCTGTCTGGTCTGGTCTATCGTAACTGGTCTTGCACTAGAAATGCAGATTAGGTGACATTCAGTGATGGCAAACACAAAGAGGGGTCAATAGTGCCTCTCTTCTTTCTCTTGGGGGCACACAGAGTAGTGAGAGTAGTATACTATGGGGCAGGAGGGTGGAAGGGGCTGTAAGTGGCATCAGCATATGATCACATGAGCAGAACTGGCAAAAAATATCCCCCCAAAAAGTTAAATAAGCAATGAATATTTATAAAAGAAGTCATATCATCAATGCTCAAGATATGAACTGAGATCTCCACACATACATTTTTCTTTTAAGATAGCGACATATTATGAAGCCCCCCAAATATTACTCTAAACGGTTTCATCAGTCTTTGAAAACTGAGAAAATGTGCCGTTTTATTATCTCTCAAATAGTGGGTGATGAATCTTTGCCAAAGGCCCCTAAACCATACATGGGACGTAGAGGAGGGAAAAGTGGGGGGGGGATGGGGAGTCATTCCAAGTCAACGAGGTGCTTGGAGAGGAGGTGGAGGGCAACCTTTCTCTCTCACCTCCTCCTGCCTCTCTTTCGCCCAAGTTGTTTGCATGAATGCTTTGCATCACTACCTTAAACTCTCCATTAATCAATCCACCATCTTTATTGTTTCTGTAAGCGTGGCGCAGATTGCTAAATAAAAATAGATTTCCGTATGAAGAAAAAGGAAAAATGCAAGCGTATTCATTGGACCTTAAAATGTTTTGATGGCTTCTCAGAGGCACATTATATTTACATAGGAATGTGTCATTAACGTCAACGGCGAACCAGAAACTATTAAACTAATACAATGCCAAACTGAACAACCTTGAGAATTTGATTAAAGCCATTGTGAGTTTTAAAAATGCTCCATTCTTTGAGTTAAAACAAAAGACTGATGCATTCAGCTCCGGTTATAATTCAGCTGTCAACCTTCATTGATGTATTTGACTTCCGCAGCTAGCATTTACATACTTTCTATATAGCAAAGGAGGGATCTATGCAGAGAATTATAATGGAGGTTTGAAACAAACACGCCACTGTTTGTGTTTCATTTCAAATTAGCAACTGTAATTTTCAACAAGACTGCAGGCATTGTTTGCTTGGCAAAGTCATGTGTTTAGAGCATATTTATTTCCCCCATTATTGCTCTGGTTGTAAATGCATTCGTTTCAGCCAAGTGCTCTTTAACATCAGTGTGCAATCTTTGCTCTTAGCTCATCTTTGCCTGGATATTATGCTCCCAGTGACCTTTCGGGCCTTTTTTCTTAGTTACACATTTGCTCATTCATTGAGGGGTGTTGTGTGTGTGGGAATGCATGCAGGCGTGCGGGTGTGTTTTTGTAGGTGGATAAACAGAATGCCTTTAAGGGAGGTGAGACTATTCCTACCATATGTGATATGTGTGTTCCTGTGCGACGACTCAGTAAAGTAATAATATGATAATGTATGCTCCAAAATAGGTGGGGGGGGGGGGTATCATATTTAGCACCTAAATATGTTCTCCCCTGATTATACATGTATTTTCAATGTAATTATCACATTTCAGAAAGACATAGGGGGATGTCTCTACAAATAGGAGCCATGACAAACTGTGGCCTTATTTGTGTTTCATTATCTGCTTGAACATATTTTACATCCATGGTGAGATATTTAACATTGTTTTATCATACCCTGGAGATATCTTACACACCGATCTAATTAAAGTCACCATTTTGCCCAGTATCCTATTTTTAAAAAAATCGATATATTCTATATAATTATGAAATGATGCATTATTTAATATATAAACCCCAAAGCTCCACGCGTGTTGCGATAATTTTAATCAAAAGAAAATGAATAGAGTCCCTTTTCTTAGTCCTGTTTAGAAGCTTAATTGGAGAATGGAGTAAATCTGGATTATTTCAGAGTTTCTCCAACCAAAATGGGAAAAATGAGAGTGAATTAGTATGAAAGCATGCATGAAATCTAGTTTTAAATCATTTACGAACCGTGTAACAAAGTGACTGTGATTACGCTGACTTAGGCCACCACTTAACAACAAACGGAGTGCCTATGTGTGTGTATCTCTCTCTCTCCCTGTGTGTGTGTTGTGTGTGTGTGGGTTGAGCTCTGAGCATGTCTGAGCATGCTTACCAAAGAGTAGGTATCATCATCTTTCTTGTGAATATTACACAGAGTCAAATTGTTGTCTGCAGCATTGTTGCTAAAGTAGCCCATTAAAATGCAAGCATGTATATTAAAAGGCAGCGCTGTCTTTTGATGGACAGTCGTCAGTTTATGAATAAGTGTGCATATTGATTGGCAAAAGGTGAAAACCAGTTTGACACAATTATTTCTGAAAGGGCCTCCGCTATCCCACATGATTTAAAAGTAATTTTAAATGCCTGTCACTTACATTTCTTATAGAAGACCCTGATTTCTCCTGAAAATAATAATTATGAAAATGTCTGGAGTATATTGCATCCAGGGGGCAACGTGCAGATGTTAGGGTGTATATTGTATCCAGCTTGCTACATGCAGATGTTAGGGTGTATATTGTATCCAGCTTGCTACATGCAGATGTTAGGGTGTATATTGTATCCAGCTTGCTACATGCAAATGTTAGGGTGTATATTGTATCCAGCTTTCTACATGCAGATGTTAGGGTGTATATTGTATCCAGCTTGCTACATGCAGATATTAGGGTGTATATTGTATCCAGCGGGCTACATGCAGATATTAGGGTATATATTGATATGCATCTGAGTGGAGGAGGAGGGTGGACAAGAAAACCATAATCATAGTCACAAGGACCAGTTGATTTTTCTCTAACTTCTTCCCCACAAAAAAATCAAAATTTCTCCAAATACAATAAACCGAGGTAAATCTGAACCATTAGATTACCATAACGCTGAAGAGATAGTATTTCAGTGTTTCAATTGTTCAGTAGGAGAACAAAACAGTTTGATGGATGAGCTGAAATCGAAGTTGATATGCAGTATATATATATACAGTATATATATATATATATATACTGCCATTCCTGACATTTAATACTCGCAAAAATCACCACTTCATTTGAACCTCTTGAAGCTAAGGGGCACTATTTTTTATTTTTGGAAAAATAACGTTCCCAAAGTAAACTGCCTATTTCTCAGGAACAGATATGCATATAATTGACAGCTTAGGATAGAAAACACTCTAACGTTTCCAAAACTGTAAAAATATTGTCTGTGAGTATAACAGAACTGATATTGCAGGCGAAATCCTGAGAAAAATCCAATCAGGAAGTGACTCTTATATTGAAACCCCTGTCTTTCTATGCATCCATATTGCCAATTGAAAGGGATATCAACCAGATTCTGTGGCTTCCCTAAGGAGTCTACAGCCTTTAGACGTAGTTTCAGGCCTTTATATTGAAGAATGAGAGTAAACGTCCACATTGCGTAAGTGGTCAGTTGTTGGCTCTCAGTGTGATTTTTGAGCTATACAGAGAGGTAGCCATTTTTCCTCCCGGTCCTAGTGAAAAGCCAACTGTCCCGGTTGTTATATTATCGAATAGATATTTGAAAAACACCTTGAAGATGGATTTTAAAAAATGTTTGCCGTGTTGCTGTCGATATTATGGATATAATTTGGAATTTTTGTCTGCGTTGTCGAGACCGCTATTTCCGGCAGATTCCTAGGCATAACGCATCAAACTAATGGAGGTATTTGGATATAAAAAATATCTTTATGGAATAAAAGGAAAATTTTCTGTATAACTGGGAGTCTCGTCAGTGAAAACATCTGAAGCTCATCAAAGGTAAACGATTAATTTGATTGCTTTTCTGATTTTCGTGACCAAGTCACCTGCTGCTAGATGTACATAATGTTTTTCTGGTATATCGATAAACTTACACAAACGCTTGTATTGTTTTTGCTGTAAAGCATAATTTCAAAATCTGAGAGGACAGGGTGATTAACAAAAGGCTAAGCTGTGTTTCGCTATATTTCACTTGTGATTTCATTGCATATTAATATTTTCTAGTAAGATTATTTGACCGTTGCGCTATGCTATTTAGCGTAGTTGATGACAATTATCCCGGGTCCGGGATGGGTGGTTCCAAGATTAAGGAAGTGAAATGTCAGATTAATAGTAGAGAAAATGATTAATTTCAGCTATTATTTCTTTCATCACATTCTCAGTGGGTGAGAAATTTACATACACTCAATTAGTATTTGGTAGCATTGCCATTAAATTGTTTAACTTGGGTCAAATGTTTAGGGTGGCCTTCCACAAGCTTCCCACAATAAGTTGGGTGAATTGTGGCCCAGTTTGTAGGCCTCCTTAATTGTTTGTAGGCCTCCTTGCTCGCACACGTTTTTGTCCGTTCTGCCCACACATTTTCTATAGGATGGAGGTCAGGGCTTTGTAATGGCCGCTCCAATACCGCTCCACAACTCCAGTGTAATGGATCTCGTCCTCCTCTTCTGAGGAGTAGCGAGAAGGATCGGAGGACCAATGTGCAGCGTGGTAAGTGTCCATAATGTTTAATCAAAATGAACACTGAACTACAAAACAATAAACGTGAATAAACAACGCAAACGAAACAGTCCCGTGTGGCACAAACACTGACACAGAAAATAAACACCCACAACTCAAAAGTGAAACCAGGCTACCTAAGTATGATTCTCAATCAGGGACAACGATTGACAGCTGCCTCTGATTGAGAACCATACTAGGCCAAACACAGAAATGCCAAATGATTGAAAACGAACATAGACAACCCACCCAACTCACGCCCTGACCATACTAAAACAAAGATATAATAACAGAACTAAGGTCAGAACGTGACATCCAGGCTGTGTAAGGGCTATTTAACCAAGATGGAGAATGATGGAGTGCTGCATCAGATGACCTGGCCTCCACAATCACCCGACCTCAACCCAATTGAGATGGTTTGGGATGAGCTGGACCGGAGAGAGAAGGAAAAGTAGCCAACAAGTGCTCAGCATACCTCCTTCAAGACTGTTGGAAAAGCATTCCAGGTGAAACTGGTTGGGTGGCTACTTTGAAGAATATAATATTTGTTTAACACTTTTTTTGGTTACTACATGATTCCATATGTGTTATTTCATAGTTTTGATGTCTTCACTATTATTCTACAATGTAGAAAAAACTAAAAAATAAAGAAAACCCCCTTGAATGAGTAGGTGTGTCCACATTTTTGACTGGTTCCGTATATAAGAGGCTATACATTTACATTTAAGTCATTTAGCAGACGCTCTTATCCAGAGCGACTTACAAATTGCTGCACCTGAGTGTCAGGCTATTGAACTGAGTGTCAGATCATGTGATCTGTTTAGCATCTCAGGATACAAATTGTATCAGACAATAACCTGGGTCTGGTCATTCCATTATGATGCTGAGACCAGACAAATTTCCATGACTGATAACACATGAGCTCAAAGAGGTGGTTCTTGGGACTCACTCCTGACCAGGCCTGAATAAATTACTATTTCTCATCATCATGGTGTCTTTTAATCGCCCACTGAATAATAACAAACAAAATAGATGCATGCAGTTACTAGGTGAGGGGGGTGTTAGGGAGGGGGGGGGGGGGGTGTTAGGGAGCTGTTGTTTGAATGGACCCTCAAAAAGTAATTCGATATGAGTGAACATGCATCTTAATGCACAATTATTTTCATAGAGAAGCTTTAATTTAATGCCTGACATAAAAACAGCCTTGTGTCTTGGCTCTAGAAACAGCCCAGTTCAGGATATGGTTACTGTAAGGCTCTACAGATGTTCCAAACACATCCTCAATTCATCCTATGAATCCTATCCGCATCTATGATGTGTGCTGTGCATTTATTTCCATGTATTAGGACTACACCCTCTGTGTGTGAGTGTTATCATTACCATAACCACACACACACACACACACTGCACTCAACTGAGGATAAACAGAGATGGACACCCATCCAGCTCCATACTCAAATCCCTGCCGATCAGCAGACCACAGACTGCACCGAACCAGAGACAGGGAGGGAGGGTTGGACACATTGTATTGATGTGAGTGAAGCACTTCCTTGTGGTTCTCAGTGCTATTACTGTACAACCCCTCATGAACTAGTTAAAAGCACAGCCCAGTAGCCTTCTGGGGATTAACATCGTTCCGAGAATGGCATGCGTGCCAAACAGGAAGTGCATCTTGTGTTTTTAATGTGGTTTCCACTGGCATCAATCATTCCGTACAATTAGGCCAATTCCCGCTCAATTTTCTGCCTTCTGAGGAGTACAGCAATGCTGACTGCACAGACAGCTGTCTCAGACCCAGCAGCACACATGTAGACTGTATACCAACACACGCACTCTCGCTACCATGTAGGCTACACACAGGGAACAGAGGCAGGTGTCTTCGTGTAATAAGAGGGGGTGGGTGGGTGTCTGTCCTCTTTAATTCTCTCTTTTTGAACATAGCCCACCTTTTCTCTTTCTCCCACTGCCTTTTTGGCCTCAAGTGGCATTTGCTTTCCATGGCAACCAGATTAAATTAGGTGAGTGATTATAGCTTATTAACACCAAACGCTGTTAGTATATTCTTATGATTTTGTATGTAAACACTTTCCCCTTGTAGCGCTCTTTTACTGGAAATTGCTTTGTACAGAGCAGGAGGCCTGAAGCTTAGTCATAATAAAAATATAATTATGATTTAGACAATAGCCACTCAGAGATCCCTCTCTCGCTGCCTCTCTGGAATGGGTAAGAGCTGTTCAAACTTCAGGTACAGCCAACCCCTGGTAATGAACAATAAAAATGCAAACCACCTCTTTTTCCCTGATTCTAACTAATAAACCCACTAGAATTAACATTCTCACTTGCAGTAATGAGGTGTGGGGTGTTTTGACTTTAGCACTCGATATTGACTACTGTAGCCTTTAGCCTCACTTTGCATCTAATACAGTACTCCAGGCCAAAGTGATTATTTCCTTGTTGTGTGGAGATATATGTAATTAATATTAAAATTAAGCATTTTGTTGATGCTCAGTGGTGTATTATTAGTGTTGCATCCAAAAGGCCCCCTTCCCTCCCCTCCCGTCCCCTCCCCTCCCCTCCCTCACTGATAGCAAGATATGTTTAGAAGATACCGATAATACACACCCTCAAATCAGCTTTATCATACATGGGCTGTTTCACAGGGAGTCCCACTGGTTTTAGCACAGTTACCGTAGAATTTAGCCCATTTAAAAGCAAGAATCCAAAAAAAGAGATGAGAGAAAAATAGAAAAAAATAAATAGAAAAGAGTGGAGCTGCAGGCCAGAAGAATATGAGCAGGTGCAGAGAGGGAAAAGTACTGCCATAAACGAGGTGAGTCCTCATAATTTATCATTAATCTGGCTGCCTCTGCTCGCAGGTTTGAGTTTATTTTGCATGCTGATGTCCATGTCATATTTCTTATCAGAGATTTGTTTATGCTTTTATCCTTGAACTCAGTCTCAACAGTTACTGCAGTGGCATCAGCCATTACTGCAATGGCACCAGTGTTTGGGGGGGGGGGGGTCTGTCATTGAGCCCAAGATGAAAAATGGAACTGTCGTATTGACACAAGCAACTGAATAAAACACAACCGTAAACACTATCCAGGTCATCACACAATATCAAAAAACGCGCAAAAGAAATGGAAGATCAGCGGATCTTAAAAACATAGATCAAATCAAAATCACATTTTATTTGTCTCATGCTTCGTAAATAAGAGGTGAAACACTTCCCAACAATGCAGAGAGAAAAATATAAAACATAATAACACAAGGAATAAATACACAATGAGTCACGATAACTATATGTATAGGGTACCAGTACTGAGTCGATGTGCAGGGTGTGAGGTAATCAAATCAAATCAAATCGTATTTGTCACATACACATGGTTGGCAGATGTTAATGCGAGTGTAGCGAAATGCTTGTGATTCTAGTTCCGACAATGGAGTAATATCTAACAAGTAATCAAACAATTCCCCAACAACTACCTAATACACACAAATCTAAAGGGGTGCATGAGAATATGTACATGTAAGTATATGGATGAGCGATGGCCAAGCGGCATAGGCAAGGTGCAATAGATGGGATAAAATACAGTATATACTGTACATGTGATATGAGTAATATAATATATGTCAACATTATTAAAGTGGCATTATTTAGAGTGCATTGTATAAAGTGACCAGTGATCCATGTATTAAAGTGTCCAGTGATTGGGTCTCATTGTAGACAGCAGCCTCTTTGAGTTAGTGATTGCTGTTTAGCAGTCTGATGGCCTTGAGATAGAGGCTGTTTTTCAGTCCCTCGGTCTCAGCTTTGATGCACCTGTACTGACCACGCCTTCTGGATGGTAGCGGTGTGAACAGGCAGTGGCTTGGGTGGTTGATGTCCTTGATGATCTTTTGGGTCTTCCTGTGGCATCGGGTGCTGTATGTGTCATGTAGGGCAGGTAGTTTGCCCCAAGTGGTGCGTTGTGAAGACCGCACTAACCTCTGGAGAGCCTTGCGGTTGAGGGCAGTGCAGTTGCTGTACCAGGCTGTGATATAGCCCGATAGCATGCTCTCGGATTGTGCATCTGTAAAAGATTGTCAGGGTTTTGGGTGACAAGCCAAAATTCTTCAGCCTCCTGAGTTTGAAGAGGCGCCGTTGAGCCTTCCTCACCACACTGTCTGTGTGAGTGGACCATTTCAGTTTGTCTGTGATGTGTACGCCGAAGAAAAACGTTCCACCTTCTCCACTGCTGTCCCTTCGATGTGGATAGGGGGGGTGCTCCCTCTGCAGTTTCTTGAAGTCCACGATCATCTCCTTTGTTTGGTTGACTTTGATTCTTATTTGGATAAGGTGTATGTAAACCTCCGACTTCAACTGTATGTACAGTCACTGTGGGGATGACGTTGTCGATGCACTTAGTTATCAAATCAAATTGTATTTGTCACATCTTATAATGAAATGCTAACTTACAAGCCCTTAACCAACAATGCAGTTTTAATAAAAATACGTTTAAAGTAAAAAGATAATTAATTAAAAAACAGAAAATATAAGTAACAAAGAATTAAACAGCAGCAGTAGAATTACAATAGCGAGGCCATATACAGGGGGTACGATACAGAGTCAATGTGCGGGGGCACCGGTTAGTCGAGGTAATTGAGGTAATATGTACATGTAGGTAGAGTTAAAGTGACTATGCATAGATAATAAAGAGAGAGTAGCAGAAGCGTAAAAGAGGGGTCTGGGTAGCCCTTTGATTAGCTGTTCAGAAGTCCTATGGCATAGGGGTAGAAGCTGTTAAGAAGCCCTTTGGACCTAGACTCGGCACTCTGATACCGCTTACCGTGTGGAGAGAACCAGCCTTCCCCTGACACAGCCTGGTATAGAGGTCCCGAATGGCAGGTAGCTTGGCCCCAGTGATTTACTGGGCCGTACGCACTACCCTCTGCTGCCATACCAGGCAGTGATGCAACCAGGTAGGATGCTCTCGATGGTGCAGCTGCAGAACCTTTTGAGGATCTGAGGACCCATGCCAAATCTTTGCAGTCTCCTGAGGGGGAATAGGTTTTGTTGTGCCCTATTCATGACTGTCTTGGTGTGTTTGGACCATGATAGTTTGCTGATGATGTGGACACCAAGGAACTTGAAGCTCTCAACCTGTTCCACCACAACCCTGTCGATGAGAATTGGGGTGTGCTCGGTCCTCCTTTTCCTGTAGTCCACAATCATCTCTTTTGTCTTGATCACTTTGAGGGAGAAGTTGTTGTCCTGGCACCGCACAGCCAGGTCTCTGACCTCCTCCCTATAGGCTGTCTCATCGTTGTCGGTGATCAGGCACTGTTGTGTCATCGGCAAAATTGATGATCGTTTTGGAGTTGTGCCTGGCCATGCAGTCATGAGTGAACTCGTAGTTCATAAAAACATAATGTTAACTTTCACTGCTATGCGGATGACACACAGCTGTACATTTCAATGAAACATGGTGAAGCCCCAAAATTGCCCTCACTAGAAGCCTGTGTTTCAGACATAAGGAAGTGGATGGCTGCAAACGTTCTACTTTTAAACTCGGACAAAACAGAGATGCTTGTTCTAGGTCCCAAGAAAGAAAGAGATCTTCTGTTGAATCTGACAATGAATCTTAATGGTTGTACAGTCGTCTCAAATAAAACTGTGAAGGACCTCGGCGTTACTCTGGACCCTCATCTCTCTTTTGACGAACATATCAACGAACATATCAACGAACATGACGAACATATCAACGAACACATCATATCAAGACTGTTTCAAGGACATTGCAAAAATCTGAAAATTTATGTCCAAAAATGATGCCGAAAAATTAATCCGTGCTTTTGTTACTTTTAGCTTAGACTACTGCAATGCTCTACTTTCCGGCTACCCGGAAAAAGCACTAAATAAACTTCAGTTAGTGCTAAATACGGCTGCTAGAATCCTGACTAGAACCCCAAAATATGATCATATTACTCCAGTGCTAGCCTCCCTACACTGGCTTCCTGTCAAGTCGAGGGCTGATTTCAAGGTTTTACTGCTAACCTACAAAGCATTACATGGGCTTGCTCCCACCTATCTCTCTGATTTGGTCCTGCCATACATACCTACACGTACGCTACGGTCACAAGACGCAGGCCTCCTAATTGTCCCTAGAATTTCTAATCAAACGGCTGGAGGCAGGGTTTTCTCCTATACAGCTACATTTTTATGGAATGGTCTGCCTACCCATGTGAGAGACGCAAACTCGGTCTCAACCTTTAAGTCTTTACTGAAGACTCATCTCTTCAGTGGGTCATATGATTGAGTGTAGTCTGGCCCAGGAGTGGGAAGGTGAACGGAAAGGCTCTGGAGCAACGAACCGCGCTTGGTGTCTCTGCCTGGCCGGTTCCCCTCTTTCCACTGGGATTCTCTGCCTCTAACCCTATTACAGGGGCCGGGTCACCGGCTTACTGGTGCTCTTTCATGCCGTCCCTAGGAGGGATGCGTCACTTGAGTGGGTTGAGTCACTGATGTGATCTTCCTGTCTGGGTTGGAGCCACCCCCCCCCCCCTTGGGTTGTGCCTTGACGGAGATCTTTGTGGGCTATACTCGGCCTTGTCTCAGGATGGTAAGTTGGTGGTTGAAGATATCCCTCTAGTGGTGTGGGGGCAGTGCTTTGGCAAAGTGGGTGGGGTTATATCCGTCCTGTTTGGCCCTGTCTGGGGGTATCATCGGATGGGGCCACAGTGTCTCCTGACCCCTCATGTCTCAGCCTCCAGTATTTATGCTGCAGTAGTTTATGTGTCGGGGGGGCTAGGGTCAGTTTGTTATATCTGGATTATTTCTCCTGTCTTATCCGGTGTCCTGTGTGAATTTAAGTATGCTCTCTCTAATCTTCTCTTTCTCTCTTTCTTTCTCTCTCTCGGAGGACCTGAGCCCTAGGACCATGCCTAAGGAAAACCTGGCATGATGACTCCTTGCTGTCCCCAGTCCACCTGGCTGTGCTGCTGCTCCAGTTTCAACTGTTCTGCCTGCGGCTATGGAATCCTGACCTGTTCACCGGACGTGCTACCTGTCCCAGACCTATTATTTGACCATGCTGGTCATTTATGAACATTTGAACATCTTGGCCATGTTCTGTTATAATCTCCACCTGGCACAGCCAGAAAAGGACTGGCCACCCCTCATAGCCTGGTTCCTCTCTAGGTTTCTTCCTAGGTTTGGCCTTTCTAGGGAGTTTTTCCTAGCCAACGTGCTTCAACACCTGCATTGCTTGCTGTTTGGGGTTTTAGGCTGAGTTTCTGTGCAGCACTTTGAGATATTAGCTGATGTACGAAGGGCAATATAAATACATTTGATTTGATTTGCTTTGAGTACAGGAGGTACCTGAGCACTCACCCCAGGGGCCCCTGTGTTGAGGATCAGCATTACCCACCCTTACCACCTGGGGATGGCCCGTCAAAAAGTCCAGGATTCAGTTGCAGAGGGAGGTGTTTAGTCCCGGGGTCCTTAGCTTATTGATGAGCTTTGAAGGCACTACTTTATGGTGTTGAACGCTGAGCTGTAGTCAGTGAATAGCATTCTCACATAGGTGTTCCTTTTGTCCAGGTGGGAAAAGGAAGTGTGGAGTGCAATAGAGATTGCATCTGTTATGCTGGTGAATGAGGACCCAAAAGCGACTTAACGAAAACAGAGTCTTTATTCCAGTAAATGACAAAAGAAATCATCCTGGAAAAATCAAGAAGAAAACAAAACAGGAAAAAACTTAAATCCACTCGTAGTAACGAGGACAGACTGGAGACTCGACCATTGACTGCAGGTTGCTTCGGGAAGGCACCGACCGTAGCAGACTAAGACACCTGCTCACACGCAGCATCTGAAGGAGACAAAACACGACAGGGCGAGACAAGGACACAGAACAGCGAACATCATACAAGGATCCGACAAGGACAGAAGCGGAAAACAAGGGGAGAAATAGGGCTCTAATCAGAGGGCAAAATAGGGAACAGGTGTGAAAAGAGTAAATGAGTGAGTTAGGAGAATGAGGAACAGCTGGGAGCAGGAACGGAACGATAGAGAGAAGAGAGAGAGGGAGGGGGAGAGAGAGGGATAGAAAAAGGGAACGAACCTAATAAGACCAGCAGGGGGAAACGAACAGAAGGGAAAGCACAAGGACAAGACAATATATGACAAAACATGACAGTACCCCCCCACTCACCGAGCGCCTCCTGGCGCACTCGAGGAGGAATCCTGGCGGCAACGGAGGAAATCATCAATCAGCGAACGGTCCAGCACGTCCCGAGATGGAACCCAACTCCTCTCCTCAGGACCGTAACCCTCCCAATCCACTAAGTACTGATGACCACGTCCCCGAGAACGCATGTCCATGATCTTTCGTACTTTGTAAATGGGTGCGCCCTCGACAAGGACGGGGGGGGAGACGAACGGGGGCGCGAAGAAAGGGCTTGACACAGGAGACATGGAAGACAGGGTGGACGCGACGAAGATGTCGCGGAAGAAGCAGTCGCACAGCGACAGGATTGACGACCTGGGAGACACGGAACGGACCAATGAACCGCGGAGTCAACTTGCGAGAAGCTGTCGTAAGGGGAAGGTTACGAGTGGAAAGCCACACTCTCTGGCCGCGACAATACCTAGGACTCTTAATCCTACGTTATTGGCGGCTCTCACAGTCTGCGCCCTGTAACGGCAAAGTGCAGACCTCACCCTCCTCCAAGTGCGCTCACAACGTTGGACAAACGCCTGAGCGGAGGGAACGCTGGACTCGGCGAGCTGGGACGAGAACAGAGGAGGCTGGTACCCCAGACTACTCTGAAACGGAGATAGCCCGGTAGCAGACGAAGGAAGCGAGTTGTGAGCGTATTCTGCCCAGGGGAGCTGTTCTGCCCAAGACGCAGGGTTTCTAAAAGAAAGGCTGCGTAATATGCGACCAATCGTCTGATTGGCCCTTTCTGCTTGACCGTTAGACTGGGGATGAAAACCAGAAGAGAGACTGACGGAAGCACCAATCAAACGACAGAATTCCCTCCAAAACTGTGACGTGAATTGCGGACCTCTGTCTGAAACGGCGTCTAACGGGAGGCCATGAATTCTGAACACATTCTCAATGATGATTTGTGACGTCTCCTTAGCGGAAGGAAGCTTAGCGAGGGGAATGAAATGTGCCGCCTTAGAGAACCTATCGACAACCGTAAGAATCACAGTCTTCCCCGCAGACGAAGGCAGACCGGTAATGAAGTCTAAGGCGATGTGAGACCATGGTCGAGAAGGAATGGGAAGCGGTCTGAGACGACCGGCAGGAGGAGAGTTACCTGACTTAGTCTGCGCGCAGTCCGAACAAGCAGCCACGAAACGGCGCATGTCACGCTCCTGAGTAGGCCACCAAAACCGCTGGCGAATAGATGCAAGTGTACCCCGAATGCCGGGGTGGCCAGCTAACTTGGCAGAGTGAGCCCACTGAAGAACAGCCAGACGAGTAGAAACAGGAACGAAAAGAAGGTTACTAGGACAAGCGCGCGGCGACGCAGTGTGAGTGAGTGCTTGCTTAACCTGTCTCTCAATTCCCCAGACAGTCAACCCGACAACACGCCCATCAGGAAGTATCCCCTCGGGATCGGTAGAAGCCACAGAAGAACTAAAGAGACGAGTTAAGGCATCAGGCTTGGTGTTCTTATTACCTGGGCGATAAGAAATCACAAACTCGAAACGAGCGAAAAACAACGCCCAACGAGCTTGACGTGCATTAAGTCGTTTGGCAGAACGGATGTACTCAAGGTTCTTATGGTCAGTCCAAACGACAAAAGGAACGGTCGCCCCCTCCAACCACTGTCGCCATTCGCCTAGGGCTAAGCGGATGGCGAGCAGTTCGCGGTTACCCACATCATAGTTGCGTTCCGATGGCGACAGGCGATGAGAAAAATAAGCGCAAGGATGGACCTTATCGTCAGACTGGAAGCGCTGGGATAGAATGGCTCCCACGCCCACCTCTGAAGCGTCAACCTCGACAATGAATTGTTTAGTGACGTCAGGAGTAACAAGGATAGGAGCGGACGTAAAACGCTTCTTGAGGAGATCAAAAGCTCCCTGGGCGGAACCGGACCACTTAAAGCACGTCTTGACAGAAGTAAGAGCTGTGAGAGGGGCAGCAACTTGACCGAAATTACGAATGAAACGCCGATAGAAATTAGCGAAACCTAGAAAGCGCTGCAACTCGACACGTGACCTTGGAACGGGCCAATCACTGACAGCCTGGACTTTAGCGGGATCCATCTGAATGCTTTCACCGGAAATAACAGAACGGAGGAATGTGACAGAGGAGACATGAAAGGCGCACTTCTCAGCCTTCACGTAGAGACAATTCTCTAAAAGGCGTTGAAGTACACGTCGAACGTGCTGAACATGAATCTCGAGTGACGGTGAAAAAATCAGGATATCGTCAAGGTAGACAAAAACAAAGATGTTCAGCATGTCTCTCGGTACATCATTAACTAATGCCTGAAAAACAGCTGGAGCATTAGCGAGACCGAACGGCAGAACCCGGTACTCAAAATGCCCTAACGGAGTGTTAAACGCCGTTTTCCACTCGTCCCCCTCTCTGATGCGCACGAGATGGTAAGCGTTACGAAGGTCCAACTTAGTAAAGAACCTGGCTCCCTGCAGAATCTCGAAGGCTGACGACATAAGGGGAAGCGGATAACGATTCTTAACCGTTATGTCATTCAGCCCTCGATAATCCACGCAGGGGCGCAGAGTACCGTCCTTCTTCTTAACAAAAAAAACCCCCGCTCCGGCGGGAGAGGAAGAAGGCACTACGGTGCCGGCATCGAGAGAAACAGACAAATAATCCTCGAGAGCCTTACGTTCGGGAGCCGACAGAGAGTATAGTCTACCCCGTGGGGGAGTGGTCCCCGGAAGGAGATCAATACTACAATCATACGACCGGTGAGGAGGAAGGGAGTTGGCTCTGGACCGACTGAAGACCGTGCGCAGATCATGATATTCCTCCGGCACTACTGTCAAATCACCAGGTTCCTCCTGAGAAGAGGGGACAGAAGAAACAGGAGGGATAGCAGACATTAAACACTTCACATGACAAGAAACGTTCCAGGATAGGATAGAATTACTAGACCAATTAATAGAAGGATTATGACATACTAGCCAGGGATGACCCAAAACAACAGGTGTAAAAGGTGAATGAAAAATCAAAAAGGAAATGGTCTCACTGTGGTTACCAGATACTGTGAGGGTTAAAGGTAGTGTCTCATATCTGATACTGGGGAGAAGACTACCATCTAAGGCGAACATGGGCGTGGGCTTCCTAACTGTCTGAAAGGAATGTCATGTTTCCGAGCCCATGCTTCGTCCATAAAACAACCCTCAGCCCCAGAGTCAATTAAGGCACTGCATGAAGCAGCCGAACCGGTCCAGCGTAGATGGACCGACATGGTAGTACAGGATCTTGATGGAGAGACCTGAGTAGTAGCGCTCACCAGTAGCCCTCCGCTTACTGATGAGCTCTGGCTTTTACTGGACATGAATTGACAAAATGTCCAGCAGAACCGCAATAGAGGCAAAGGCGGTTGGTAATCCTCCGTTCCCTCTCCTTAGTCGAGATGCGAATACCTCCCAGCTGCATGGGCTCAGTCTCAGAGCCGGAGGGAGGAGATGGTTGCGATGCGGAGAGGGGAATCACCGTTAACGCGAGCTCTCTTCCACGAGCTCGGTGACGAAGATCTACCCGTCGTTCTATGCGGATGGCGAGTGCAATCAAAGAGTCCACACTGGAAGGAACCTCCCGGGAGAGAATCTCATCCTTAACCTCAGCGTGGAGTCCCTCCAGAAAACGAGCGAGCAGCGCCGGCTCGTTCCAGTCACTAGAGGCAGCAAGAGTGCGAAACTCTATAGAGTAATCCGTTATGGATCGATCACCTTGACATAGGGAAGCCAGGGCCCTAGAAGCCTCCCTACCAAAAACTGAACGATCAAAAACCCGTATCATCTCCTCTTTAAAGTTCAGGTAATTGTTAGAACACTCAGCCCTTGCCTCCCAGATAGCTGTGCCCCACTCTCGAGCCCGACCAGTAAGGAGTGAAATGACGTAAGCAATCTGAGCTCTCTCTCTTGAGTATGTGTTGGGTTGGAGAGAGAACACAATATCACACTGGGTGAGAAAGGAGCGGCACTCAGTGGGCTGCCCAGCGTAACATGGTGGGTTATTAACCCTAGGTTCCGGAGACTCGGAAGACCAGGAAGTAGCTGGTGGCACGAGACGAAGACTCTGAAACTGTCCTGAGAGGTCGGAAACCTGAGCGGCCAGGGTCTCAACGGCATGACGAGCAGCAGACAATTCCTGCTCGTGTCTGCCGAGCATTGCTCCCTGGATCTCGACGGCAGTGTTACAAGAATCCGTAGTCGCTGGGTCCATTCTTGGTCGGATCCTTCTGTTATGCTGGTGAATGAGGACCCAAAAGCGACTTAACGAAAACAGAGTCTTTATTCCAGTAAATGACAAAAGAAATAATCCTGGAAAAATCAAGAAGAAAACAAAACAGGAAAAAACTTAAATCCACTCGTAGTAACGAGGACAGACTGGAGACTCGACCATTGACTGCAGGTTGCTTCGGGAAGGCACCGACCGTAGCAGACTAAGACACCTGCTCACACGCAGCATCTGAAGGAGACAAAACACGACAGGGCGAGACAAGGACACAGAACAGCGAACATCATACAAGGATCCGACAAGGACAGAAGCGGAAAACAAAGGGAGAAATAGGGCTCTAATCAGAGGGCAAAATAGGGGACAGGTGTGAAAAGAGTAAATGAGTGAGTTAGGAGAATGAGGAACAGCTGGGAGCAGGAACAGAACAATAGAGAGAAGAGAGAGAGGGAGGGGGAGAGAGAGGGATAGAAAAAGGGAACGAACCTAATAAGACCAGCAGGGGGAAACGAACAGAAGGGAAAGCACAAGGACAAGACAATATATGACAAAACATGACAGCATCATCTGTGGATCTGTTGGGGCGGTATGGAAATTGGAGTGGGTCTCTGGTTTCTGGGATAATGATGTTGATGTGAGCCATGACCAGCCTTTCAAAGCACTTCATTGTCTACAGATGTGAGTGCTAGGGGTCGGTAGTTATTTAGGCAGGTTACCTTAGTGTTCTTGGGCACAGGAACTATGGTGGTCTGCTTGAAACATGTTGGTATTACAGACTCAGACAGGGACAGGTTGAAAATGTAAGTGAAGACACTTGCCAGTTGGTCAGTACACCTCCTGGTAACCCGTCTGGCCCTGCGGCCTTGTGAATGTTGACCTGTTTAAAGGTCTAACTCACATCAGCTGCGGAGAGCATGATGACACAGTCATCCAGAACAGCTGATGTTCTCATGCATGTTTCAGTGTTACTTGCAATGAAGCGAGCATAGAAGTAATTTAGCTTGTCTGGTAGGCTTGTGTCACTGGGCAGCTCGCGGCTGTGCTTCCCTTTGTGGTCTGTAATAGTTTGCAAGCCCTGCCACAACCGACGAGCGTTGGAGCCGATGTAGTACGATTCAATCTTAGTCCTGTATTGACCGCTGTTTGATGGTTTGTCGGAGAGCATAGCAGGATTTCGTATAAGCTTACGGGTTAGAGTCCCGCTCTTTGAAAGTGGCAGCTCTATCCTTTAGCTCAGTGTGGATGTTGCCTGTAATACATGGCTTCCGATTGGGGTATGTACTGTACATACGGTCATTCTGGGGACGACATCATCACACTTATTGATGAAGCCAGTGACTGATGTTATGTGTTCCTCAATGCCATCGGAAGAATCCTGGAATACTTTCCAGTCTGTGCTAGCAAAACAGTCCTGTAGCTTAGCATCTGCTTCATCTGACCACTTTTATATTGACCTAGTCACTGGTGCTTCCTGCTATAGTTTTTGCTTGTAAGCAGGAATAATGAGAATAGACTTATTGTCAGATTTGCTAAATGGAGGACAAGGGAGAGCTTGTATGAGTCTCTGAGTGTGGAGTAACGGTGGTCTAGAGTTTTTCCCCTCTGGTTGCACATTTAACATGCTGATAGAAATGAGGTAAAACGGATTTAAGTTTCTCTGCATTAAAGTCCCCGGCCAGTAGGAGTGCCACCTCTGGATGAGCGTTTTCCTGTTTGCTTATAGCTGTAAACAGCTCATTAGGTGCGGTCTTAGTGCCGGCATCAGTTTGTGGTAGTAAATAGATAGCTACGAAGAATATAGATGAAAACTCTCTTGGTAAATAATGTGGTCTACAGCTTATCATGCGATACTCTACCTCAGGCGAGCAAAACCTAGAGACTTCCTTAGATTTTGTGCACCAGCTATTGTTTACAAATATTCACAGAGCGCCACCCCTTGTTTTACCAGAAGCAGCTGTTCTATCCTGACGAAAAAGCCTAAAACCCGCCAGCTGTATGTTTTTCATGTCGCCGTTCAGCCACAACTTGGTGAAACATAAGATATTACCATTTTTAATGTCTGATTGGTAGGATATACGTGATCGTAGTTTGTCTATTTTATTTTCAATTGATTGAACGTTGGCTAATAGGACCGATGGTAAAGGGAGATTATACACTCGCCTTACAAGGCACCCAGACCTTCGTCAAAGATATCTCCATCTCTCCCTCCTGCGAATTACGGGGAAGATGGCCTTGTCGGGCGTCTGAAGTAAATCCTTCCCGTCCGATTCGTTGAAGAAAAAGTATTCCTCCAGTACGGGCTGAGAAATCGCTGTCCTGATATCTAGAAGCTATTTTTGGTCATACGACACAGTGGCAGAAACATTATGTACAAAATAAGTTACAAATAACACAAAAAAACATAGCACAATTGGTTAGGGGATAGTAAAATGGCAGCCATCTCCTCCGGCAACATTATCTTGCTTGTAAAACAGTGACTGATGTGGTAAACTCCCCAATGTCATCGGACGAATCCCGGAACATATTCCAGTCTGTGCTAGCGAAACAGTCCTGTAGCTTAGCATCCACTTCATGGGACCACTGTCCGTATTGAGTGCGTCACTGGTACTTCCTGTTTGAGATTTTGCTTGTTAGCAGGAAGCAGGAGGATAGAGTTATGGTCAGATTTGCCAAATGGAGGTTGAGGGAGGGCCTTGTATGCATTTCTGTGTGCGGAGTAAAGATGATCTAGAGATGTATCTAGTCACCACAAACACACAACCAATCAATTATAGAAGGCACTGTAATAGATACAACTACTTTAGCCAGTGAAGCTACAGTATGATCAGAAAGAAGCAAAAAGTTCCAGATTGCAATGAAAGTGAGTCCAACTTTGCACAGGCACAAACGGCCAGTAAATCCATCCAAATATACTGTAAACCACATACTGTAAACCACATAACACACTTTAAACCACGTAACACATTTATCAGAAAATACTGTGATATTTATGTGGCACCATAGGGTGACTTTTTTGAAGACTGTTTAATTTTTCATCCAAATATACAGATTAGAATGTTTTTTCTTTCCCCATGCATATTTGAATTGGTAATACTGATTATTTGTTTATTGTACCAATGTGCTGATGAAAAATACGTGCAGACGTTATTGATTCATGACAGTAATTGTTTAATTATTAATCAGTTAGTCTTGTATTAGCATTTTTTTTTTTTTACAACGCAGATGCTCCCAGAAAAGGCCTTGAGAAGTTATAGAGCAAGTTTGTTGTATTTTGGCTTGGGCACACACACATAGTTATCTACAGCATCTTGCACGTTCTGTCAAATACTGTAGTGGGTATGCATTTAGGTTGGTCTCGTGGATAGAGCTTTGACTACAGATGTAGAGTCTATCACCTGAACACTGTCGTTATGCTTGTGTTGGGATCATTCATGTGAAATATACACTTGATTGAAACTGGTATGGAATGCCATCCTCTGTGGTTTTCTCAGTATTGCGCACATAGCAGTGATATCCAGTACAGTGTTGGACAGCTGCTGACCTACACAACGCGCCTGTATGTCAGTCAAGGAAGATCCTTACCAGCAACATCAGTATAATGTACATGTATCAGTTATATCCCTTGATTAATCAATATATTTTTGTCTCCTAACCTCTGCCATACTGTACTGTGCATTCGGAAAGTATTCAGGCCCCTTGACTTTTTCCACATTTTGTTACGCTACAACATTATTCTAAAATAGATTTCTATATTTTTCCCCCCTCATCAATCTACACACAATACTCCATTAAAAAAACATAAGATTTCAGACCCTTTACTTTGTTGAAGCAACTTTGGCAACGATTACAGCCTCGAGTCTTCTTGGGTATGACGATACAAGCTTGGAATATCTGTATTTGGGAGTTTCTCACATTCTTCCCTGCAGATCCTTTCAAGCTCTGTCAGGTTGGATGGGGGGCGACGCTGCACAGCTATTTTCAGGTTTCTCCAGAGATCTTCGATTCGGTTCCAAGTCCGGGCTCTAGCTGGGCCACTCAAGGACATTCAGAGATATTCAGAGGCCTGATTGGTGGAGTGCTGCAGAGATGGTTGTTCTTCTGGAAAGTTCTCCCATCTACACAGAGGAACTCTGGAGCGCTTTCAGAGTGACCAACGGTTTCTTGGTTACCTCCCTGGCCAAGGCCTTTCTCCCCGATTGCTCAGTTTGGCCGGGCGGCCAGCTCTAGGAAGGGTCTTGGTGGTTCCAAACTTCTTCCATTTAAGAATGATGGAGGACATTGTGTTCTGGGACTTTCAATGCTGCAGACATTTTTTGGAATCCTTCTCCAGATCTGGGCCTCGACACTGTGCTCTACGGGCAATTCCATCAATCTCATGGCTTGGTTTTGGTTCTGTCATACACTGTCAACTGTGGGACCTTATATAGACAGGTGTGTGCCTTTCCAAATCAAGTCCAATCAAATGAATTTACCACAGGTGGACTCCAATAAAGTTGTAGAAACATCTCAAGGATGATCAATGGAAACAGGATGCACCTGAGCTCAATAAGGAATCTCATAGCAAAGCGTCTGAATACTTATGTAAATAAGGTATTTCTGTTTTTTAAATTTCTATAAAGTTGCTAAAATTTCTAAAAATGTTCCTTTGTCAGTATGTGGTATTGTGTGTAGATTGATGAGGGAAAAACACATTTTATCCATTTTAGAACAAGGCTGTAATGAAACAAACTGTGGAAAAAGTCAAGGGGTCTGAATACTTTCCGAATGTACTGTATCTTGGTCTCTTTCTGTTCATTGTGTCAAAGACTTCCAGCCCAAGTCTCTCTGTCTGTGTCGCTTTAGACTCAGATGTCCATGTTTCAGTGTGATGAAAGGGGTCGTACCCCTCAGCACCAGAGAGGTTCCCTGGCATCCCTATCCACCTTTTCCTGTCTGTCCGTCCGTCTGTCCGTCTGTCCGTCTGTCTGTCTGTCTGTCTGTCTGTCTGTCTGTCTGTCTGTCTGTCTGTCTGTCTGTCTGTCTGTCTGTCTGTCTGTCTGTCTGTCTGTCTGTCTGTCTGTCTGTCTGTCTGTCTGTCTGTCTGTCTGTCTGTCTGTCTGTCTGTCTGTCTGTCTGTCTGTCTCCAGCACATTCCTCAATCCAGCTTTTTGCCTTCCACTTCAATCTGTGTGAAGGACAGGATTGATTAGTATGCAGCACAGTCATTTACATACTTTTGCACACAGATCACTGAATGAACAGAAGTGGTGGGTTGGTTTCTTTTTTATTTGCCTTTTTTCCAAGGGTGGGGTGGAAGTGGGGTGGCATGGTTGCTGAGTGGGGGGGGGGGTTGTCTTTTCAAGGAACACCCCCAGAATTAATGTTCCACACCTGTGCACAGTGCGGCAGTCTTTATCGAGCATCACAGGTGCACCACATTAATTGTGGGAGAGACCATTTTTTTTAGACGGGGGTGCATGCTGGCAGCCAGTCAGTCAGTCAATATTCATATATAAAATACAAATATAAAGTGCTGTTCTACAAAGCCGGCACTTAACTGGGTATCTGGATTTATTGCGTTTTCCAGGGTCTGTATATAGCGCACATCACAGTATATAAAAATAGTGCCCTATTTTAATGTAGTGATTAAATTAATGCTAGTTTGGCACATATCCTGCATGTGTGTGTGTGTGTGTGTGTGTGTGTGTGTGTGTGTGTGTGTGTGTGTGTGTGTGTGTGTGTGTGTGTGTGTGTGTGTGTGTGTGTGTGTGTGTGTGTGTGTGTGTGTGTGTGTGTGTGTGTGTGTGCGTCTTGCTGCTGTGCTGTAAGCGAGGCAGAGACTCTCCTAATGACTGTAATGTGTCGGCATGATGAGGAGAGGAGGAGAGTAGGAGGAGAAAAGAGGAGAGGAGGAGAGGGGGCTGACACACCTGCAGGGCCCAGAGGCCAAACGTACGAGACTGCCCCCCCGGTGACGCAATTACCGCAGCTAAACACTTAACCCACACTCTTATCCTCTTCATCATCCTCCTCCTCAGCGAAGTATGAGGAGTATCACTCGGTGCCTGCCACTGTGCCTGCCACTGTGAAATGTGAAATGGTACAGACAGACAATAACAGATCACGGTCACTGAGCTGAGCATTCCCTTAAGATTTAGCAAGACACTTTTTTGAACGTCCAGTAATGAGCAACAAAAGGTCAGTGGAGCATTGCTGCTCGTCCACTCATGTCCTAATCCCTGTAATCATGCATGATTACCTTTCAAATGGTTCAAGGTAAAAAAAGGAGTAAAAACAATGGGCAAGAAATCATGCTTCTCGAGACAAAAATGGGCCAGAGTGTTATGTTGACTGCGCCAGTCAAAAAAGAACAGGCCTGTCGGGATTCGTTTTTTAAATAAACGCCGCAGCGCGTCTGAGGAAACATGACACATTTATCCTCCTCCCTCCATCAACGGCCATTTTGAACTCTGCAATTGACCTTCTGGAGCATCATTTACAATGAGTCATATCAAAGCTCCAAAGTGTTAAAGCTACAGCAGCTCCCCTCACACACTTGTAGGGATAATAGCTTTAACTAGACCAAATTGTCCCCTTCATTTGTATGACTATCGCGACCCACATTCTCCCCGACTCACCCTTTGACAAAGGAGGTCATTTCCCAGCAAAGAAAATTAAGCCCACTAGATATTGTTTGATTGGATTTGCCTTTTCAAGGTTTTGGGATCATTACAGATATTCATTTGAAGTGTTGCTGAAAAAATGTAAATCTTCATGCTGTCCTGCATGGACCAAAATCATGTTAAATATGATTTTGTTTCTCTTTTCTCCAACACCTTCTTCATCCCTCTCTTTCCCTATGCCCTCTCTTTCCCCCTCTCCTCTCTCAACTTCCTTCTCTCCTTTACCACTCTCAATTTCACATCCCGAGTCACTTTGTGTGCCCCTCACATTTTAAAGAGAAGAAGTCTTTGGTTCCAAGCCAAATGTGTTCATTCCAACATTTCAATAAATTGAGAGGGAAGGCATTAAAGTTAATCAGACCAACCACATTGTGGTTCAGACACGTTGGCTGGATTATGGATTACTATTAGCTGGATGAGAACCGATTCTTTCATTTACATTCCGGGTTCCTCATCTTGCAAAAAAATTAAAAAGAGAACTAATACTTCTTGGACAGACTTTCCTCACTTTATGTGCCCACTTATTTTCCTCTAATCTAACTTCTCTGCTCTGGACCACATAGAGGGAACACCCAGGGAGGAAGTGCAGGAGTGACAACTATGCACCGCCAATCTACGACTCCTAAGAGAAGAATCCCATAATCAACTACCATTATGGATTGTTGCACTGTGGATGTCTCTATCTTGGCCGACTTAGTCTGTAATGCACAGTTGGCCATTCGGTGAAGAGAGACATGTTAACCCGATGAGCATTTTCCTACAATTAGAACCAACATCCTTGTGGTTTTATGTCTCTACTTATCAATCCGAGTGGTGGCAGTGATTCATGCAGTGTACTTGGTCGGGCCAGTGTAGGGTCTGCTGTGTCACTCTGCAGAACTGTGCAGCAGATGGGAGAGTTACGGCCTGATATATATACTGCTTTTACAAGTGGAATTTTCCCCCTCACTGTAATGGAACTCCTGGCATTCTGTTGATATGTTTAATCAAATATTTCCATAATCATCTCCACGACCTATATGTGTGTGCGGGTGTGTGTACACACTCCAGTGTTAATGTGCACATTTGAGACAGTATGTTTGAACTGCACTTGTGCATGTGAGTAGTGTGCACCGGGTGTTGTGCTTGTACTGCTCCTGTGTTCGGTGTCTGCCTGTGTGAGTGTGTGCTCCGACCGGCGCTCCTGTCACTAGTGGATGGTATATGTCAGCCTTGACTACTTGCTGGCTCCACTATATCACCAGCTGCAGGCAGCTCGCTGCAGATACTGGCAAATTGTTTCACTGACAATAAAACTGTGTCTCCATTAGGGTCCCAGCTTCTTAGGTCAGAAACATGCCTTTCGGCGAGACACAGCTAGCAAGAACTGTCAGTGTGTTTGCGTGTGCGTGTGCGATAAAGATTAAGTATGGTTGTCCTCTTTACCTGTTCTAGTTGTTGTGTAAAATCGCCTCCCGGTGTTGGACAGGTGTGGGGCCATCATGGAGGAGTTGGAAGGGATGTGGAGAGGGTCTGGTTTGGTCCTGGCCGCTACCCCTCTGTTCCTGTACCGTCTCTATCATCCCTCCTGGCTGGGGTGGGCAAAGTCGGCTTGGTTTAATGTGTTCACCTCCACGCCTCGCTCATTACCCTCAATGCCAGGTGATGAATCTGTGGTTTAAAAAAAGAAATCGCTGACATTCATCTCTTCTCCGTCACACCAAAGCTTAAATCAACCGATCACTGCCTGAGGACATTTAGTAGTCTGGCTGGATTCACTTGTTATCGAAGCACCGACCCGCTAGAACACAGCCAGGCACACAGTCCCTTCCCCTATTTTCATTGTGTATTGTGTTTCCTATCCATAGATATATGAGTGCACATTAACACATACTGGTGCCAACCAAACGATACTTAGACACTTCACCATACTTCCATTTGCGCCTACACTAGCCTTCATATACACTAAATTATTCAGATCTCTCTACATTTGATTTAGCATGCCTGCTGTCTGCCATTTCCCCCTCATTTTTATACATTTCATTATGTTGTATGACTTTAGCCCCACTGGCTGGAAAAAGACAATTATTTTGCTCCAGCAGCTAGCTATTAAGAGACCTGAAGAATACATACAGTAGCGTGCAGAGTGGCACTGCACCCTATCACATACAGGCATACACACACACGCACACAGGCACACAGACACGCACAGGCACACAGACACGCACACGCACACGCACACACACACACACACACACACACACACACACACACACACACACACACACACACACACACACACACACACACACACACACACACACACACACACAGTGCTACAAAAGTGCTGGACTGTGGCAGAGGCACGTGAGAAATGGCCCTTTAGAAAGAGCTCAGAGAAATATCAGTCACAGTAAACGAATGCCTTTTAAATGTACCCGGCTACCTTTAGACGGCCGGGTTAGTGAATTAAGGGCGTATCTAATGGCAGTTTGTTTGGCCTTTTCATCAATTCTGCATAAATATATATGAGGGAAAGAGAAACATACAACAGGCTAATAGAAACGAATGAACTATTCAACCATATATTTGCCGTGAGAGATATGCCTTCTCTGATTGGAAAGGGCATCCGCTATCTGCAATATTGATAGTACTTTTCAAATTTCATCTGCTTTTGTTTGCATTCTGTGCTGCCTGTTTAAACACACTGGGAATTATAACGAGTCCAAACATTATCTCCCAGTTGTTCAAGGCTGAACATATAACTCTATCACAAAAATGAATGAAATTCTTTGGCTGCGTTGTATCTTTTCCATTAGAGCTTGGCTATCAGCCGGTGACAGTAAACCAGCCAATCGGCACTGGGCTGTCCACATGTGGTGGCCAAGCAGTGCGGCAAGTTGGTTCTGCTGTTTTCTCCCCGTGTGTCTCTGTGTATGATTATACAGAAGTGTGTGTGAGTATAATTGTACCTGTGATTACTGTATCATGTTCAACTGTGAATGTCTGCTGAATTATACACCATTCTGCTTGTTGATTACATTGCCTAATGGTTATATTGTATACGTGAGCGAGAGTGTGTGTGTGTGAATGTAAAAGCTTATGAGAGTGTTAAGGTATTTGCACGTAAGGCTACTACTCTATGACAAGGTACTGAATCAGCGGTGTTAATACAGATGAACCAGTCAGGCAACAACACACCCAATAACGATACTGGTACTTCTCTCCTCCACTACACTGATGAACAGTACTTCAGTCCAAAAACCCAAGCTGCTGTAGAGCTGCTGGTCCGAAATCCATTTCTTCCTGACCTCATTGTCTATACGGTCTGCTGTACAGTATGTCAACCAGATGTTCTCTTCTGCCTCATTTCTCTCTCTCCAGGTCCCTTTTATTTTGAGTTATTTATTTTTTGTAAAAAAAAGTACTTATGAAAAAAGATGAGCAGAGCAGTGTGGCAGCAACCCTCCTCTTCATGGATATCAAAGCGAGCAACTTCTTAACTGTCACTGTCTGTGGCTGGAGGGAAGCAAGCTGTTCAGTTGGAGCAGACGACATTACACTGGGCCGCCCACTCATTTTAAACCAGTGCTCCCTCCGGTTGTCTGCCTGCCTACCGTGCTCCTAGCCAGGGGCCTCTGACATCGGGTTATTTGGGGCTGTTGGCGTCTAAGTGGAAGTCATGGAGGCAGGAACGATGGGGCCCTCTCAGCTGCACTGTAACGTTACATCCTCTTAAGAAAGCTGGGGAATCAGTCGTGCCTGATCGCTCCTCGTAGTGGCTGGGTGCTCCAGAGAGAGAAAGGTTTACCCAATCCTAGGGCAGATATCATGCAACATGGCCCGTCATGCATGACAACAGTGACAATGGCACTATGAGGATCCTTCATAGCCGGAGGAATCCTGAGCGCCAAACATTCTTCTAGGTTAGGAAAGCTTCCGTCGGCTTTGGTTAAACTTTAACTAAAGAGTTCAAATATAGCAAGTACCCCAACAAAGTTCGGGTGAACAGTTTGAAATCTGTACGTACAGTAAAGCTGAGTACATCTGGGGTAAATCACAACATCCATTAATCTTAGACAAGTGTCTAAATGTCACATGACTGCCTTCACCCGTACAGAGGAACAAGCCCCGGGATCTTTGTGTTTACTCACAAGAGTCCTCCTTTCACTGCTGCCACCAACTCCACCAGCTGGGTCTTCCTATCATTTACCATAACACTGCCTGTGTGTGTGTGTGTGTGTGTGTGTGTGTGTGTGTGTGTGTGTGTGTGTGTGTGTGTGTGTGTGTGTGTGTGTGTGTGTGTGTGTGTGTGTGTGTGTGTGTGTGTGTGTGTGTGTGTGTGTGTGTGTGTGTGTGTGTGTGTGTGTGTGTGTGTGTGTGTGTGTGTGTGTGTGTGTGTGCTTGCGTGCGTGCGTGTGTGTGTGTTTGTCAGTGCATATTTAAAGTGGTTTTAAAGAGAAAATTGTTTAATGATCTGGACAAACGATAAATTGGGGTCCCAAATAAAGGCCATTATTGCAATTTGATTACCGCCCAATTGAGTGCAATCACTGTTTCTATATATCATTACATTGCAACATTATACAGCCGTATTCTATGCTCCCAGCTATAAGTGACAAACATGGTTTCTATGAAAGGTAGTTCAGTAAATCTGAGAGGGGAGGGGCGATGGGTTTCATTTAGGATCCTAAACTGCCAAGTCTCCCAGAAGTACAATGCCAAATCTGTATGTAAATGTTACTGAGCAGGAGTTTTTCTTACAGTCGTCTTACGTTGCCATACCTCCAAAATCACGTCGCTGTCAAGAAATCTGGAGAATTTTTGTATCGCAAAAATGGTGCTATGCTTTATGTTCGTCACTGTTTTCAGACCAGGAAGGACACATTTTCCAGAGATTTGTTTTTCCGAACACTAGTTTGCAACATTGCAGAAAACCTGAAGGAAAAACAGAATTCTGTTTTGCCAGAAGTGTGCTCTATACACAGAATCGATATACATCAACATACAGTATTTTGATGGGGTTTAAACCTGCAATTTCCCGGCTAACCTCACCCACTGTTGCACCTACGACACTAATCTAGTGAGCACTACAACCAGGGCGTTTGATTGGTTTGACGTGTTGCGAGGTGACCCTGATTTACACCGGGTGCCAACAGAGCTATTTTTACAGCGGTGACTGCTCTACGTCCGAGGTAACTGTAATATACCTCAAAACGCTCATACGGTTTAGAATTGGTAAGGGAACAGAAGGCATGACAAAAGTTTGAATGAGCTTTCTGTTTAATGCAGAGGAGTTGTTTCACACTGGCTAAGGTATTAGGCAGAACGACTGATTTTGACCTTGTCAGCTCAGGGATTTGATCTTGCAACCTTTCGGTTACAAGCCCATAGCTCTAACCACTAGGCTACCTGCCAACGCCACATTACATCATGTAGCGGTAAGGGTATAGGTCTATCCCAGGGTATCTCGTTAAAGCTGTTCTGAAACGATGGAGTTAAACAAGCTTACATTTTGGGTTCTGATGGCGTAGGACGGTTGAACTAAGCCGATGAGACATTTATAAGTTCTATTCTTCAAGACTCAATGGGTACACATCATTCATTCCTAAGTTCAAAAATGTATGTAGCGACTAACGATTCTAGCTTTAACAAAATAGGCCCCAGTCATAGATTTGAATACGTAAATATCTATGTAGCCCTTTTCTAACTGGTTCTTCTGAAGGCTAGCAAAGAGCTGTGGGTGCTCTTAGTCTATAATATACCTCAAAACGCTCATATGGTTTACAACTGGTAACAGAACAGAAGGCATGACAAACGTGTGAATGAGCTTTCCCTTTAATGCCTCTCTCAAAAGTACCTGTGGACATGAAATGGCATGCAACACTCCACTCATTGCTACGTGCACTAGTAACAACACACTTGTCACCAAAGAGAGACTTTTTCTTCTCATTTCCCTGAGGCCTCCTGGGATTCGTCATCGTTCGGCGTTCATCTACCGTGACATCCATGACAATCGTCCAGATGTCTTAGCTGAGAGATGACAGGGAGGACTGGAGTGTCCCCTCATTTGATGAGTGCTGGGCATCTCATGAGCGGGGGATCCTGGAGTAACTGTGTTGTTAATGTTGGTAAGCGGCGTTCCAGTACAGTCCATGGTTCTAGGGACGGGAGGATGGATGTTGGAGTTACCAACACCCCGTAAAGACAGCAGATGTGAGGGTTTGTATTAGCCACACGTACAGTAAAGACACGGATCATGTGGAACTAACACTGGTCAATTTGCTGTTGCTCACCATTCCATGTTTGTTGTAAACATGCCATAAAGCTTCTTAGTACCAGATGCTGCTGAAACTTCACCTTTCAAGTAGATGGAAGAAGCCTAACTACCACCACACTCAAGAGCTTCTTAACCTTAGGACTACTGCCAACAAGCTAAAGGTGAACTATTCATTCATCCATGTTGACGTCATTATAGTCAATGCACTTATTGTCAATGCACTTCTCCAGCTCATTTGTGGCCATGGCGGTGGCGGGCATGGATCCAGCTGGCTTTAAAAGTGTCAGGCTGTTTTCTTAAGAGCAGTGGAAGTGCGAGAGCCTACTGTACCAATCAGACTGCTGATTGACTCAATTGGCTAATTAAGGCTCATTTGGAGCAACCTCCTGACACCTGTGTGCCCTTCCAAAACCAGTGGGGAGGAGCCTTGTTGTTGTGGAGGACTGGGGGGCCCTGGCCCAGAGTACACTGCAGAGTACACTGCTGTTCTCTTGTTGTCTGAGGCCTATAGATTTGTCTGACAATGGACACACATATACATAATAATCTTTTGAATAAGATGCAGAATCAACAGTGGCCAGCTGAATGAATATGTCATATATGATCAAGTATCAGGGACATAAAGTTCTAGATACAGTTGAAGTCGGAAAATGTACATACACCTTAGCCAAATACATTTAAACTCAGTTTTTCACAATTCCTGACATTTAATCAGAGTAAAAAATCCCTGTCTTAGGTCAGTTAGGATCACCAATTTATTTTAAGAATGTGAAATGTCAGAATAATAGTAGAGAGAATGATTTATTTCAGCTTTTTTCACATTCCCAGTGGATCAGAAGTTTACATACACTCAATTAGTATTTGGTAGCATTGCGTTTAAATTGTTTAACTTGGGTCAAATGTTTCGAGGAGCTTCCACAAGCTTCCCACAATAAGTTGGGGGAATTTTGGCCCATTCCTCCTGACAGAGCTGGTGTAACTGAGTCAGGTTTGTAGGCCTCCTTGCTCGCACACAATTTTTCAGTTCTGCCCACACATATTCTATGGGATTGAGGTCAGGGCTTTGTGATGGCCGCACCAATACCTTGACTTTGTTGTCCTTAAGCCATTTTGCCACAACTTTGGAAGTATGTTTGGGGTCATTGTCCATTTGGAAGACCCATTTGCAACCAATCTTTAACTTCCTGACTGATGTCTTGAGATGTTGCTTCAATATATCCACATCATTTTCCTCCCTCATGAAGCCATCTATTTGGTGAAGTGCACCAGTCCCTCCTGTAGCAAAGCACAACCACAACATGATGCTGCCACCCCCATGCTTCACGGTTGGGATGGTGTTCTTTGGCTTGCAAGCCTCCCACTTTTTCCTCCAAACATAACAATGGACATTATGGCCAAACAGTTCTATTTTTGTTTCATCAGACCAGAGGACATTTCTCCAAAAAGTGCAATCTTTGTCCCCATGTGCAGTTGCAAACCTTAGCTGGGTTTTTTATGGTGGTTTTGGAGCAGTGGCTTCTTCCTTGCTGAGCGGCCTTTCAGGTTATGTCGATATAGGACTCGTTTTACTGTGGATATAGATACTTCTGTACCTGTTTCCTCCAGCATCTTCACAAGGTCCTTTGCTGTTGTTCTGGGATTGAGTTGCACTTTTCCCACCAAAGTACGTTCATCTCTAGGAGACAGAACTCATCTCCTTCCGGAGCGGTATGACGGCTGCGTGGTCCCATGGTGTTCATACTTTTGTACTATTGTTTGTACAGATGAATGTGGTACCTTCAGGTGTTTGGAAATTACTCCCAAGGATGAACCAGACTTGTGGAAGTTTACAATTTTTTTCTGAGGTCTTGGCTGATTTCTTTTGATTTTCCCATGATGTCAAGCAAAGAGACACTGAGTTTGAAGGTAGACCTTGAAATACATCCACATGTACTCCCCCAATTGACTCAAATGATGTCAATTTGCCTGACATAATTTTCTGGAATTTCCCAAGCTGTTTAAAGGCACAGTCAACTTAATGTGTGTAAACTTCTGACCCACTGAAATTGTGATACAGTGAATTATAATTGAAATAATCTGACTGTAAACAATTGTTGGAAAAATGACTTGTGTCATGCACAAGGTAGATGTCCTAACCGACTTTCCAAAACTATAGTTTGTTAACAAGACATTTGTGGAGTGGTTGAAAAACGAGTTTTAATAACTCTAAGTGTATGTAAACTTCCGACTTCAACTGTAGGTATGTCTTGCTGAGACAAATAATGCCTTATACATTGTTTTTTAAGAAATGAAACCTCAAAAATGCTGCACAATACTGTCTAACCACGCTACCAGAGCCACTCGGCAGCTACAGTGCTCAGGCCATAGGTGTTACCTTTGAAGAAAGTTAATGTCACTCTCCCTAAAAATCTATCCACAGTATCAGTTGCTTTGCCTATGATGACACTATAATACATATTTCAAGAGCAGCAACGATACAAAACAAAACAGGAAAATAAACACTGAGTTCTGTAAACCTCCTGCATTGGGGATAAGGCCCAAAATATGTTTAGGAAAAATAAACATCAGCATAACACACCAACGAGCTGTTTACATTGTGGCCGTGTCGCAGCTACCCGCATCCAACAAACAAGAGGATGGAAAAAACAGGAAATATCTTTTGCATATTATTTTAAGTAACTGTTCAAATTTCATTTCAGAATGGTAATCCACAAAACAAATATGTAGCGGCATATTTTAAAAAGGGAGGCTCCGCTTCAATTTCCTATTGTGGCGCGCCGCGTGTGTTTGCTCTTTGTGTCGGGTTTGAATTGATTTGCCCGGCTCGGCAGACAGAGGCTGAATGCTCAGACCAAGAAGCCATCATTTCATATGATCTGATAGTTCTGCAGTATTAGCTAGATTTTTTTTCTTCTCCCTTCTCCAATGCCGATGTCAACAAACAAGCTGACGTACCTGCACCCGCCACGTATCCAAAAGGAGAGCAAAATAGTTGTTTCATACTTGCTAAGATAATAACCTGGTAGGCTCTTGTGGAGAAGGGAGGATGCTGTGTGGTTCTGATGAGATGTTGACCATCTCGCCAGCAGGTCTTCTCTGATATGTGACAATGCATGATGTCGGTCAATACAGGCATGTGTGAAAAAGACCACAGTATGTCAGCACACACAGCAGAGGCCGGAAATAAGGAGAGGGATTTCCTGAAGGGGTAAGCTACACAGTGTGCCCACGTAAGAGGTGAACGTCCATTTCACATCCCATAATGCATTACATCATGTAGTGATAAGGGTTCTAGGTCTATTCCATGGTATCTCGTTAAAGCCATCCTGAAAACACACGTTCTCCAACATTGAAGGATAGGATAAAAAGGACTAGTATTGTTTTGTACATTTTCAGAAATGTAACTGACAAAAAGAACATTGTAATACAGTGTACTGCAACAAACCAGGTTTCACCCTCTACTGAGAAAACCAATGCTGTTACAAGGCATGCAGTGAGTATGCACGCTTCAGTACATAGTATTTGACACCACATTAACAAAATAAGCCACAAAGTCGTAGATGTGAATACAAAATACCTACGCAGCCTTTTTCAAACCCTAACACACGTCTCATTTCGGATTTCATTTGATTGGTGTGTTACCGTTAAGTGGTGGTAAACCCAAGTTGAGAGGCGGCTTACTCTCAAGACACCCACCACCTCCTTCTCCGAGATCCACAATCTCCCATCTCCTCGCTTAAACTCCCTCTCTCGTCGTCGGGGAAGCCACGTTTCAAACACCTGTCACAGATTCAAAGAAATACTTAGCAGTAGCCGGGCAGGCAATCACCTCCATGGCAGGACTACGGGTAGGAGAGAGTAAGAGAAGAATCTAAAACCTGTAAGATCCTCTAAGCGTTCTTTCCCTCAGCATCAGCAGAGCAAAGAGAAACCCAGGTATTAGCCCCACTCTGCCGTACCTGGGACTTCTATTTTAAGCCATCCCTTCAACGCTGCATGTCAGACAAGCCTGAAATCCCTGCTAATACTAGTTACCCCTGAAACATAGATCTTACTGTTTGGCTTTTAGCTTAGACAAGTTATTTTCTACTCCCTTTGAAAAAAAAAAAAAAAGTAAAGTGTTCTGACACTGACTTTACATTTTGAGCTCATTAAAGCTGGTGATCTGTCTCAATGCTACCTGGATTTTTATACTACAGATAAGCCAAATGAATATGAACTCGCCAGGGCCAGTTTAAAACGCTTCTTGTTATCCAGAGCCTTGAGCTCTCGCAACTTATCAAGCGGCCACTGATAGCCTTTAAACTACCTAGGTGCATCGCTTTAATTAAAACTTGTAACATTCCCAGAGAAAAGCAGGAGAAATAGAGAGAGTAGGGCTCAATAATTCATCAAACGGGGCCTTTCTGCCAACGGCTAAGGGAAGCACACAGCTAAATGTCCCTAAATACATGCATTAAAATTGGAAAGAGATATGCAGGCAGAAACAACACAACATGAAGACACCAATGACGTGATGTAGTGTTTTCTCTGAGACAGGACACATACTGTATATCACATGGTTTCTTTTCATATGGTGTATTTTGTATTGAGCCTTTCCAACCATCGTTACTCTTAAAAGTGACTCAAAATGAAAAGGAATGTGCATTCTTCTTTTGTGAATTTGAACACAGAGATATAATAATACCGTACATATATTATTGACAATAAAAAGCAGACCCCTCCCACCACACTTCCAATGGAACATTTAACGTGAGGTAGAAACTGCCAGGCCAGCCACGTAAATCAATCCGAGTGATATTGCTTTAAACTTTATGCAATATACCCTCAGCTTTCATAGCTACTAGAATGCACATTTACATACTTTCTACACAAACACGCACATGCATATGCACACATACACACACACACACACACACACACACACACATTCCAAAAATCTATTCAGTGTATTTCCCTTGCCAAGGATTTTTTTGGGGGGAGTCAAAGATAATACAATTCCCTTTTTTCTTATTTCCTTACAATATATCATTCAGTTCTGCCTGTTGCCTGCATGAAATTCATTTTCTAATGGAAATATTTGTTTTGTAAATCAAATATGTATTATGCACAGAATGCAAAGCACAAATTAAATTATGTTAATGAAATGAAAGAGATATGAAATGCATATTTCATGGACAAAACATAACCCCAGCGAACAGCCATTTCTTGATAAAAATCTTTCAACACAATCTCATTCGGAGAAAGACATATTGCTAAGGCAGATAGCACCTCATTAAACTGGTCTCCTTTAATATCAGTGCTTAGTATATATAGGATTGTAAATAACCACTGGGGGACGAGGAACCAATAATGAAATACTGTCTTTAATAGCTTGCCATTGATGTCAGCATAAAAAGTGTAGTCGAGGAATATTGGATATTGGGTGTGCACACACATATAGTCAAATGCTGTAAATGATTGCATATTTAAATAGAGCTGACTAAGGCAAAGATGATATAGATATTAGTAATAGGCATAAAATTATGCTGACCTTACATCATTTGACAACAAAAAAACACTGTTTTAAATGTTATATTGGTTACATTTGATGAATAATAGATTCTGCGGCTGTTGTTGTGCAGAACCGTGATGCTAATCAAAGGCTAAGAATAGGAGGCCTCTCTGCCCAACTGACTAGCAAATGAACTAGACTGGCTTTTCAGCAGAAATAAACACAGCAACAAATAGAAAAAGGATAGTGAGGAAGAGAGAGCCAGAGAGACAGAGGGGTGGGGGGGTGGAGAAAGAGAGAGGAAAATAGCAGCCAGGCTGATTTGATGGTGATGGGAGAGGCTTGGAGGGCTTGACCTGGCTTACACTGCTCGATGCTAAATATCTTAATTGTCCCGTAATATGCAATTAACAGCTGTTCCATATAAAGCAAGGACTTAGCTCTAAATATTGTCCAATTGAAAAGGACTCGTCCAATCTATAACAATTTACTCATTGTAGGCGCCTTCTGCATTCTTGGTAGAACTTTATTACCACTTAAGTTTGCCTATAGAGTAAAGTGCATCATGGTCCTTGGGATGTCACGTTGCAAAATATAACTTCTGATGGAGAAAGCAGTCAGTCCAACAAACTATCATCATTGGTCCTACTGAATTGTTATTTATGTTCTGACAAGGGCATGGATTTTTCTAAACACCTTTCACTGTCATTCAAGTGCTTTATCCTGTAGAAACAATCAGATTAACGTGTTTTAATTGTGTTTTAGATAATTGTCATTCCATGTCTCTCCAGCCAGAGGGTGTGGGGTGGGTGACACACGGGCAGAGAGAGAGAGAGAGAGAGAGAGAGAGAGAGAGAGAGAGAGAGAGAGAGAGAGAGAGAGAGAGAGAGACGAGAGAGAGAGAGACGGAGAGAGAGAGAGAGAGAGAGAGAGAGAGAGAGAGAGAGAGAGAGAGAGAGAGAGAGAGAGAGAGAGAGAGAGAGAGAGAGAGACGGAGAGAGAGAAAGAGAGAGAGAGTGAGAGAGAGAGAGAGAGAGAGAGAGAGAGAGAGAGAGAGAGAGAGAGAGAGAGAGAGAGACAGAGAGACAGAGAGACAGAGAGACAGAGAGAGAATGAGAATGAGGGTGAAAGAGAGAAAGAAGGAGAAAGAGAGAAAGAGACAGAGAGAAAGAGAGAGAGAGATGCTAGTTGCCATGTCTAGGCCCATGCTAAAGCCATGGTGTTTGGAGGAGAAGACAGATACCTGACAGGAGGTCACCACACTCAATCTCTACCCATCAACCTCACATTACACACCTAATTTACCCCTCAGGTTTCCTCCCCTCTCCTCCTACAGGCTGGCCACTCCTCCCCCATACACCTCACCACCACACAGTCAGACCTGGTACATTCTAATACATATTGTCACACCCTGATCTGTTTCACCTGTCTTTGTGATTGTCTCCACCACCCTCCAGGTGTTGCCCATCTTCCCCATTATCCCCTGTGTATTTGTACCTGTGCTCTCTGTTTGTCTGTTGCCAGTTCGTTTTGTTCGTGCAAACCTACCAGCGTTTTCTCCCTTGCTCCTGTCTTTGCTATAGTTCTTCTTTCCTAGTTTCCCTGTTTTGGCCATTCCTGCCTGCAATGACCCTGACCCTTCCCGCCGTCCTGTACCTTCACCCCACCTATCTGGATTACTGACCTCTGCCTGACCTGACCCTGACCCTGCCTGCCGTCCTGTACCTTTTCCCCACCTATCTGGATTACTGACCTCTGCCTGACCTGATCCTGACCCTGCCTGCCGTCCTGTACCTTTTCCCCAACTATCTGGATTACTGACCTCTGCCTGACCTGACCCTGACCCTGCCTGCTGTCCTGTACCTTTTCCCCACCTATCTGGATTACTGACCTCTGCCTGACCTGACCCTGACCCTGCGTGCCGTCCTGTACCTTTCCCCAACTATCTGGATTCTGACCTCTGCCTGACCTGACCCTGACCCTGCCTGCCGTCCTGTACCTTCACCCCAACTATCTGGATTCTGACCTCTGCCTGACCTGACCCTGACCCTGCCTGCCGTCCTGTACCTTCACCCCAACTATCTGGATTCTGACCTCTGCCTGACCTGACCCTGACCCTGCCTGCCGTCCTGTACCTTCACCCCAACTATCTGGATTACTGACCTCTGCCTGACCTGGCCCTGACCCTGCCTGCCGTCCTGTACCTTTTCCCCACCTATCTGGATTACTGACCTCTGCCTGACCTGACCCTGACCCTGCCTGCCGTCCTGTACCTTTTCCCCAACTATCTGGATTACTGACCTCTGCCTGACCTGACCCTGACCCTGCCTGCCATCCTGTACCTTTTCCCCAACTATCTGGATTCTGACCTCTGCCTGCCCTTGACCTGTCTTTTTGCCTGCCCCTGTTCGAGTAATAAAAGTTGTTACTTCGACACCTGGGTTTTCCCTTAAACCTGATATATACATAACTTCCAGAATGTTGTACCCTCTGAAAGTTACATTGAAGGCCAAATTCTGGTCAAGGCCCTTTGATGACACATGCTTATATAGCCTACTATGGTTATACAGAAGACACCGAGGTTAAGTCATAAAAACGAATGTAAAGTTCACTCCAGAAAGCCAAGTAATGTACTGTACTCTGTGCATAAAAGGTCCAAACAATAAAGTCTTCGTCTTCATAGATTAAACCCATTATGGATGGAAATCGTTGTCACTGATTCATGATCCATAGCTGTTCCCTTTTTAAAAAGATGAGCAATTGCCATTTGTCCTCCTCTCCTGCAGTATGTGAAACTTTGTGAGCTTTAACAAAGGCATATTGTGATGACTTGACACATCGTCTGTGAGGAGAGGACAAGGAAGGGTAGAACAATGACACAATAAGACTCCATTTGCCAGCTATATATGCCAACTCCTGCAGCAGAATAAGACACAAAGTTAAAATGGGATCTGGAATAGGCAATTAACACTATTCTTCAACTTTCTTTTTGAATCTGTGATAAATAGGAATAACAGTATATGAGACCAACAGTAAATTTGGTGGTAGAAAGAGGTGACCTTGTTAGGTAATTAACATCTTCTTCGGAGTTTAATTAGAAAGCTAAATCAATTCAAAATAAGTATAAAGGAAAGCATGCTATCACAAATGAAGGGGAAATGAAAATAAAATCTCTTTTAATTGTATGGAAGCATTAAAAATGCACCTGTTCCGTGAGTAAATTGCTTCACTCTCGGAAATCCACAGAGGCCCAGCGCTTTTCAAAATAGCGTCAAGTGTTAAGATAGCTATTTATGTACTTGGTTACAGAGAAAGAAAATGAGAATAAATCCAAATTATTTTCCTTGTTTCAGTCCCCTTGTTACGATTCAAAACAACGCCTCTAAACTTCTCAGATTTAGTGCTTCGTGTCTCTGTTGGCTCGTCTTTGCCAGCCAAACCCTGTCTTAAGCCCCTTTGGTGTTCAGCGAACATCCTCAACCTAACCATAATCACTTCCTGATGTTCTCATTTTTTCCTGCCCTTGAATCCCTGAGCCACATTTGCATCTCATCCAAAAATAAAAGCGCGGGTCTCGTCACCGCGTGAATGACAGCCGAGTGACAGTGCCTGCAGATGAATCATATATCCATCAGAGATTTAATTGAGATTGGGTACATAGGTCACAGAGTTAACGTAGCGGGGATGCGGCAGGATTCGTAATGATGATTGACGGCATGACAAGGCTAGGTTGACACTGGTCCTCACGTGGACATGTAGACGACTTCCTTCACCAAGCTACCTGTGGACATCTCAGCCACCTAGCAGACAAGTCGGTCCAACACATACAGATCTGGAGACTGTGTAGGCGGAGCATTGACCATCATATCGGTTCATTTAGTTTGACATTGAACAAAACAACACTCACCGGAAGCCTAGAATAGACGGAATGGCAGTTCTGAGAAAAAGAACTGTCAGTTCAAACAATTAGCAGAAGAGAAGAGGCCAAGAGGGTGAAGTCAAGTGGTGGTAATAGTAGGTGGAGATGTAAAGACTACCTTTAAAACATTCGGCCAGACACTTGTAGCTTCAGGACTCTTCACGTTGCAGCAGCAGACTGGCTGCAGAGCAGGATAAGAAGGGAAACAAGCCATGTAGACAGTTAGTCACTCAGTTGAACACAGATAAGGTTATCTATCTCCAGTAAGTAGCTAAGTACACAAACAACATCATACAGAGGTATCCTCACTCAATAGCAAAACCACGGTGCCTGGAAAAGGCTCTGGTCATGTCTATACTTGTCCCTCATAGACTATCATCCAGCAGGTACAGAGGATGTGGAGGGTCTTGTAATTGCCTAGAAGTGATGCTCTAATAACACGCCTGTAACCTCCAGACCTCTCGAGAGGGCCTTTTCTCTCGTTTTCAGAAAAAGGAAGAGTGAGAGAGAGAGAAAACCACCAATGAAAGAAGAAGAGAATAACACCACTCCACCTTGCATGAGACTGGCAGCGCTTCATCCGGCTGCAATTATATAGACTAATTAGAGTTTCACAATTTCTTGTTTGAAGTATAAAGAAACGACAATGGAGGGCATGTGAAAGGCTATAAAGCATAGCGTCTCGGCGTTAAAAATCCAGCCTAATCCAGCACTACCATGTGCCCCCATGATAACATACAGCAGTAGACGACAGTCCTCCATTCCATTTTTTAAATTATTTTATGCATTTTTTTTATTTTTTACCATCTGGCCCTCTCATCTCCAACATAAAAAAAAAGAAAACTAATTCATGTTCCGAGTCATCCGCATGATGAATAGTCTAGGTCCAGGTGCTACCAGAGTAAAAAAGAAAGAGAAATGGAGAGGGAAGAGGAATTATATATGTATATCATCTCCCATTGTAAACAAGGCCGCTTTTAAACTCCTCCAATGATTAGAGCAGAGGCCTTTACTACAATACATCCCTCTCCACAATGTTAATAATTAGATATTTAATTAGTTATTCTACATAGCCTTGTGATGCACAAGAAAGACAGAATCGGTGGCAGGAATATGAAGGGGAGGGCTGGAAATGAAGGATGGCGGGAGGGAGAGCGAGAGGGAAGGGGAAAAAAGAGAAAGCTTTCTTTATGGCTTCCTCTTTTTTTTGTATCATATGAAGGTCACAATGCGATGTGATTGTTTGGCTCAGCGGCAGTGAATTATGCCACCCAGACAAGCTTTTAACCCATGTTGCCTTCAGTTTCAGGGAGAGCAGAGCAAGACGAGATGTGCCGGCAGACTCTCTCTCTCTCTTTCTCTCTCTCTCCCTCTCTCTTGCTCTCTCTCTCTCTATCGCTCTCTCTCTCTCTCTTTCTCTCTCTCTCTCTCCCTCTCTCTTGCTCTCTCTCTATCGCTCTCTCTTTCTCTCTCTCTCCCTCTCTCTTGCTCTCTCTCTCTCTCTTTCTCTCTCTCTCCCTCTCTCTTGCTCTCTCTCTCTCTCTCTCTCTCTCTCTCTCTCTCTCTCTCTCTCTCTCTCTCTCTCTCTCTCTCTCTCTCTCTCTCCCTCTCTCTTGCTCTCTCTCTATCGCTCTCTACTCCCCCCCCTCTCTCTTTAAACAGTTTTCTATTGAAGAGGATTCAATCACCATAATGAATCTGAGGCCATGCGGCAATCTTCTCCACAAAAATAATTTCTAAAAGGTTATAGAATTTGTAAAATGAACAGCTTGGAGGAAGTAAATGGCCATGTGTGTGTTTGTGTGTGAGTGCGTGCGTGCGTGTGCTATGTGTGTGTGTGTGCATGCATGCTTGCATGGGGAGGAGGAATCAATTATCCCAGGACATAAGACAGTCATAATATTTAGTGCACATCATTCACTGTCGTCAGGTAGGCTTGTGGGAAGGCAATGTTTATTTTTGGGGGTCAGCATGTGCTATTACACCTCATGAAGGGAGAGGTGAGCGGAATGAAGTGTGAGGTGTTCTGCATGTAGGGACGTGACAAATGGAACAAAATTCTTAGCGTTTCAACAGCTCTTTTTGAATCAGTTTCCGGATAAAATGCTAAGAAAAAGTCATAAAATTCCACATGAATTCCAAAATGCAGATGGTCTACATCGCGCTTCCCGCGGAGAGATAGATTGCATTGTTGTGTTGCTGCTTGACCTTGCTTTTCACTAGAGTGGCACGTGTAGCTTGTTGTTGTTGTAATCCAATCACAAGTCATCAAACCAGCACAAGGATACAGTCATAGAGCTACAGCCTCCGTGTGACAAGTTATTAGGCGATATCTAGACCAATCAATGGAAGATGGAATTCAAAATGAAAGTATTAGAAGTTAAATGAGAACGACAGGCTAAAACACCAAGAGCCAACGGGTAGGCTGCTACTTAATAATCTGAATCGTGTTCTTATTTACTGTAGGAACGGGAGAAAGGGCACAGTTATAGTTATTTATTCGCAATTACCCTCGCTAACGTTAGCTAACTAGCTAGCTTAACTTTCTTCTATTGGTTTGACACAGTCATGATGGGTACTACACTGAACAAAAATATGAATGCAACACAACAATTTCAAAGATTTTACTGAGTTACAGTTCATACAAGGAGATCAGTCAATTGAAATAGATTCATTAGGCCCTTATCTATGGATTTCACATGACTTGGAATACAGATATGCATCTGTTGGTCACAGACACCGTAAAAAAAAGTTTACTTACGTGGATCAGAAAACCAGCCAGCATATGATTTGAACACCATTTACCTCAGGCCTTCATGGTCATCAGGCCTTCATCAGGCCTTCATGGTCGGATTTGCTGCAAAGAAACTACTACTAAAGGACACCAATAAGAACTTGCTTGGGCCAAGAAACATGAGCAATGGGCATTAGACCGGTGGAAATCTGTCCTTTGGTCTGAGTCCAAATTTGAGATTTTTGGTTTCAACCTCTGTGTATTTATGAGACGCAGAGTAGGTGAACGGATGATCTCCGAAAGTGTGGTTCCCACCGTGAAGCATGGAGGAGGAGGTGTGATGGTGTGGGTGTGCTTTGCTGGTCACACCGTCTGTGATTTATCTAGAATCCAAGGCACACTTAACCAGCATGCCTACTACAGCATTCTGCAGTGATACGCCTTCCCATCTGGTATGCGCTTAGTGGGACTTTCATTTGTTTTTCAACAGGTCAATGAACCAAAACACACCTACAGGCTGTGTAAGGGCTATTTGAACAAGAAGGAAAGGGATGGAGTGCTCCATCAGATGACCTGGCCTCCTAAATCACCTGATCTCAACCCAAATGAGATGGTTTGGGATGAGTTGGACCACAGAGTGAAGGAAAAGCAGCCAACAAGTGCTAAGCATATGTGGGAACTCCTTCAATACTTTTGGAAAAGCATTCTTCATGAAGCTGGTTGAGATAATACCAAGAGTGTGCAAAGCTGTTATCAAGGCAAAGGGTTGCTACTTTGAAGAAATATATTTTGATTTGTTTAACATGCTTTTGGTTACTACATGATTCCATGTGTTATTTCATAGTTTTGATGTCTTAAAAATAGTAAAAATAAAGAAAAAACCTTGAATAAGTAGGTGTTTCCAAACTTTTGACTTGTACAGTACATATCTTGATTACATAAGCATTCAAACCCCTGAGTCAGAAACCCCTTTGGCAGTGATTACAGCTGTGAGTCATTCTTAGTAAGTCACTAAGAGCTTTCCACACGTGGATTGTGAAACATTTACCGATTATTATTTTCAGAATTCTTCAAGCTCAGTCAAATTGGTTGTTGACCATTGCTAGACAATACTTTTTAGGTCTTGCCATAGATTTTCAAGCGGATTTAACTCGGCCACTCAGGACAATCCACTCTCTTCTAGGTAAGCAACTCCAGTGTAGATTTTGCCTTGTGTTTTAGGATATTGAAAGGCGAATTCATCTCCAATGTCTAGTGTCTAGTGGAAAGCAGACTAAATCTGGTTTTCCTCTAGGATTTTGCCTGCACTTAGCTTCATTCCGTTTTTTTTTATCCTGAAAAACTCCCCAGTACTTAAAGACTACAAGCATACCCATAACATGATGCAGCCCACCACTATGCTTGAAAATATGGACAGTGGTACTCAGTAATGTGTTGTATTGGATTTTCCCCAAACATAATACTTTGTATTCAGGACAAAAAGTGAATAGCTTTTTTACAGTATTACTTTAGGTGCCTTGTTGCAAACAGGATGCATGTTTTGGAATATTTTTATTCTGTAGAGTCTTCCTTCTTTTCACTCTGTCAATTGCGTAGAGTAACTACAATGTTGTTGATCCATCCGCAGTTTTCTCCTATCACAGCCATTAAACATTGTAACTGTTTTAAAGTCATTGGCTTCATGGAGAAATCACTGAGCGGTTTCCATCCTCTCCGGCAACTGAGTTAGGAAGGACGCCTGTATCTTTGTAGTGGTTGGGTGTATTGATACACCATCCAAAGTGTAATTAATAACTTGCTCAAAGAGATTCAATGCTTTTTTTATATACCCATCTACCAATATGTGCCCTCTTTTGCGAGGCATTGGAAAACCTCCCTGGTATTTTGGGTTGAATCTGTGTTAGAGATTCACTGCTCAATTGAGGGACCTTACAGATAATTGTACAATCTTTAAAAAAGGATTCCAAAGGGGTTCTTTGTCGGTTCCCTTGTAGGTTCCAGGTAGAACCAAATTGTTCTCCCATGGGGAAAGCCGCAGAACCCGTTTAGTTCTAAATAGCACCTTTTTTCCCCCAAAGAGTGTACAGTATGTGTGGGGTACAGATATGAGGTAGTCATTCAAAAAATCATTTTAAACACTGTTATTGCACACAGAGTCAGCCCATGCAATTTATTATGTGACTTGTTAAGCAAATGTTTACTCCTGAACTTATTTAGGCTTACCATAACACAGGGGTTGAAAACGTATTGGCTGAAGACATTTCAGTTTTTAATTATCAATAGATTTATTTCCTGTTCAACAAAAGTGGGGCTTGAAATGACTGAAATGCTTTTGAAATATAGTAACAATCAAATCATAAACAACTTACTGTAAGATTTCACCTTTCTTATAACGGTAAAATAATCATGATCACACTTAGTGACAGTATAATATTAGCACCATTTCATATAACTGATGACAGAGAATTTTCTCCTAAATATCCACTAAGTGGCGCAGAGACATCATCGAAATTCGAGCAGATTCGTTACAACTTCAGCTTTAAGCACAACGTGATTTCGTCCAACTGTGACCAAGAGAAAGTGGTATTGTTTAAATGTTTTGTCTGGATAGGCCAGCAAATGTGACACGTCACTCCCTATGCAAATGTAGGGTCTGAAACCTGACACTTGTGTAGCACATTTGCGCAATGGATCCTATTACTATAAAATATTTATGCCATGAGGCTGAGAGAAAATGTGTCACGACTTCCGCCGAGGTTGGCTCTCCTGCCCGTTCGGGCTGTGCTCGGTGGTCGTCGTCACCGTCCTATTAGCCACTACCGATCCCTTTTCGGTTATCTGTTGGTTTTGTCTGATTGTTTTCACCTGTGTGTTAGTTAATTAGTATCTGTATATAATGTAGGTTGTCCCGCCCTTGTTTTGTGCGGGATTGTTTGTTTTTGACATTTTCGTTTCGGCTGTCGGTGTTTTTGTGTTTTATTTCTCCGGTTTGTCTGTTAATTCCTGTTTTGGATATTTTTCACCCTGTTTGTATTTTGGGTTGTCCGTGTTTATTGTTGTTCACCGGAGAATAAACCTTTATTCATTATTTGCTCTCTGCGCCTGATTCCACCCACCTTGACTAGTCGTGACAAAATGTTCCTGTTCTAGAGTTCAGGGATTCATAAAAGACGGGACAATCAACTGTTTTCCACAAACGTTTGTCTTAATATTAGCAAAATTTGTAATATATATATTTTGATGTACAGAATATATATATATTTTTTTTGTTGGTAAAATGCAACTAACCGTACCTTACGCCATAAAAAGGCATTTAATTTTTACAAGTATTGTCTAACAAGTGTTTAAATACCTTGATTGTTTAATTCTAACATTAGATTATTCTAATATGCAATACAAATATCAACATTTATTTTTGTTTTGTTTCATAGCACTATTAAAAGCTACAAGGCTAATTTCACCAGCATTTTGGCATGTTTTTCTAGATTTTGAACATAAAACTACATTTATAAAGCAAACATTACCCTTGAGGTCTAGCACAGCAAAAGCTTAGCACATGTTACAAAACAATGATACAAATATTGGGTAACACTTTACCTGACACCTAGCATCACAACATGTTGTGATACAGTCATAACCATGTCATAATATGCAATAACAGTAGACATAACTCGTCATAATACACCTGTCATAATACAGTCATAACCATGTCATAATATGCAATAACAGTAGACATAACTCGTCATAATACAGACATAACATAATACAGTCATAACCATGTCATAATACACCTGTCATAATACAGTCATAACCATGTCATAATATGCAATAACAGTAGACATAACTCGTCATAATACACCTGTCATAATACAGTCATAACCATGTCATAATATGCAATAACAGTAGACATAACTCGTCATAATACACCTGTCATAATACAGTCATAACCATGTCATAATATGCAATAACAGTAGACATAAATGACTTAAATGTAAATGTAAATAATACACCTGTCATAATACAGTCATAACCATGTCATAATATGCAATAACAGTAGAATAATACACCTGTCATAATACAGTCAAATTACTGTCATGACCCATATATTTACACCTGTTGTGACATATAAGTGTGTTATTTTATGGCTGGTTATGACACGTCGTGGGCCCCCTCGCCTTGCGGGGGCTGTGCGGGTGTGTGCTACGCCGGTGCATTGCACTAAAATGTCATTCGGAACTGGTCCAGAACAGCTCAAAGTCCCCCATATAGGGGATTTAACATAATAAACAATACTCTTTCCTTTTGAGCATGGCGCTTGTAACGCCAGGGTAGTGGGTTCGATCCCCGGGACCACCCATACGTAGAATGTATGCACACATGACTGTAAGTCGCTTTGGATAAAAGCGTCTGCTAAATGGCATATATTATTATTATTATTATTTTTTCTCCTCTTACTAAAATTATAGCATTTTTGCATTAGGTATGGTGCGGCAGGTAGCCTAGTGGTTAGAGTGATTGTCACGACTTCCGCCGAAGTCGGTCCTTCTCCTTGTACGGGCTGCGTTCAACGTCACCGGCTTTCTAGCCACCGCCGATCCAGTTTTCATTTTCCATTTGTTCTGTCTTTGTCTTATCACACCTGGCTTCACTCAACCAATTACTTGTTTATTATTTAACCCTCTGTTCCCCACGTTGTATTTGTGAGTGATTGTTATTTATTACGTGGATATTTGTCAGGTGCCGCTGTTTTAGACCGTGCTTTGGCACTAGCATGTGTTATGTGCAGTCATTTGTTAACCGGTATTAAAGTGCGCCTGTTAATTATACTCCGCTCTCCTGCACTTGACTTTGCCTCCCATATACACGCCTTACAGTGTTGGACTAGTAACCGAAAGGTTGCAAGATCGAATCCCCAAGCTGACAAGGTAAAAATCTGTCGTTCTGCCCCTGAACAAAGCAGTTAACTCACTGTTCTTAGGCCGTCATTAAAAATAAGAATTTGTTCTTTAACTGAGTTGCCTAGTTAAATTAAGGTCAAATGTAAATGTTTCCCTTTATGATGATGATCGGGACCTGTTCGTGGTAGTTTTGTGATAACTGCACTGTGATTTAAATTTTGTGAAGAAGGGATTTGATTCTTTACGTTACCAATCTCAATTAAACGTTTAAACATTCACACTAGCTGCATCGTCTCCTCCCCTCCTCTCTTCCTGTGCCACACCTGGCAGGCGTGTTGGCGATGGTGCGTGAGAGGGAGCCGCCCCTCACTGAGACTTATAATCATATGCTAAATTAGGTAAAATTGTGCACAAACCCTTCAGTGATTCTGCTCAAAATCTCCATGGGAAACGGATTCATCCCTCTCTCAGTCCATGCTGCTGTTAAAGATGTACAAACACACACAACACAAGGCTGACTTTACATATGTCTTGATTGGCATCAATTCACTGTCGTTAATGAACTACCACAATTTAAACGTGGGGAAATGCATGGTATGGGATATTTATATTTTAGAAATAACGTTGTTTGTATCGTGGATGCTGATTGGTTGATAGCAGGGAGTTATCGCAATCCCAGCATTCCACAGCCCAGCCAGTTAAAAGTGTCAAAACAATATTTCCCCTTGCTACTAGCTTAGCATAATATAAGCCTTGCTGTGTGTCTATCCGACCTTTTGCTTTTTTTTGCAATCTCCACCATGCCATACATATGATCGTGATGAGCCTGACAGATTCCCTGACCCAGGCAAATGAATTGATCAAAATCATTATAATGAATATACGCAAAAATTGGCAATAGAAACAAAGGTAAATCAAACAAAAATGGTTTGTTGTCATTTGTTGTCATGGGTAGCTAGCAAGCAAAGGAGAAGTAACATTAGCCTAGCTATTATCTTATTGACTCAGCTCGTTGCTGTTATTTCTACATTATTTATTAAATCAATATTTAGTGAAGTTCTTGTCTCTAGTCATCATTGAACCTCTGCTAGCTAGCTCGATGCAAATGATTTGTTTAACTTCAGAACGTAGGAACTAACAACTGGATTTTGTCCGGACTATATTGTCTGGTGGAAGAATGAAATAAAACTAATTTACTCAATGAAATAACATTTTAAATGAAAGGCAACAAGGCCCTCGAACTCAGGAATTTGGGGTGTGAACTCCCTCCTAGGGGCTGTTTCCCTAGTCGGGAGTCAGGAGTTATAACACAATAATCCCGGGTTCTCAAGCCGTATTGCTTAACTATACTAATTCCTTCTACATTGGATGATCTTCGACTGAGCATCATTTCCTGATGAGGGCTACCTTGCCATCCATTGGGTCACCAGACATCTATTATGAGCGCACTCCCCTCTATAACCTGGTCACTGTAGCAAGGCCATTGACCAGTTGTCTTGAGTCTACTGGATGCATTACATGAGTAATAGATGACAGTCCATCCCACAAGGCACTATCAGACACATACAGAGACCATCATACATAATCACACATTGAATCATAGAGACGGCACTCAAAAGTACAGTAGGCCCACAGTAGACTAACACACCATCCAGGGTTTAGATTGATCTGTGTGGCTGTGTGAGTCATTTCTGTCTGACACTTCAGCTCATGTAGAACCTTCAGAAATCATAGGCACAACATTCTGACAACATCCTCCATTCTTTCATACCAAGCCATATGAAAGCCAGCTGTGGCAGGCCCATTATCTTACAACAATAAGTGACCTGAAACCTGAACATTCGGGGTCGATAAAATTGACGTTTTGAGGCGGGAGTAGGAATGCCTCCACTGTGAGTGTACTGTGGGGGGGATCCCCGTGGCCTGTATTTTAGGGAGCGAAGCTCCATTGGTTGTAATAAACTCTTAAAAACAGCAAGTAGTGTGGAGTGGCCTGCGTGTGGAGAGCAGAGATGGGCCCTGCAGCTCATCAGTGTCAGTCTTGAAAAGGTTCGGGGATGAATGAGTGCGGAGAATCAAAGGGAGATTACACGTCTGACCATGTATCATCCTCGATATATTGAACTCAGTCTTTGTGGAGACGGAGCGCTTATAAAAAGTGTCATTGTGCTCGGCTGAAAGACTGTGTGGGTTCTCTGCATGACTAATCTGTCCCCCGCATTATTTTATTCAATCTCCTCCGACTTTATGTCTTTGACATTTTTGTTACACTCGGTAACTTTGAGTTGAACGGACAATTTGAAAGATTTTTTAAAGGCATTTGCCAAGGCCCATGTGCAGGAGAACAAACAAAAAAAAGAGACCATCTATTTGTTTCAATGCATCATTTATGCCAAAAATGGTTTTCTGACAAATTCCAGTCCTCATTCCAATTCGAGTCTTGAGCGCTCTCTTTTTACACACAATATTGAAGAGAGCGTTGAATTTCTAATGGGAAACATTTGATAGCGCTTCAAAGTCTCTTCTTTCCGAACTCCCTTTACCTCCACACGCAAACAAACACAAACACACACACCTCACTTTACCTTCAGATGCTAGGGAATGGGATTCACCATGAATAAATACTATAAGTATGATATTTATATTCCTGCTTAACCAAACTGCTAACAAGAACAGTTCAGAGTCAATGAGCTACTTTTGCATTCATGAGGATTACTGACTGTCGCTTTGCATTCAATGCCAATCACAAATCACACACAAACAAAACACACACACACACACACACTTAAGTCTGATTATAATAAATGTGCTGCAGAACCTCATCATTCTCTCAGAGAAACCTTAAAATGAACACTGAGCACACACACACTGTTTGACACATGAGGATATAAAGACAGTGAAATATGATTACCCTACCCGCTTTTAGAGGTCAGTGGTATTAAGAGATTACTTAAAGTCGATAAGCAATCATCATTTGAATATTTGATTATGAAACGATCCTGTTAAATTGATTATAGTGGTGCTCGGGGCAGGCAGGGGTGAGACCAGCACCTGGCGACATATGGAGGTGTGTGGCATGGTTCTAACGGGACGCACCTGTCCTCCTCCGTCCTCCCCTCTGGACTCTGGAACATCACAACAGGCGTGGGGACCTGCCTGCCCCCTGCCTCTCTCTAGGCTAATCATCCCAGGTGTGAGCTCTGCTCCAACCCCCCCTCCACATCTCCACTACCCACCACCTCCCCTGCCTGCCTCCCAGCAGACCACAGGTCTACTCTGGAGCCCTGGATTCAGGTTCGAGTTTGAGCCACAGTGGTGCTCTTTGAAACACGCCACTAGTGCACATACAGTGGACCTAAAACCTACAACAGCCAGAGAGGTGCTGTAGAATCCATATGACTAAATGGTTGATCCTGTGGCCTGAAATCGACTTCAACTGTGCATTATAAAACATCTGTGTACTGTGAAAGACCATGTCTGTTTTACAAATGTGTAGGGATCCTAGGCAGTCCTCAACATTGTTTGTACAATGTGTTAAAGGGTCTCCTAGGGTCCTCTGTGCTGAGTGTTCCAACAACCAGGCATGAGATGCAGGGAAATGAAAACAGACCCTCAAGTCTTCAATGAAAACAAGACTTTTACCATCAGGCCATCCGTCCCTACTTTGTCTGACACGTGTTTAATAATGAGGCGGTGTAAAGTGACTAGTCAGAATACTGTGCACATCCAGAACTATTTCCCAAATCTCCACATTAGAAGCTCTGCCCTGATCCCAACACCCCCTGTCCTGTGTTCATAACCAGGCTCCTCATAGGCTCTGACTGAGTGATAGAGTGGGCTGACGGGGGGAGGGTGGGAGAGGGAGGACTCCTGTGTCAGGTAGAACGGGGAGTTGATGAGCTTGTCATAACTAATTATGTCACTGTGAGGGTGGCCTTCAGAGCTGACGCATGGTGTACAGGGACCCACTCACTTCTGTCAACACGGAGACTAGGAGAGAGCACAAACAGGGGGACTCCCTGGTGAAGAATGCATTAACCAGAGCCTGGCGTATAGGTAGAGTCTAGGCCTGTACTGTACTGCTGCATAGTGCGTACCGTTTCAGGGTCTTAATAAGATAGTGTATGAAAGGAACGGGGTGAATGCCTATGGACATACAAACAGAGGAGACTCTAATCACCCAGTGATCTTTTAAACACACTGTGCTATGTTCAACAGCAGCTTGAGAACTCATTTAGGGCCTCCAAGGAGTGAGGGAAAAAATGTACTGAAATTACCCAGAGCTAAACTGCTAAAGGAAGACTAAAACGCAGATTTATTCAACAGAAGCCAAAGACCAAGGGAGTTTTTTTAAGAGATTCATATCACCGCGAGAGATTCCTCGGAGGACCCGACGTGTGAACGTGTGTATGTGTGTGTACGTGTACGTGTGTGTGTGTGTGTGTGTGTGTGTGTGTGAGAGAGAGAGTTCGGGATTGAACACCCCACCTGCTTTTAAAACAGAATCTCCCAGGACTTTTATCCACATTAAACAGTGCTTTGAAAACAATAGAGCCGGGCTCAGCTGATCAAGCCCCCCGTTCCTCTCAGCGCATACATTATCAAAGGCTTTTTCACCATTAGTATCCTTATACAGTATGTATTATTATTATTTTGAAAATGCATCGCTGAGAGCACCATGAGACAGAGCTCCGTAAACAAATCTATTATTGGTGATGAATTGCATAATAACGTGGGCATAATGCCTTTCTCTCACAAAACTGTTTGAGGTGCTGAACTGGAAAAAGCACCCTGTCGGTAAAATTGGAATAAACACAAGCAAGAGACAGGAAGAATATCATCAGTAGCAGTAGGGTTTATTTGGCTCGAAAACCGAAGATGGTGACATTTTTTCCCCCTCTCTTTTAGCCAATAGTTAATGAAACACTTCCCATGACCCATCAATCATCCTTAGCCGCTCCCTCTCCACAGCACAGCACCAGAGTAGTTTACTCAATCTGGGTGGGCCACAACATTATTTAAGTCAGCTTGAGATGTGGACTAGAGTATAGTACAACCATCATTCAATGTTATCAAGTGCAGTTAACAAGAGGACATTTGCAACCCTTTTTCAATGTTATCCGAGCTGTGGAATGGATCTCACCAAGCAGATCTCTGCAGGGGGTCTGAACACACAAGCACATCCAGCCATGGGTTATCCCCCATGTCACTGAATATCGCTGTGATACACATCATGTTGATCCATCTCAGACCCAATATCACACCAGAGAGTTGTACTCTCGTCTCCGCGTCAGACAGCTGAAATATCGCTCATCTTTCCTTCTACAAACATGTCACCAAGCAGCACTGGCCTTCTGGGGAGGTCTTTAAATGGATAGGCCAAATCCATGTTCTCACCCACTCCCAGTCTGTGCAGACACTGTTTAGCTATGGTAATTTGAATATATTTTTGGGTCAATTGTGCGATCACGAGAGACGCCTCTATGTGCCGAACAATTTACATTTTTAATATGCCATTTAAATATATGGGCCACCTCTGAGGCAATTTCACAATGCCAAAAGCCCCTTGATTTATGTGCATGAAACAAAGGCCTTGCAGAACGTACCTCATATCTCCTCTTACCTCCCCCCTGCTATTGTTATCTTTAAACCATTTCACCTTAAGAAATAATCAATAAAAACAATTATAAGATCCCAACCAAGGACTGCATGATGCTAACAGTGTTTTTTCTCTCTCTGTCTCCTCTGTCTCATTCTCTCTCTTATTCTCTCCCGCTGTCTCTGTCTGTCTGTCTTCTTCTTCTCTCTGTCTCCTCTGTCTCATTCTCTCTCTTATTCTCTCCCACTGTCTCTGTCTGTCTGTCTGTCTGTCTTCTTCTCTCCTCGGCGACTCACAGGGTATAATATTTAATTACGCTTTATAATTTATGCAGGTTATCAAAACTCTGAGAGCATCATTTTATGTACATTGTGTAAATTGCTTTTCTTTTCTCCTCCTCTCTTTTTCTTGGAGGGGAAATTCTCTGCAGGCATAGACAAAGATATTGAAGCCGGGTGCAAATGTGAAATGAATAAACAGGCTGGATCTCTTCTTCAAGGGCCTAAATGAGATCTGTACGAAATCATTTAAACCAGCGATAGGACCATTCATCACAGGGAGGAGAGAGGAGAAGAGGGTGTGTGAGTGAGGCGCCCCTGGTCCTGGCTGCAGCATCCTGCCACCACACTGTGGGAGTGCCATTATAGAGGGAAAGTTTGGCAGCACGTTCCTGGGCAACGACAGATGTGGAGGGAGCCACTTAATACACAGCTACACTGGAAGTCATTAAAACACACACACACACACAAAAAAAAACACACACACACACACACACAGGTAAATAGGATGTTACACAGTAGCAGACTAGCACACAAATACATTTAAAAGAGTAGGCTACAAATGCTGTACATAGGGTGCAAGAAAGAAATCTGTAAACAGTAGCTAACCCAATGCTGGCAGAATTATACGCACAATCGGTTGCATTTAATAATCAACTCAAAGCACCTACATAGGGTTTGGTAGTAGTCAACACAGTTCATAGGTGGGATGAGGAATATTTTATACAATCCTATTTTTGAGCCCTGAGCCTAAGTGTCTGTGGGACTACTATGTTCCAGGCAGCACAGGCACAGGCACAGGCACACTCCTCAGGGCTTTAAATGTCAATGACCTGGGGGCACAGCCACCGCATCCCAAACGCATATCAGTCATTCAACAAAACACCTCCCTCTCAGTGACAACATTACCATAGGCCCTCCCAAAAACAAATCTGTTTTGGGCCGTAAATGATGTTGTCGTATAATTGTAATTCTGGTACTGCTCTGTGAGCTGGCTGCTGTCATGTGGAAGACTCGTGTTAGATGATGTCCATATGACAGTATTCAGCTCCTTGTCAGGACAATGTGAGAACGACAGTGAGAGGCTATTTCTATGTATTTCTGTCTTTCTCTACCTTTATCTGCCTGTCTGGGATCCATTTGTGCAGGAAATGCCACATGTCCTCAAAAGGAGCCTGAACCTTCTGTGAAACTTAATGATGTGAAATTTAAAAATAAGAATAAAATGAGACGAGGCCTTGCAAATTAGGAGGGGAGAGACATGAAACAGCATGTTCGCTCTGTCGGTGACGACATCATAGCAGGGCTTAAACAGCCCCCGTTCACCTTGATTTATAATCCTACACCTTCCCAGAGCTAAAGGGCTGCCTCAGAGAGCGAGAGCGAGAGGGAGAGAGGGAGAGAGGGAGAGAGAGAGAGAGAGAGAGAGAGAGAGAGAGAGAGAGAGAGAGAGAGAGAGAGAGAGAGAGAGAGAGAGAGAGAGAGGGGGAGAGAGAGAGGGGGAGAGAGAGGGGGAGAGAGGGGGAGAGAGAGAGAGGGGGAGAGAGGGGAGAGAGAGACAGAGAAACAGAGAAACAGAGAGAGACAGAGAGAGAGAGAGAGAAAGAGAGAGAGGGAGAGAGAGAGGGAGAGAGAGGGAGAGAGAGAGAGGGAGAGAGAGAGAAATAGAGAAACAGAGAGACAGAGAGGGAGAGAGAGAGAGGGGGAGAGAGAGAGAGGGAGAGAGAGAGAGGGGGGGAGAGAGAGAGAGGGAGAGAGAAGAGAGAGGGAGAGAGAGAGGGAGAGGGAGACAGAGAAATAGAGACACAGAGAGAGAGAGAGAGAGAGAGAGAGAGAGAGAGAGAGAGAGAGAGAGAGAGAGAGAGAGAGAGAGAGAGAGGTGGGGGGTGTTGAGGGAGAACGACAGAGGGAAAGTGACAGAGACAGATAGAAAGACACATAGAGATGGTTAAAACAAAACAAAAAAGTGTCAAACAAAGGAACAGAAAAGATGGCCAGATGAATGTAGAGGTGAGCTGCCAATACAAAGAGGAGACGTAGTGGATGGGACAGACAGATAAAAACATTCCATCTTGAAAACAGAGCAGTGACATAAAATGGGGTGAAGGAAGTCACAGAGGGGCTGGCCTGTCCCTGTCTCTGTCCCATCTCTGGTGTGTCTGTGTGAGAGGAAAGCAGACACAGTCCAGTTAGCCTGAGGGGGGTTCTGTCTGTGTCCATTCTCCCAGGCGGAGGGGAGCGAGGCAGAGGCCCAAATTCCTCATGTCTTCGACAGAACAGGCCGGCATTCCTCCACCCGCCCAGTACTGTGGCACCGTACCGCCACCACACAAAGGAACCATTCAGCCGGCTCTGGTTTAAAAGTTGAAGAGTATGTCTAATTTTGGTCAAAGTTCATTAGGGAACACAAAAGTGGGAGCTTGCTCAGAACATGAGGACAGTGACAGAGGCAAGTGCTTCATGGCAGAGCTGATAAGGAGAGGCAGAGACTACAAAAGCGCTCCTTAAGAAGGAGACCAAGAAGACAGAGAATATGAGGAAAGGGGAAAAAATGTAAAGAGAGCCAGAATTCTTAGATTGGAATGTGCCATGGTTTTAATGCATTCATGTCAATGTTTATTAATGTGCTGGCTAACCTTGCAGAGAGCAATATTTGAATTTAATATTGAGCTGCCCCCAAAAAAACTAATAGAGTAAAATAATGAATAAGAAATAATTGCACTGCATGTATTCTTTTGAAGTGTTAAGTTCTCATTGGGACTGATGTGTAAGAAAGCCTATACTACTATGTGACTTTGTGTCAATGTACAGGTTCTATCATGCGTCCTATTTTCAAAATGTTCTTATAATAGAAAATCAACAGAATCTTTAGTGAAAGTGTTTCAGAATCATTTCTTCAGGGTATAAAGGAAAACGTGCTGGTGGTACTGGCCTATAATTGCTAAAGCGTGCCCCAATGTTGTAAATGGATATTGGAGATTAGATCTCCCAACTGGAGAGGCATGTCATTTTCCTATTTTTCCCTCATATTGATTTTGCATCCTTTTATTCAGTCATGACCAAACCAGTTAACCCATTCCTACCAGTGGCCCATTATATCAACACCACGCCTAGCCTGAATATGTGACCCGTTTCAGGAAACTAGGCATATGCCGCATGTCACTACTTCACATGAGACGCATTTTTATGTTTTTTTTGGGGGGGGGAGCAGAAATGGCTTCTGGAACATATGAACTTTCATGTGCCTCGATAACAAACTTGTATGCCATCTGTAAGTACACATAAAATTGTTAAAGACTAGTTGGTTTCGCCAAGGAAAATGACAGAAACCTTCCCGCTAGCCATGATTGGATGAGATTATGGATGGGCTGGACATGCGAAGAGATAAATTATGGTCTGCCATATAGCACGCTTCTGTCTATGGCATGAGCTGCTCGGTATGAATAGATAATCTTGCTACCATGGCTATCGTAGCCATAGAGAATTGCAAAAGTACTGCTACTGCTCTCAACGTATTGCTACTGCTCTCAACGTATTGCTACTGCTCTCAACAACATTACTGCCCTGAATTTAGCAGGCACTATCAACAAAGATCAGTGGAAAATGAATCAGACATCAAGGAAATTCCGGACTTTTGTAAAAAAAAAACATTTGAATTGAACAAGACATTGTAGAGTCTCCTGATGACAGTGATGGGGAAGAAACAGCGATCAACGGTGTTGTTGTCACGGACAACGTTGACAGAGTTTTGACATCGGTGGAATGCCCATTGGAAGCAGAGTATGAGAAGGAGAAAAACATGGCGCATGATTGCATCCGTGACAGAGAGGAAGAAAGATCTGATGCATCTCAAATAGAATTACAAAGGTGTTGTCGGATATAATTTATCGTGATCAGACAGTTTTTTTTACATGGAAGATACATTGGAGATAATATAAGACAAGTAATTGAAACAATAGAAGACTATGAAAAATCTAGGAAACTAGGTCTGGTATTCACATCAGATTTAGATATACATTTAGATATAAATGCCTAAACGATTTTAATTTTGGAAAATCTCTAATACAATGGGTTAAAGTTATGTATAGTAACCCCAGTAGTAAAATAGTAAATAATGGCTACATCTCAGAAAGTATTAAACAGTCAAGAGGAGTAAAACAAAGTTGTCCACTGTCGGCATATTTTTTTATTATGGCCATCGAAACGTTAGCTATTAAAATCAGATGCAACAATAATATACAGTTGAAGTTGGAAGTTTAGCCAAATACATTTAAACTCATTTTTTTCACAATTCCTGACATTTAATCCTAGTAAATATTCCATATTTTAGGTCAGTTAGGATCACCACTGTATTTTAAGAATGTGAAAACTTGGGTCAGCTGTTTCGGGTAGCTTTCCACAAGCTTCCCACAATATGTTGGGTGAATTTTGGCTCATTCCTCCAGACAGAGCTGGTGTAACTGAGTCAGGTTTGTAGACCTCCTTGCTCACACATGCTTTTTCAGTTCTGCCCACACATTTTCTATAGGTTTGAGGTCAGAGCTTTGTGATGGCCACTCCAATACCTTGACGTTGTTGTCCTTAAGCCATTTTGCCACAACTTTGGAAGTATGCTTGGGGTCATTGTCCATTTGGAAGACCCATTTGCGACCAAGCTTTAACTTCCTGAAGTGAAATAATCTGTCTGTAAACAATTGTCAGAAAAATTACTTGTGTCATGCACAAAGGTAGATGTCCTAACCGACTTTCCAAATTTATATGAACAAGAACTGCTAGTTATAACCTAATGTTAGCTAGCTAACTAAAATTGAACCTAGTTGATTAGCTTTAGCTACCTGCAGATTCATACCACAGAATTTCATTGATGGTGGCTAGTGATGACAATTCGTTTGTTTTTCTAGTACTGTATGGGTTGGGATTTTTAAAAAATTATTTAGCTAGCTAGCTACCTACATGTCTAAAGAAAAGACTCCACTTCACCAGATGATGAAATGACTCATCAAGCTAGCCAGTTGTATCTGGGGGTGATTACAGCCATCTTTTGTATTTCATGGACATGTGAACTACACCACCTTACTCACTCTGTTTAGCACATGGCCTTACATGTGAATCCTTAAAGAGATGGGTGGGGCTTAAGAGGTGTGAACAATGCTGAAAGGGTATAGACAAAGAAGAGCTCCCCAGTAGCTGTACCAAAACATTCAAGCGCCATTTTCTCAAGTGGTGCAAAAAGCAGAATTACTTTCCCATTGTTCCTTAACTGCAGTGTATGAAATACCATTTATAGCTCTGCGTCTGTACTTTCATCCAATGTAAAAAAAAATATTTAAAAAACACAATTTCAAATTTTGCAACATAAGACTGAAAAGAGGTGAAAAGAGGTGGTCAGTCACATATATCATTCCTAATAAGCTCTCAAATATTCCCTGAGACCATTATACTGTATCTAAAGACAATTGACCCACTCGTCATTATCATAATCATCCTCATACAATAGATCCCTCATAGTGCCTTCTCTAGGAGAGCTACCAGATACAGTAGAGTAGGCCTAATCATATATCCTAATCCACAGTGAAAGCCACCAATTAGACAGGCCCTAGAAGTCTCCTATGGTCTACATGGTCCTGAGGCTCTGGATCCACAGCTCTAGCCCCATCTCCATCCTCAGCTCCTTCTGTCTCACTATGTCCTACAGCTCACACACTCATATTGTTTAGGCTACTCACAGTCTCTAGCCCTTTATTCAAGTGACTGAGTACCACAGGCTCATCTTGAATAGATATAGATATCTCACCCTAGAGTTCTGTAATGGGGTACATTAGTCTGGTGTCAGAGGATGGTGGCTGTCACTACTGTGTTTGGGTTGGATGGGAAAGAAGGAAACTGTACTGACTTCAACACCACAGAGAAAGGGGTTATCCTCCCATGGGAGCCGTGTAGAAATGCCTCACCCAATGATATCCCTAACAACACACCACCAGCCAAATTCTTTCAGGAGCAACAGATGCTGAGGTAAAGGTATGGTACTGAACTCACACAATGACTGCACTTAAACATTGCCTTGTGCTCCAAGACACTGACACCCAGACAGTGGTGAAAGTTCGGAGCCATACCAGTTTACCTATGCTCTTCCGGGGCATAAACACTGCAGACACCGCATAGAGAGGTAGATTATCCCATGATAAGCTGTAGACCACACTATCTACCTAGAGAGTTTTCACCTGTATTTTTCGTAGCTGTATACATACCACGACAGACCAATGCTGGCACTAAGACTGCACTCAATGAGCTGTACACCGCCATAAGCAAACAGGAAAACACTCATCCAGAGATGGCGGTCCTAGTGGCCAGGGACAATAATAAAGGGAAACTTAAATCCGTTTTACCTCATTTCCACCAGTATGTTAAATGTGCAACCAGAGGGGAAAATACTCTAGACCACCTTTACTCCCCACACAGAGATGCGTCCAAAGCTCTCCATTGACCTCCATTTGGCAAATCTGACCATAATTCTATCCTCCTTATTCCTGTTTACAAGCAAAAATTAAATCAGGAAGCACCAGTGACTCAGTCAATAAGCTACAGGACTGTTTTGCTAGCACAGACTGGAATATGCTCCCGGGATTCTTCAAATGGCATTGGGGAGTACACCACATCAGTCACTGGCTTCATCAATAAGTGCGTCGATGATGTCGTCCCCACAGTGACTGTACGTACAGTACATACCCCAATCAGAAGCCATGGATTACAAGCAACATCCACACTGAGCTAAAGGGTAGAGCTGCCGCTTTCAAGGAGCGGGACTCTAACCAGGAAGTTTATAAGAAATCCTGCAATGCCCAATGACAAACCATCAAACAGGCAAAGCGTCAATACAGGACTAAGATCGAATCGTATTACACCATCTCTGACGTTCGTCGGTTGTGGCAGGGCTTGCAAACTATTATGGACACAAAGGGAAGCACAGCCAAGAGATGCCCAGTGACAAGAGACTACCAGATGAGCTAAATTACTTCTATGCTTGCTTCGAGGCAAGTAACACTGAAACATGCATGAGAGCATCAGCTGTTCCGGACGACTGTGTGATCACGCTCTCCACAGCCGATGTAAGTAAGACCATTAAACAAGGTCAACATTCACAAGGCCGCAGGGTCAGACGGATTACCAGGACGTGTACTCCGAGCATGCGCTGACCAACTGGCAAGTGTCTTCACTGACATGTTCAACCTCTCCCTGTCTGAGTCTGCAATACCAACATATTTCAAGCAGACCACCATAGTCCCTGTGACCAAGGACACTAAGGTAACCTGCCTAAATGACTACCGACCTGTAGCACTCATGTCTGTAGCCATGAAGTGCTTTGAAAGGCTGGTCATGGATCACATCAACATCATTATCCCAGAAACCCTAGACCCTCTCCAATTTGCATACTGCCCCAACACATCCACAGATGAACCAATCTCTATTTTACTCCACACTACCCTTTCACACCTGGACAAAAGAAACACCTATGTGAGAATGCTATTCATTGACAACAGCTCAGCATTCGACACCATAGTGCCCTAAAAGGTCATCACTAAGCTAATGACCCTGGGACTAAACACCTCCTCTGCAACTGGATCGTGGACATTCTGACGGGCCATACCCAGGTGGTAATGATAGGTAACAACACATCCGCCACCGTGAACCTCAACATGGGGGCCCCTCAGGGGTGCGTGCTTAGTCTCCTCCTGTACTCCCTGTTCACTCATGACAGCATGGCGAGGCACGACTTCAACACCATCATGAAGTTTGTTGGTGACACAACAGTGGTAGGCCTGATCACGGACAATGACGAGACAGCCTATAGGGAGGAGGTCAGAGACCTGGCCATGTAGTGCCAGGACAACTACCACTCCCACAATGTGATCAAGACAAATGAGATGATTGTGGACTACGGGAAAAGGAGGATCGAGCATGCCCCCATTTTCATCGACGGGGCTGCAGTGGAGCAGGTTGAGAGCTTCAAGTTCCTCGGTGTCCACATCAGCAACAAACTATCATGGTTCAAGCACACCAAGGCAGTCGTGAAGAGGGCACAACAAAACCTATTCCCCCTCAAGAGACTGAAAAGATTTGGCATGGGTCCTCATATCCTCATTAGGTTCCACAGCTGCACCATCGTGAGCATCCTGACTGGTTGCATCTCACTGCCTGGTATGGCAACTGCTCTGCCTCCGACCGCATGGCACTACAGAGGGTAGTGCGTACGGCCCAGTACATCACTGGGGGCAAGCTTCCTGCCATCCAGGACCTCTATACCAGGCGGTGTCAGAGGAAGGCCCTAAAAATTGTTAAAGACTCCAGCCACCCTAGTCATAGACTGTTCTCTCTGCTACCGCATGGCAAGCGGTACCGGAGTGCTAAGTCTAGGTCCAAGAGGCTCCTAAACAGCTTCTACCCCAAACCATAAAACTCCTGAACATCTAATCAAATGGCTACCCAGACTATTTGCATTGCCCCCCCCCCTCTTTTACACTACTGCTACTCTAAGTTATTATCTATGCATATCCACTTTAATAACTCTACCTACATGTACATATTACCTCAATTACCTCGACTAACGGTTCCCCCAGACATTGACTCTGTACCGGTACCCCCTGTATATAGCCTCACTATTGTCATTTTACTGCTGCTCATTAATTATTTGTTACTTTTATTTCTTATTCTTCATTTTTGACTGCATTGTTGGTTATGACTTGTCAGTAAGCATTTCACTGTAAGGTCTACCACCACCTGTTGTATTCGGCGCATGTGACAAATACAATTTGATTTGATTTGATCTCTGGAAAAGGGTGTCAAACTCACATCCCACCTCCCCTCCTCCACACTGCGTTATTTCTACATCTCCGTTGCACTCTGAGATAACGCGTTGTCAATATTTAATGGACATGCTCCAATGAGAGCAGAGCGGCGACACAGAGTGAATGATATTTGAATGTCACCCTGTGTCTCTCCAAGGCCTGTCTGATTCACCTCTGGACCCAGGAGGAAGGCCACCGGGGAGTTAGAGAAGCCAGGATAAGGATGCTATGCTAATTCTGTTAGCAGGCCCATCTCTCGGCCCCCTACACCCAGCTACCCACCCCATTTCCCCTCTGACGACTTAGGCTAGCATCAGGCTAATGAAAACAAATGGCTTATCAACCTCCAGACAAACCTATTTCAAACATTCATCATCGGCCTCATAGATTTCTGAAATCCCATCAAGTCTGTCCCTATTCTATTCTCACACCAGCTCTGGATCCCACACTGCAGCTGCAAACTATGCTCTGGTTCCAGACATCGTTTATTCAAACCCCATGAAGAGTTCGCCATATGACAGTTATCCATATGTCAACACACTAATGACAGATAGATGTGGACAATACAATGCAATCTCCGCTAGATGGAATGGATGGGATTTTGCCGCTAACCCCCCCCCAATAAACATTATTTCAGCACAGCCCCGGGGAATCGCCTTGTTATACCAAACAATGAATACAATCTCATTTGAAATGAACATTGACCTCAGATACTGCAGTATATGAAGCCTTCACTATAAATACATAAAACAATGCTGTTTTAAGTCCAGTAGTTACGCCGCATCGTATATCTCAGAAGTGGAGCGGTGGTTGCCGTGGAGGCAGATTGAGTGACGGGTGAGAGGACGTGTAGCGGGGGTGTGCGCCCCCTCTGAAGTCATCATCCAGTGTCAGTCCTCATCAGGGGTGGTGGATCTCTGCCAGGTTCCGGGTGGTCAGGCCTAACAGATGCATCGTCATCGATGGAGATTGACATGGCAACGCCACCATTCAGCCCAGGGTAGTCACAGTGATGGAACATGACAGGCAGATAAACAGGTGCATCCAGCGGAGGTAGAGGAGGGGGTGGGGTGTATCTATGACAGATAGTGGCAGCACCGACACACACACACACACACACACACACACACACACACACACACACACACACACACACACACACACACACACACACACACACACACACACACACACACACACACACACACACACACACACACACACACACACACACACACACACACAAGAGAAGGTTCATCTTGACACACAGCTGTGTACAACCACACATCACAAGAAAATACAGAGAGCAGGAGAAAAAAAAACAAATAAGACTTAGACAGCCTCCCCCTTGATATCTCTCTTTGAAAACTAAGGCAATAACAGTCAACGTGTCGGAGGACTTCTCTTATTATTTATCTCCACTACTCCTCTAAACCCAAAGGCTGCTTGCTGCTGTCGCTGGATGTGGATGTGACATCCTCGTTTTCTAGGTCAGCCGTACCCAGAACTCGAGAAAGTTCCTGGCCCGAGAGAGACTGGGAAAAGTAGGGTGCTCTCTCTCTCTCATCCGTCATCATTAATACAAGAGGACTGCCATGCTGCCACTGGATCTCACAGGCTGGTGAATAGGAACCTAAGGGAGTTACTGGGCCAGGGTCTGCCATCATGAGCCTAACTATCCTCCACACACCCACTCTGCTGCCACACCTTGGACCCACCAAGCCACCACACAGCCCCGAACATAAGCTACACTCCCCAAAGACAACAGATACATCTGGCATCCTAAGCAGCCCTGAATTTGACACTCATCCTTCCCATAAAATGCTGCAATTTGTTTTAAAAACAGACCCGATATGTTCTGATGGGGTGTTAGAGCGTTGCACTTGTAACCGACAGGTTGCGAGATCAAATCCCCGAGCTGACAAGGTACAAATCTGTCGTTCTGCCCCTGAACAAGGCAGTTAACCCACTGTTCCTAGGCCGTCATTGTAAATAAGAATTTCTTCTTAACTGACTTGCCTAGTTAAATAAAGGTCAAATAAAAATAAAAGCATATGTTACAAAGCGGTGAGAAAGTGGTGCTAATGGGAAGCATGCTGGTGGTTATCATTATGGTTACCATTTTATCCACAGAGCCAGACTGGGCAGCGTAGAGGAGGGAAGCAGGGGAGAGAGGGACTGTCACTACACCACTGATCTAGTGGTGTGTATGGGAAGTAGGTTGGAGTGGTGGGATAGGACTCCAAGCCAGAAAGCCAGACTGGGAAGAGGAGAGGAGGGAAGCAGGGGAGACAGGGACTGTGTCACTATGGGGCGATGCTGGGAAGGAGCCCCAGTCTAAATGGTGTTCCACCTCCTGGTGGCATGGCCAGAGTGTTAGGAGGAAACAAAGACTAATTACAGAATAAGGTTAGTGAGAATGGGACGTCTGGGACCCCCCCTTCTCTCCTCTTAATGAGCTCTGGGTCTGACCTTGTGAAGCTTTTCTAACACGTCTCTCTCTCTCTCTCTCTCTCTCTCTCTCTCTCTCTCTCTCTCTCTCTCTCTCTCTCTCTCTCTCTCTCTCTCTCTCTCTCTCTCTCTCTCTCTCTCTCTCTCTCTCTCTCTCAGCAGTGCAGTGAGCAGCACACACACAACTATATCCACAGGGAAAAGCACATGCAGGATATCAAAGTTACATACTTTGTATTTTCATTTATTTAGAGCCAGCACATAATTATACACACACACACACACACACACACACACACACACACACACACACACACACACACACACACACACACACACACACACACACACACACACACACACACACACACACACACACACACACACACACACACACACACACACACACACACACACACCCTCTAAACAAGCTTAGGGATCATATGGACCCCATCACTCCAGACACAGCAGGGTGGGGGGTCAAAGACAACTGTCTGTCCAAATGCCTGGGAAGACCAACCTCTAGACTGTTACTGTTAACCAGTTTGAAAAATCTGTATTGTCGTCATATGTTGATACACCTTGCAAAAGGATGTGTGAACTGATAAGTCATACTACACAGAAAGGACAGGTCATCATTCAGTTAATTGGTTCATTCATGCTGCATCAACCTGATTGATTCGCCTTGATCAATCACATGATGTATTGGATTAAACCAGATGGATCACCTGCTTTGATATCAGTGCACAGGGCCATACAGTCATGGGTAAAATTTTTCACCACTAGCCAATCGTAAACTATCATATTCCGAGAGAGCAATGGTGTAGAGCTACGGTTGTACAAATTAAATTGTTTCTCTTCCTACAACATAATCTATACCAGGCCTTAAGAAATGACTACGCTGAGGATTCAAACATGTTAGGGGAGAGAGTAGGGTATGTTAAAAGACATTTCTTTTTTTACATTCTGCATGACTACCTCAAGGTAAATATAGTACTATTTTAACAAAGACATCTACACATACTTTATTTCAGGATGTTGTGTTTCCCTGGAAATAATATGAATTCCTGTAAACACAACCGTTTTGAAAACATAGCTTTGTGCAACGACAAAAAAAAGTGGTATCTTGGCACAACTTACCCCCGGTATGGGGTAAATTAAGTAAAGGGACAGGGTAAGTTGAGTCGCCTTGGGGTAATTGGGTGGGGGTGTCCTGTGACAGTAGGTGATGGTGCTGGTCGATCAAAGTTGAATTCATGGAATGTGGGTGTGGTATATATATCTTAAATGTCTTAGATGAAACCTTGTGTGCCTCTGCTACTCTGTCATAGCTTCTCTATCGCGCAGGTGCACGTTTTGTTTCCCCCTTTTTGTCAGCGTACCTCTTCAGTGTCATAAGGGTGATTTTTGTTCATACCTTGCTGCTGCTCGAACGGACTTCTTCCCTTCTCTCACTTCCTTGGCTGGTCTCGCAAGAAGACGGGCCGAGACCAATGACTGTACATATGAATGTACATAGCCATCGATCACGTCACACCATTCATTCCTATGTGAAGACTCAATTGAAGCCAAATGAAGCCGGTTAAGGTGGCGCCTGATGGAGACAAAGCATGCGTAGTTTGAGTTACTCCAGGAAATGACGTTGTAGGCCAACTCAGTGCTGCCCCCTCTCATTGAGTAACTCAAGTTGAAGGCTGAGCGTCCTAAATTATCTTCCTAACTTATTTTGTGTGCTATTTTAAAATAACCGGTTCAAGGACATAGACTGAGCGTACAAAACATTAGAAACACATTTTTAATGTTGAGTTGCACCCACTTTTGACCTCAGAACAGCCTCAATCCGTTGGGGCATCATGGAATTGAAAAGTTGACAAAGGTGTTCCACAGGGATGCTGGCCCACATTGACTCCAATGCTTCCCGAAAGTTGTGTCAAGTTGGCTGGATGTCCTTTGGATGGTGGACCATTCTTGATTCACACGGGAAACTATTGAGTGTGAAAAACCCAGCAGCGTAGCAGTTCTTGACACTCAACCTGGTGCACCTGGCACTTACTACCATACCCCGTTCAAAGACAATTAAATATTGTGTCTTGCCCTTTCACCCTCTGAATGCCACGTATACACAATCCATGTCTCAATTGTCTCAAGGCTTAAAAATCCATCTTTAACATGTCTCCTTCCCTTTGTCTACACTGATTGAAGCGACCTCAATAAGGGATCATAGCTTTCACCTGGATTCACCTAGTCAGTCTATGTCATGGAAAGAGCACTCAGTGTAAATATGGTTTATTATAAGCAATTATTGGTACCAGGATTGTCTTCAAAAATATATACATATATATTTACAGGAAGATTGACCACATTGGATTGTCATTTTTCCATTTACTATAATGGGGGATTCTGTTTTCTGCAAACAATGCCTGCAGTACCGCAGGCAGCCTTGAACTTCCATGGCCTCAATGAGAGGGGGCAGTCATTCTCCCCTGGGCGAGACCCCTGCTCTTTTTACATTTGTATACATGGGGCATGATGATGTCTTCTATGTAACAATAAAAATGCACTATATTGAGTTCATATGTCTGACACGTTGCAAAAACACTATGCATATTATGCATACAATGGACTAAATGTAATCATCATTTGTATGGGTTATGGTGGCCAGTGATGCACGGGTTGACTCATAACCCGCAGTCCCCGCGGTTATGTCCGCAGGGCGGGCGGGTTTAGGGTCATGAAATATTGTGTGGATGAAGGGCGGGTTGGTGGGGGGGCGGGATGAATAAAGAGAAAACAAAGCATTAAAAACCCATCCCTTTGTAATCATTGTGCAATTCATACCTAAGTTGGTTAAACCCGGAAGACACATTTCAGTTGAATGCATTCAGTTGTACAACTGACTGGGTATCCCCCTTTATAGGCCACATTGAGGTTTTTCTTTCATTGTTTTTGTCTGCCGTTAGCGCGTAGCCTAAGCATATAGGCTTCAGGGCCTAACTGTACACTCACCAAATACTGTACACACAAATTGCCAAAAGCGTTTGGGAACTTGGGCAGAAACAGTTAACGTCGATCCCCACTGAGGCAAAAAAAGGACAAAGTCAGAGTTGAATTCAAGAAGAGAAAAGCTGCGAAATGGAGAGTTGAAAATAAAGAGAAGGGATGGTCAGAACAGTAGCTTAATGTTTGGGAAAGATTTGGTGAAGTGAGGCACTATACAAACGTGACCGTCACAAGACGGGGATTTCAAAATGCAGGCTGGACGGGCTGGGCTGTCAAAATGGCACGTCAAGGGAACTGTAGGCTACTTCCTGTTCAGATGGGTTAAATGGTATAGCAGCCTGAAATCTGGACAACGACTGTAGGATTACCTCTAGCCTAATATAATATTAACTCCTGCAGAATTAAGCATTTCTCGCAGTAAACATAGACCAATCTAAAGAGGCCTGTCAAAAAAAATCGCTCCACCATCTCTGAGTGTACAGCACTTTTTCTATATTCGCGGGTTAGGGTCAGGATGGGCCTCAGATTTTCACTGTATCACATATAGTTGGGCAGTTGCGGATGGGTTATATTTATTGCGGAAGGTGCGGATGAACAAACAACTGCCCCGCTTACCCCATGACCATTGGCTCAACTTACCCCATGACCATTGGCTCAACTTACATTTACATTTAAGTCATTTAGCAGACGCTCTTATCCAGAGCGACTTACAAATGACCATTGGCTCAACTTACCCCATGACCATTGGCTCAACTTACCCCATGACCATTGGCTCAACTTACCCCATGACCATTGGCTCAACTTACCCCATGACCATTGGCTCAACTTACCCCATGACCATTGGCTCAACTTACCCCATGACCATTGGCTCAACTTACCCCATGACCATTGGCTCAACTTACCCCATGACCATTGGCTCAACTTACCCCATGACCATTGGCTCAACTTACCCCATGACCATTGGCTCAACTTACCCCATGACCATTGGCTCAACTTACACCATGACCATTGGCTCAACTTACCCCAAGTCAAACATTTTGACTATAGGATTCACTTTCATGCTAGGTTTAGGACCTCGTATTGTAGCTTACAGAGACCCCAATCTTAAAACTATCTAGTTTGGTTTCGATACAAGCATTGTGAAACCTAAAACACAATAAACTAATTTGACTTTGTGAAAAAAAAAAACATTTTGGGACATAACTTGCTTAATACTTTTTCTATGTGGTTTCTTCTCCTTCACAGACTGCATGAAATTGATGACCTCTTTCTAAATATTTGGTCACATGATTCATTTTGTGTACAGTTTCCTAGTAACAAGAGGCGGCTCTTCTAACCCTTTGGCTCAACTAACCCCACTACCACCATAAATATTTTAAAAAACACCACAGAAAATACAAATCAAAATAGCAATTTTATACTTAAATTAATCCGTTTTCTCTGTATCAAATCAGTGATGTGTTCAATTTGCTGTTTTCTTTTTTCTCTGTCGGTGCCTGGTGTATAGAGGTAAAAACCTCAGCGGAACTGGCAAACAGTTAATAGTAGCACTGCAATAACAATAAAATGTCATCAATCTGCGGTGCCTCCTGCTTCTGTCACACCAAGTTTGTACAGATTAATGACATTAGGCCCGAGTAGCAGGCAGCGCTCTTAAAGGCACAGTGTCCCTCACAAACAAACAATGCTCACGGACGGTACATAGGGAGGGAGGGGATGGAAGGGAGGGAGGGAGGAGGAGGGAAGGGAGAGAGGGATGGCAAGGAGAGAGGGATGGCAAGGCCCTCACCAGCCCCAGCACTACAAGCAGATGGCAGCGTGGAAGAAGAGGGAGAGGGCTGAAGCCATCGGATGGACGCTTCCCCGGATATAAGGGAGGGGTGTGGGGAGAAAAACAGCCGACAGATGACTGTTCAATTAAAGAGTGCACTTCCATTGTTGAAGAGAGAGAGCGAGAAAAGGAGGTAGAGTGAAAAACAGAGAGATGGACAGAGAGGGGGAGTGAGACAGAGAGGCAGAAAAGGAGACACTTGAGGATTCCGTGTGACACATTAGTGGAAGAATATCCCGGCAACACACAGCACAAACATCCAGAAGCCCTGACATTGCAACCTGAAACACTACCAAACACAGACACACACGTTAGCCTTCCGCCGGGTGCCAAAGGTGCTCATTGCAGTGTGTTTACTTGCATCCATCTGTGTGCCTGTTGGTGACAGATCAGCCAAGTGCCTCAATCAATGACAGACTCTAGGGGGGACGGCTCGACGGAGAGAAAGAGCACCCCAGCAGGTTTTAACCCTGTGTGGCACGAGGAGAGCAGAGCAGAGCTATGGATCCAGTTTCTAATTCAATCCAAGGGCCACTAATGCCAGCCACTACCAGCGCCACACAATCTGCTCTGCTCTGGGAGACACTCCCACGGCTTCTCATCTGCACCATTCATCGACTGAGTGCATTGGTGTTACTTACTACCAGCCTCTAATGTGCATGAACACAAGTCATGGGCATTGTGGGTTTTGTACTGCTTATAGGTACATCTATTCAAATCAAATCAAATCAAATCAAATTTTATTTGTCACATACACATGGTTAGCAGATGTTAATGCGAGTGTAGCGAAATGCTTGTGCTTCTAGTTCCGACAATGCAGTGATAACCAACAAGTAATCTAACTAACAATTCCAAAAAAAAACTACTGTCTTATACACAGTGTAAGGGGATAAGGAACATGTACATAAGGATATATGAATGAGTGATGGTACAGAGCAGCATACAGTAGATGGTATCGAGTACAGTATATACATATGAGATGAGTGTGTAGACAAAGTAAACAAAGTGGCATAGTTAAAGTGATATTGTACAGGCCAATGACAGTGGGTTCTGTAATGTATCAAGACGGTCTGTTCGGGGGGGAATTGTTTAGCGTTCAATAGTGAAAAGATTCCTTCTTTCCCCATTTGTCTCCTGTGAATAGGCCACAGTGTGTATTGTTTTCTTTCTCCCAACACAAGTAGACAGTGGTTTAGACGGGTAAAGAAGGAGATGTGAACTTGAATTCTCTCCTCCTGCTCTTACATTTTCCTATTGCTCTTCATTTCCTCCCTCGCCTTGATCCCTCCATTTTGTGCAGCCACAAAAAAAAAGAGAATTAACGAACACTTGAGCGCTAGCCTGCTGGGTTTAATGGCACACACAGTACAGTGTTTCCCCCTTTGTTTAGCCTCAACATGCCTATTGCTCCAACGGAAAGGCCATTAGATTTTTATGATAAGAAATTAGGGCTGTCTTATAATTGCAGCTGGGGGTTTATGCAAGGCCCAAGAGGATGTCAGGGTGGAGGTGAAAAGCGGGGGAACGTCCAATGCTGTTCCACCAGACGAACAGACAATAATAAACTGGCAAATCACCTTCAAAACCAACAATTGGTAGGCTACACGTTTTTTGGAGTGTTCCTTGGTGGTACAACATCAGTGTAGGCCTATGAGGCAATGCTGACAGTTTCAGTCTATGCGTGCTCATAGGCCAGCCGTAGTCTTCTACCATATGAAGCCAGTGCTAAAGCTAATCTGCCTCCCAGAGCAGCAGTGGCAACAGTAACAGAGACCTATGCTCCCCTGATCCAGCCATGTCATGCCACACAGACACTCTCCCCGCGAGAGCTTCAATGGGGAGAAAAATGCTGGTTGCCTTGGAAACACTTCAGTCCTGATAATTATTACTGTAACTATCTCTGCACACCCCACCTATAATAGAAATGGATCATAAATTATAATCACTGACTGGCAGCCTTCTGTTGATGATGCTGCTCACTGCTGCCACCTCCTGGTTGCTTGTCTTGTTACTGTAGAATTCACACTGCTGGCTTTTGGGGCTGCTATTTCATTTCTGTCTCCTTGTCTGAACTGCCTCATAAATGCAGTTCTCTTTTTAGTCATTTTCAGTCTGAATTCTGAGACTAATAATAATAATTTAAAAACAATAATGGGAAACGGAAATATGGCATCATTCTAAATCTCTTTAAATATTTATGACAGCAAATTCCCCTGGTCATATCCTAAGTAATCAAAAAACAATTAAATATTCTTCCAGTCTAACTAAAGTCGCTTTTTTGTTTGTTTATTTAAAAAAAAAAATTCAGCGCCTTTAAAAAAAAAAAAGTTGTTTGGGGTTGAGTAATAATTGCTTAGTGAGCGCCCTACTTTTAATTCTTCCCAAGGAAGTCAAAGGCAAGTAACAACGAAGAAGAAAAAAAAGAGAGGAAAAAACAAATAAACAAATAAAAACCATCATTAAGTACACACACTACCATCCACAGGAAGTAAAATAATTACCAGAGTGGGTATCAACTTCTTTGTTTACAAACATTCCACAAACTTCAGAATTTCTGCCTCTGACTGTGATAGATAAGGGGAGGAACATCTGACTGACTAGAAGACAGTCAAACATTCAGACTTTCACAATGATTCAGTGAAAGAGACTTGGAGAGCAAACTGGGCCTGGCAAACAGACGCTCGACTTGAGGTTAAAGCCATCTTATATGGGACTCAATGTAACAGAAGAACCGCCTTAAATCAACTACATACAGCTGATTTCAATTCCGCTTTCTTCTCTGAAGTGGAAATGCGTTTTTGAGTGTGCAACAAAGATCTTAACCGCCGTGCCAGCTTTCCCAATTACTAGCAAACCGCAACGTCTTAAACCGGCTATCACATGTAAACATTTTTCACCGCCACCCCCCTCCCTATCTGTGCCTTACCAGAGCTGTGAGTCTGGGTTCTGGCGAGCTCTACATTATGTTAAATGCTGGTCAAAACCATCTGATCTAGAGGTCTAACCTCAGCAGAGATGGTTGGGAAGTCGAAAACTCCACTAACCTCACATATTCACTGGAGGAAGTGAACCACGGCACTCTACACTTGCCTCAATAAAGTTTTCACTGTTAGAATGACGCTAATGTCACCATTAGAAATCTGTCAAACTCTAAGGACGGAAGCTTTTATCAAAACATTTGGTTCATCTCAATCTCAGTCCATGTCAATATCAAGGCAGACTGCAGCATCTAGACTTTCAGAAGTCATTGTTATTATCTTTATCATCTTTCTATTTTCTCCACCGTGCAACTTTCATTTTCAACATTTCATGACTTTCAAATATAATATGTACGCCTTTCAGGAGGCAGCCTTTTGAAAAAGTTGACATCATGTGAGAACTATATGGAGTCCATACAAGACAATGCAAAATTCTCATTAGTTGCTATTGACAAGCCACATTAAACAGGTTCTTCTTCCTCTGCCAGCGACTCAACACAACACCGTCTAGCCACCTCGCCTCTCCTCTCCAGCTCCTCCCTTCCTCCACTGTGCATATTTCAGATCAGGATGACAGACAGTGGAAATTATTTATCCCAGGTTCTGAACTTGTGGCGAGCTGTTTAAGTATTCACACTAACAAAGAGCAGCAGAGCCACGAATAGGCTGACAAGGCCTCTCTTTCCATCTCTCTCTCTCTCTCTGCAACACACACACACACACAGACACACAGACAGACACACAGACAGACAGACAGACAGACACACAGACAGACAGACAGACAGACACACACACAGACAGACAGACAGACAGACAGACAGACAGACAGACAGACAGACAGACAGACAGACAGACAGACAGACAGACAGACAGACAGACACAGCACTTTTTTCCCTCTGACCTTTGAAGCAGCTTAGGTTCACAAAACACTTCCAAACAGTTCTCTCTAATGGCCCCCTACTCAAACAATCGGCAGAATGCTCTGACGAAGATGATTGATCTCCGACAAGTGGCTCGATGCAGCCCCGTGAATCATTAGATCAGCTCGGATGGAGAAGAGAGAGAGAAACAGGCCAGACGGGTGGGCAAAGGCAACATTAAAACAGGGAGAGACCTATTGGAGAAATCCTACGATTGTGCTTACACCCGATCAGGCATTTATCTAAAGTCCAAGATGTGCAGACAACCTTTGATGTTGGAACTACTATGGAATGACAACCACACTCATACACAGACCCAACCAGAAAAGCACACACAACTAGCCTTCATATAGGATAACCCCATGCACTAATGCTCAATATACACGCACAAACAAGGGTAGTTCAGTGGTACACAGAAAACGCTATGCTTTTGAGATAGTCTTGCTGTGGAGGATTAAGCAGGGCAGGGCTCTAAGCTGAGACATACTAACATGCTGTTCAAATCAAAGTTTATTGGTGGCATACACAGTTTAGCAGATGTTCTAGCGGGTGCAGAGAAATGCGTATGTTACTAGCTCCTAATAGTGCAGCAAAAATGTCAAACAAGTACACAAATAATAATCAAAAACTAGAAACAAGAAATCACAAATGTCAGAACGAATCCAGTTACCAACCTAATAATCCAAATGCAATCTATGCATATACACCAAAAATATATACTTAGAATGATATGTACATCAGTAGATACAGGTAACTGCCAAAATAATGGAAACACTTACGTCAACGAGGGATACAAAGTATATTGAAAGCATGTGCTCCCACACAGGTGTGGTTCCTGAGTTAATTATTCAATTAACATCCCATAATACTTAGGGTCATAAAAAAAACACTGAGAATGCCATTATTTTGGCTACCATGGCTATGCCTCCATAGGAAAACAATGTCCGTATCCACAGGGCACGAGTGGTCACTGGTCACGCAGTTACCTGTATATTACAGTGAGCTATATGAAGCATCTTGTATATAAATATGCAGTGTGTATAACAGTGTAAGAAAATGCAATGTACAGTCGTAGATACAGTACCACTCAAAAGTCTGGACACACCTACTCATTCAGGTTTTTTTTTAAACTATTTTATACATTGTAGAATAATAGTGAAGATATCAAAAATATGAAATAACACATATGGAATCATGTAGTAACCAAAAAATATGTTAAACAAATTTTTGATCCTCCAAAGTAGCCACCCTATGCCTTGATGACAGCTTTGCGCATGCATGGCATTATCTCAAAGCTTCACCTGGAATGCTTTTCCAACAGCCTTGAACGAGTTCCCACATATGCTGAGCACTTGTTGGGTGCATTTCCTTCACTCTGTGGTCCGACTCATCCCGAACCATCTCAATTGGGTTGAGGTTGGGTGATTGTGGAGGCCAGGTCATCTGATGCAGCACTCCATTACTCTCCTTACACAGCCTGGAGGTGTGTTGGGTTATTGTCCTGTTGAAAAAAAAATGATAGTCCCACTAAGCACAAACCAGATGAGATGGTGTTTCACTGTAAAATGCTGTGGTAGCCATGCTGGTTAAGTGTGCCTTGAATTCTTAATAAGGGTAGCCTAGTGGTTAGAGTGTTGGACTAATAACTGAAAGGTTGCAAGTTCAAATCCCAGAGCTGACAAGGTACAAATCTGTCATTCTGCCCCTGGACAGGCAGTTAACCCACTGTTCCTAGGCCGTCATTGAAAATAAGAATTTGTTCTTAACTGACTTGCCTAGTTAAATAAAGGTAAAAAATATATATATAAATAAATCACTGACAGTGTCACCAACACAGGATCCTGCTTCACGGTGGGAACCAAACATGCGGATATCATCCATTCACCAAGATCTCATCTCTTTAGACTAAAGGAGAAATTTCCACCCAACTAATGTCCATTGCTCGTGTTTCTTGGCCCAAGCAAGTTTCTTCTTCTTATTTATTTTCTTTGCAGCAATTTATTTGTATTTTATTTTTTTATTCACTTTTATTTAACCAGGTAGGCTAGTTGAGAACAAGTTCCCATTTACAACTGCGACCTTGCCAAGATAAAGCAAAGCAGTTCGACACATACAACAACACAGAGTTGCACATGGAATAAACAAACATACAGTCGATAATACATAAAAAAATAAATACGAATATACAGTGTAAAGGAAAGAATGAATGGGGCCATGTATCATGAGATTTTGAGTGAAAACCTCCTTCCATCAGCAAGGGCATTGAAGATGAAACGTTGCTGGGTCTTTCAGCATGACAATGATCCCAAACACACCGCCCGGGCAATGAAGGAGTGGCTTCGTAAGAAGCATTTCAAGGTCCTGGAGTGGCCTAACCAGTCTCCAGATCTCAACCCCATAGAAAATCTTTGGAGGGAGTTGAAAGTCTGTGTTGCCCAGCAACAGCCCCAAAACATCACTGCTCTAGAGGAGATCTGCATGGAAGAATGGGCCAAAATACCAGCAACAGTGTGTGAAAACCTTGTAAAGACTTACAGAAAACGTTTGACCCCTGTCATTGACAACAAAGGGTATATAACAAAGTATTGAGATAAACTTTTGTTATTGACCAAATACTTATTTTCCACCATAATTTGCAAATAAATTCATTAAAAATCCTACAATGTGATATTCTGTATTTTTTTCTTCTCATTTTGTCTGTCATAGTTGAAGTGTACCTATGATGAAAATTACAGGCCTCTCATCTTTTTAAGTGGGAGAACTTGCACAATTGGTGGCTGACTAAATACTTTTTTGCCCCACTGTATATACAGTGTGTGAAAATGAGGTAAGAAAAGGGAGGTATGTCAATAAAATAGGCCATAGTGGCGAGGTAATTACAATATAGCAATTAAACACTGGAGTGATAGATGTGCAGAAGATGAATGTGCAAGTAGAGATACTGGGGTGCAAAGGAGCAAGATAAATAAATACAGTACAGTATGGGGATGAAGTAGTTGGATGGTCCTGTAGCTCAGTTGGTAGAGCATGGCGCTTGTAACGCCAGGGAAGTGGGTTCAATCCCCGGGACCACCCATACGTAGAATGTATGCACACATGACTGTAAGTCGCTTTGGATAAAAGCGTCTGCTAAATGGCATATATTATTATTATTATTATTATATATTATTATATATTATTATATATTACTTACAGATGGGCTATGTACAGGTGCAATGATCTGTGAGCTGCTCTGACAGCTGGTGCTTGAAGTTAGTGAGGGAGATAAGAGTCTCCAGTTTCAGCGATTTTTGCAGTTCGTTCCAGTCATTGGCAGCAGAGAACTGTAAGGAAGGTGGCGAAAGTAGGAATTGGCTTTGGGGGAGACCAGTGAAATATACCTGCTGGAGCGCGTGCTTCGGGTGGGTGCTGCTATGGTGACCAGTGAACTAAGATAAGGCAGGGTTTTACCTAGCAAAGACTTGTAGATGACCTGGAGCCAGTGGGTTTGGCGACGAGTATGAGGGCCAGCCAACGAGAGCATACAGGATGCAGTGGTGGGTAGTGTATGGGGCTTTTGTGACAAAACGGATGGCACTGTGATAGACTGCATCCAATTTGTTGAGGAGGGTGTTGGAGGCTATTTTGTAAATGACATCGCTGAAGTCGAGGATCGGTAAACTAGTCAGTTTCACCAGGGTATGTTTGGCAGCATGAGTGAAGGATGCTTTTTTTGCGAAATAGGAAGCAGATTCTAGATTAAATTGTGGATTGGAGATGCTTAATGTAGGTCTGGAAGGAGAGTTTACAGTCTAACCAGACACCTAGGTATTTGTAGCTGTCCACATTTTCTAGGTCAGAACGTCTAGAGTAGTGATGCTGGACGGGTGGGTAGGTGCGGGTAGGTGAGGGCAGCGATCGGCTGAAGAGCATGCATTTAGTTTTACTTGCATTTAAGAGCAGTTGGAGGCCATGGAAGGAGAGATGTATGGCATTGAAGCTCGTCTGGAAGTTAGTTAGCACAGTATCCAAAGAAGGGCCAGAAGTATACAGAATGGTGTCGTCTTCGTAGAGGTGGATCAGAGAATCACCAGCAGCAAGAGTGACATTATTGATGTATACAGAGAAGAGAGTCGGCCTGAGAATTGAACACTGTGGCACCCCCATAGAGACTGCCTGAGGTCCGGACAACAGGCCCTGGAATTTGACACACTGAATCCTATCAGAGAAGTAGTTGGTGAACCAGGCGAGTCAGTCATTTGAGAAACCAAGGCTGTTGAGTCTGCCGATAAGAATGTGGTGATTAACAGACTCGAAAGCTTTGGCCAGCTCGATGAATACAGCTGCACAGTATTGTCTCTTATCGATGGCAGTTATGATATCGTTTAGGACCATGAGTGTGGCTGAGATGCACCCATGACCAGCTCATAGCCAGACTGCATTGCGTAGAAGGTATGGTGGGATTCGAAATGGTCGGTGATCTGTTTGTTAACTTGGCTTTCGAAGACCTTAGAAAGGCAGGGTTTGATAGATATAGGTCTGTAGTAGTTTGGGTCTAGAGTGTCTCCCCGTTTGAAGAGGGGGATGACCGCGGCAGCTTTCCAATCTTTGGGGATCTCAGACAATACGAAAGAGAGGTTGAATTCAACCATGAAGGCCTGATTCACGCAGTCTCCTCTGAACAGTTGATTTTGAGATATGTCTGTTACTTGAAATCCTTGAATCATTTATTTGGGCTGCAATCTGAGGTGCAGTTAATGCTACTGAATTTATTCTTTGCATCAGAGGTAACTCTGGGTCTTCCTTCCTGTGGCGGTCCTCATGAGAGCCAGTTTCATCATAGCGCTTGATGGTTATTGCAAATGCACTTGGAGAAACTTTCAAAGTTCTTGAAGTTTTCCAGATTGACTGACATTCATGTCTTGAAGTAAGGATGGACTGTCATTTCTCTTTGCTTATTTGAGCTGTTCTTGCCATAATATGGACTTGGTCTTTAACCAAATAGGGCTATCTTTCTTATACCAACCCTACCTTGTTACTACACAACTGATTGGCTCAAATGTATTAAGAAGGAAAGAAATTCCACAAATCAACTTTTAACAAGGCACACCTGTTAATTGAAATGCATTCCAGGTGTGTGACTACCTCATGAAGCTGGTTGATAGAATTCCAAGAGTGCGCAAAACTATCATCAAGGCAAAGGGTGATTTCTTTGAAGAATCACTACATGATTCCGCATGTGTTATTTCATAGTTTTGATGTCTTCACTATTATTCTACAATGTAGAAAATAGTAAAGATAAAGAAAAACCCTGGAATGAATAGGTGTGTCCAAACTTTGACTGGTACTGTATGTGTGTGTGTTTTGTGTGAGTGAGTCTGTCTTTATCTCTTGCTACAGGAGATGGCGTGATGGCTATTGAACATGAAGAAAGCACCAGGACGGCTGTCCCAGTCCCAGTCCACTCACCACTGAGAGATAGGGGACAGACAGATGTGTGGGCTGGGTGTACTTCAGAATCTCACACAGCCACTGTCTTACATCCAACAGAGAGACAATGGGAGGGATATACTGTAAAAAAAAATAGTATAGAGAGAGAGAGAGAGAGAGAGAGAGAGAGAGAGAGAGAGAGAGAGAGAGAGAGAGAGAGAGAGAGAGAGAGAGAGAGAGAGAGAGAGAGAGAGAGAGAGGGAGAGGGAGAGGGAGAGTGTGTGAGAGAGAGAGGGAGAGGGAGAGAGAGTGTGAGAGTGTTAGTCAGTGATAACACTTCTCCTTGGTTCCTTTACTCCAGCAGTATCGGACACCATCTTCTCTGAAGCACTACCCTGTGTAGCTCTCATGCCAACAAGGTCCACCTTCCCATAATGTGCCACCCTGGTGTGACCACACGTCATAAAGGACATGGACAATAGGAAATGTAAAGGACAACATAGCCATTTTCTGATCATATAGGCCTATGGGACAAATGCACCACACAATTAGACAAAGCAAGTGATCTCTGGCGTGTTCCATATGTCACCATCCCCCCCCCCCCCCCCCCCCCCCAGCCTAACTGGATCTGAAAGGGATGTCGAAGCCAAAACATGACGACACAGTTGAGGTCTTGTCTAGTACAAGCAGATGCATGGGACCAGAAAGTGAACAAAAGCTGGCCTTGTCCCTGACGGTGTAGCGGCACCACCACATCGCACCGCCTGCCTTCATAATAACCATGCTTCACCCAGGCAGATACGATGAGGGCGTTACACATGTCATTTTACAGACTAAGGCCTGATACAGATGGACAGAGCGTATCGTGGCTTTTGGTCCCGGTCCAGTCACTTTCCCCATGCGTTCACTCTTTCCGATGGCGGTTATCAGCGGGACTCGAGGGCGTTTAAAAAAAAAATCACTTTATGGCCGTCTGTCTCTCATTAAGCTCAAGTTAAGGCTTGAAACAGAACCGGACAGATGAAAACACAAAGAACGCAAAAAATGATTTTAGATCTGGAGCATGCGAGTGATTTCAGGGATAGAACGTTCGCCCTTCAGAGGATGGGCAGGTGCATGGAGGCAAAGCCAGGACAGACTACCTCCTATGTCACCGATGATGTCACCAAGGCCATTCCTCCCTGGTCAATGCCTGCCCTGTGCTGCAGACTCCTCTCCCTGTACAGTAGCCACATGGTGGTAACTCCACGACCCAGAACATCAAATCCTACACATACCCACAATTCCCCCAACTACACACACACACACACACACACACACACACACACACACACACACACACACACACACACACACACACACACACACACACACACACACACACACACACACACACACACACACACACACACACACACACCATTGGAGCGAGGTAGAGAATTCAGAGGTCACCAAATCATGTTCCAGCTCATTTCCTGAGTGCTTGAGTTTCACCCTCTCCTTTGATATGTCACCCATCCACACCATTGTGGTTTAGACAGGCTAAATAGTCTGTTTAAAAGCTTTCCCTGGAATGAGAAGGAACTTGAATCCCTAGCACATTTAGTGGAAAAGGGCATCCTGCAAAACTGTTCAAATCTCACACTTTAACAAATATCCTGTGAAGAAAATGAGAAATAAATCAAATAAAGACACTACAGAGGAAGCATCTGTAGGACAAGCAAGTCTCTACAGGGTGGGCGGTACAGGACTGATATAATCGGCTACTCTGAGGGGGGAGAAAGAAAGTGAGAGAGAGAGAGTAGAAAAACAGAGAGTAGAAAAACAGAGAGTAGAAAAACAGAAAAGAGGGTGGTGCAGGGAGAGGAAGACGAAGGAGACAGAAGGGAAATGAAACTGATAGAGGAGAAAGAGGAGAGAGAAAGACAGTGGATAAATGAGGGTGAGCAGGCGAGTAAATAATGGTGTGAGAGGGAGAGAATGGGGTGAAAAGAGGAGGAGAAGGGGGACTGAGGGAAGGGGAAGAGAGCAACTCGGAGGCAGTTTCCCAGTGTGCTGTGTGATGAGGCTTTGCCTTGACAGTGGGTGGGTCCCCTTTAAGACCTGACGAGAAGGGGTGTTGGAGATGCGGGGGGGTGAACATCTCCTACCCCCCTCCAGCTGAGAGCCAAGGCAGCACAGATGCAAACTCCCCCCTGACCAAACGCTTGCCAAGACGCGCTTCCGAGCCCTCACCAGCTGGGAGCCTGCTGATGAGGCCAACACATCCATTTCCGTGGTAACCGTGTAGCCCCCCACACACTATCCCATCTAACCTCCAAACTGCCCCCCTCCTCCTCGCCCATTTGCCAGCCTTATTATCACGCTACAGGGTCTGTACCACAACAGCACAAAGCTAACCACACCACTCTCACAGGTAAGACATACATAGCTAATATTAGCTAGCCGGCCACATTTAATAACATCTAGTAACAACTTATAAATGTTCCATATGTAACTACCTTTACTTGACTTAGATAAACTAGAATTTTAAATTCCATCATACTCGTACTCTGCCTAGCCAATGATACTTAACACCAAATGTCTCTGTCAACAGTCGACTGAACATATTCATATCACGCTGAACTTTCGCAGAAGTTGAATCTATTCAAACCCTCTGCAAGTTCACCCCATCAAAGCCCAGTGATTGGAACCTACTGACCCTGCAATGGTATAAACACGCACACACCAAAAACTATGGGTGTGTGTTAGTCAAAGCTGTTCACAGCCTCTGGCTCATCCATCCACAGTGTAATCCAGTAGAGGAGAGGAACAGAGAGAGACTGAATAATGGTGCTTTGTAGTGGAAGAGAGAGAGAGACAAGACAGTGCTTATCCAGAGGAGCTGGTAAATATATAATCTCCACAAACAGCCAAGGTCAGAAAAACAGCACCTGTTTCAGGCATGCAGGCGAGGAATGGCATGGCATGGAATGAGATGTAACCGAGAGGAATGCAGCTCCTGGAACAGGATCAGTGACTCCCTGGTAACCTTGGGGTCTTTGTATTGGAGACAGAGGGCACTCAGCTACTCTCACACATTTACACACAAAGAGCCAAGGGTCTGTGCTTGCAGCCCCTCTCAGAAAGAGTTCGGCGATGTTAATGTCGCCAGCGCCTCAAAGCTTTTTGATGTTCCATGTCTTTTGAGTACACCACAGAAAGCTGAGAGCGGGCGGGCGAGTTTGAATGCGGTGCCAAAAACAACAAGCAAGAAAGCAGCTGTGTGCAAGAGAGGCGGATCACCCGAGGAATCAAAGATGGCCGACGAAGAAAGGAAAATAGCATATCAAAGAAGGGTCCTACGTAATTTGAGTTACTCAATGTCTTTAAATAAATTAGCTTGGGTGGAGGCCGTGAAGAGTGTTACCACATTACCATTTTAGCCCATGTAACCACGACTTAAATGTTTTCTCATTAATTCCAAGGCAAACATTGTTTGTACATTTCAAATCATTTCAAATGCACATAAATAAATGGACTTGCAATCGGGCGAAGTAAGGTTTGAGACGAATGTAATGTTTTCCCGTTCATGGACTATCGTACTGTACTGGAGGAAATTGGTACTAAATATATACAGAATTGAAGTGGGGGGGTGCAGGTTTTTTTTCAAAGGTTAAATGACAAAGAGCTGCTTTCTACCGTGGCCATGAGAAAATGGCTGTGGGTCTTCATCCAATCGCCTCTCAATCTCTGTCTCTACTGCAGAACCAATCCACTAAAGTAAACTGAATGTGAAGAGTACTTAGTGCAGCAAACAATGCAGTTTTCTGTGTTCTACAACTCCATTACTGCAGGAGGGAGAGGCCTCTTAAGAGCAATCCAGACATTTCCTGAGGCTTCACCCCTAGGGCTTCCCTCTCCCTATCATGCAGGAATCAACAACCAAAGATATCACAATTATCTTTCCCCCCAGCTACCCAGACAATACATGCCTATTGCCTGGGAATCGCATTTCCTCCATCACTTTACACCATCAATTGTTAAAAGCATTTTTTCACCAACTTTAAGAGAAATAAAAAGATAAAGACAATGGGGAAAAGACTAAAATCATTTAGTCAAGACTCCTTATAGTGCTCCATCCTGGGAAAAGAAATACAATCATCTACCTCTGTTTGCCCATGTCTGTATGAGGCAAGTGGTAGAAATAGGTACTGAGGCAAAGTTAGTGTGTATGTGCCTCAGTGTGTCTGTCTCACACACTAGGGAAGGGTTTGGCCTCCAAAACCAGTAGAGAGAAGGGAGGGATGGCAGTTATCAGAGCATCTGTCTGCTCCCCAGCCCTCTGAGGGGACAGAGTGAGGGGAGAGGGCGCCCAGGCCATGCCACGCCGCAGCACCCCTCTCTGATCAGCCTGCAACAGGCCGTCGCCACGGGGGCCAGGGCAGCACCTTGGCTCTCATCTCCTTTTACCACAGGACAAAAGGAGTCCTCAACTCCCCTCCACCCTACCAATTACTGGGCCCTGGGGATCCGCTCTCAGTCGTCCCCGACACTCTGACTCGTTTTATCTCACTCCTCTGTGACGTGGTGGTGTAGGAGAAGAATGATGAAACTCCTGATGCTACTGATGCTACTTTTACTGCTTTAATTAATGGTACTGGTACTGCTTTTATTAATGGTACTGCTTTTATTAATGGTACTGCTTTTACTAATGGTACTGCTTTTACTAATGGTACTGGTACTGCTTTTACTAATGGTACTGGTACTGCTTTTATTAATGTTACTTCTTTTATTAATGTTACTGCTTTTACTACTGGTTCTGCTTTTATTAATGGTACTGCTTTTACTAATGGTACTGGTACTGCTTTTACTAATGGTCCTGTTTTTACTAATGGTACTGGTACTGCTTTTATTAATGGTACTGGTACTGCTTTTACTAATGGTACTGCTTTTATTAATGGTACTGGTACTGCTTTTACTAATGGTACTGCTTTTACTAATGGTACTGGTACTGCTTTTACTAATGGTACTGCTTTTACTAATGGTACTGGTACTGCTTTTATTAATGGTACTGCTTTTACTAATGGTACTGCTTTTACTAATGGTACTGGTACTGCTTTTATTAATGGTACTGCTTTTACTAATGGTACTGGTACTGCTTTTATTAATGGTACTGCTTTTACTAATGGTACTGCTTTTACTAATGCTACTGGTACTGTTTTTATTAATGGTACTGCTTTTACTAATGGTATTGCTTTTACTAATGGTACTGGTACTGCTTTTATTAATGGCACTGCTTTTACTAATGGTACTGCTTTTACTAATGGTACTGCTTTTATTAATGGTACTGGTACTGCTTTTATTAATGGTACTGCTTTTACTGCTGGTACTGCTTTTACTACTGGTATTGCTTTTACTACTGGTATTGCTTTTACTACTGGTATTGCTTTTATTAATGGTACTGGTACTGCTTTTATTAATGGTACTGCTTTTACTGCTGGTACTGCTTTTACTACTGGTATTGCTTTTACTACTGGTATTGCTTTTACTACTGGTATTGCTTTTATTAATGGTACTGGTACTGCTTTTATTAATGGTACTGCTTTTACTGCTGGTACTGCTTTTACTACTGGTATTGCTTTTACTACTGGTATTGCTTTTACTACTGGTATTGCTTTTATTAATGGTACTGGTACTGCTTTTATTAATGGTACTGTTTTTACTACTGGTATTGCTTTTACTACTGGTATTGCTTTTACTACTGGTACTGCTTTTACTACTTGTACTGCTGGTACTGGTAGTACTGCACTGGTACTGCTCTGGTACTACTGACTGGTGCTGTTTTTACTACTGATACTGATTTTACTGCTGGTACTGCTTTTACTACTGTTGCAGCTTTTATTAATGGTACTGCTTTTACTACTAGTACTGCTTTCATTAATGGTACTGCTTTTACTACTAGTACTGCTTTTACTACTAGTACTTATTTTACTACTGATACTTATTTTACTGATGGTACTTATTGTACTGCTGGTACTTATAGTACTGCACTGGTACTGCTCTAGTACTACTGACTGGTATTGCTTTTTCTTCTGATACTGATTTTACTGCTGGTACTGCTTTTACATCTGATACTGATTTTACTACTGGTACTGATTTGACTGCTTTTACTGCTGGTACTGATTTGACTGCTTTTACTTCTGATACTGATTTTACTACTGGTACTGATTTGACTGCTTTTACTTCTGATACTGATTTTACTGCTGGTACTGCTTTTACATCTGATACTGATTTTACTGCTGGTACTGCTTTTACTGATTTTACTACTGGTACTGATTTGACTGCTGGTACTGCTCTAGTACTACTGACTGGTATTGCTTTTACATCTGATACTGATTTTACTGCTGGTACTGATTTTACTTCTGATACTGCTTTTACTGCTGGTACTGATTTTACTACTGGTACTGATTTTACTACTGGTACTGATTTTACTGCTGGTATTGCTTTTACTTCTGATACTGATTTTACTGCTGGTATTGCTTTTACTTCTGATACTGATTTTACTGCTGATACTGCTTTTACATCTGATACTGATTTTACTACTGGTACTGATTTGACTGCTTTTACTGCTGGTACTGATTTGACTGCTGGTACTGCTCTAGTACTACTGACTGGTATTGCTTTTACATCTGATACTGATTTTACTGCTGGTACTGATTTTACTTCTGATACTGCGTTTACTGCTGGTACTGATTTTACTACTGGTACTGATTTTACTACTGGTACTGATTTTACTGCTGGTATTGCTTTTACTTCTGATACTGATTTTACTGCTGGTATTGCTTTTACTTCTGATACTGATTTTACTGCTGATACTGCTTTTACATCTGATACTGATTTTACTACTGGTACTGATTTGACTGCTTTTACTGCTGGTACTGATTTTACTGCTAGCACTGCTTTTACTACTAGTACTGCTTTTACTGCTGATACTGATAGTACTGCACTGGTACTGCTCTGGTACTACTGACTGGTTCTGCCTTTACTGCTGGTACTGCTTTTACTGCTGGTACTGCTTTTATTAATGGTACTGCTTTTACTACTGGTAGTGATTTTACTACTGGTACTGCTTTTATAAATGGTACTGATTTGACTGTTTTTACTACTGGTACTGCTTTTATTAATGGTACTGCTTTTACTACTGGTAGTGATTTTACTACTGGTACTGTTTTTATTAATGGTACTGATTTGACTGTTTTTACTACTGGTACTGCTTTTATTAATGGTACTGTTTTTACTTCTGATACTGATTTTACTACTGGTACTGATTTGACTGTTTTTACTACTGGTACTGCTTTTATTAATGGTACTGCTTTTACTTCTGATACTGAACCTCGGACAGGAGGTTCAGCACAGTCCAGGGTTTTGACTGGTGACAGACAAACTACTCACTCATTTGACACCTGTTCAGCTTAGAAAGTGAGGTAGCGACTTTGAGAGCACGAGTACAGCTCTTTGGAGACTCAAGTTCAAATATACACTTGCATTAGCATCTGGCACAGTTTGGAGAGAAAGTGTATTAGTTAAACACTTCTTGACTAAAGAGAGGAGATGATGTAATGAAAAGGGGATAGGGAATGGACAGGTAGGGGCAGGGGGATTTGGGCATTGCATATTGATTATGGGCCTAATGCCAGAGAAAGAACACGGCCATTAAAGTGTTTATAATACATCCATTATGAAGTCCTTCACTCATCATCACGTGTGCTGAATTTAAAATGATTTGCAAGTAGAAAGAACTAGGCACAAACTGTTTGAGCACTTTTTATGCTTACAAAGGCCTGATAAAGAATGAAATGGAGAGAGTATACAAAAGTGATAATGAGTCCTTTTCAGTGATGAGAACTCATTTGAAATCGCCCAGATTTCCTCTACAAAGACGACACTAGGCTGCATGTCCACGCAGTCTCTGAAGAATGTGCTTTCACAGTATCCTCTCGCATCATTCCCAGAATTAGTCATTTCTTCTCTGTAATTCTTACTGCTGTGTCCACCAGTAAGGCTCCAACTGAAGCCTGTTCAATCACAGCCTAGCGGCCTTCATGGAGGATCTCACAGAATCGTCATACAGACCATCGGTCTGTTCAAATGACAGTCAGCAGTGTGGTGTTGCGATGTGACGCATTTTCACACCAAAAATCCCATTTGAAATAAAAAATCTGTCGGTTGCTTGTCGTAAACACTGTCGTTTTGAAAAAGAGTTAAACCCTACAAGGCTTTTCCGCCTAAAGGCTCCACTTAAAGCAAATTATCATTTACCTTTCGAGGCGTGCCAGATCATTAGGCAGGGACATTAAAACCAGCCACCACAGCATCAGAGGGGGCCCAAGTGAACCAGTGCCCGGTACATAGCTGCATATGAGTGTGTGCCTGTGTGCATGTGTGTGTTCAATGACATCAAAGAGCCCGGCAGCCCAGAGTTTGCCATGTGTCCAGAATCATTTGACATGAGCAGATGCATCATTAAAACACTGCCACACTTGCTGGCTGGGCGAGAGACGAGGCAGGCTTTCACACTCCCGCTATTTGCATCCCCCCTATAAACAGTTACAAATTCTACAAATATGTGAAAATCCAAAAAGGTGAGAAAACCACAAGGGTATATACTCTTTTCCATTTTCAATTTTCAGCTGCGACTTTTCCGGGGTCATGTGACTTTCCACACATCCTTGTAAGGTTGGCTGGGTTTGGATGGGTGTGATGGAAGCGCTGAATAGGCTGGGCGTGTGAGGGACTCTCTGCCGTCTCTGGCCATTGGCACCCCAGCTCTACTCATTAAATCAAGCAGAGCAGCTCGGGTCGGGCTGGACGCGGCAGGGCCAACGGAGGCTTTCTGATGTGGGGCCAGAGGGGATGTGGACAGACCTCACCTTCTTCTGCTTCACTGTGTGAGGCAAGCAGATGGCTAGAACACAACTGCCTTTCTCCTCCTCCTCCTCTGGGTCTCTATCACGGTTACACTGAGACTTCAGACAACACCTCAAAACACACAAACACACACGTCCTGGCAGACCCTGGGTGAGACAGGGGGCCATGCAGTTAGACATCCATGCGGTCACCATGATCTTTCTCTTCGTCGGAGGAAGAGGATGTTGTGTCTTTACAGTCATGTCTGCACTCTGAATGGCTAAAAATAATAGCCTAGACATTTCCAGGTGAAAGCACAGAGCAAACACCACATAGTCGAAAGTAAATGAACATAAAAAGTCATTCAGTGCAACAATGTGGCTATAAAAATGTACGGCAGTAGGCTTCAACAATGCTGTAGGAAGAGCTTCGGGTAAATACTGCCTGGGAGAGAGGACTTGGCTTCATCATCAAAGCTCTGGCACATACACAGCATTGTCTTTAAATTCACAGCATTGTCTTTAAACACAACACATATGCCTCAATACGTCGGAGGAGATGATGAAGCTGGATATTTTGGGCTAAAACTTTTTGTTTTATCACTTAGGCTTCAGACACTGCCGGTGAAGCATTGACGCAGGCAGCCCTGTCGATCTGCTTTATCTAGATATTGGGTAAAATGTCAAAAGTGAATTAGAGTTTCCTATCAATGTCTGCTGAAATGTAATCAGTCCTTCTAGTCTGACTGGAGGATGAATGAGTAGCCATTGAACAGAAGCCATTGTGATACAGGGCCAAACAGGACGAAATGTAATGACTGCAACAAAGATCATCCTAGTTAAAGTTGACTTAGTCTCTGTGTATAGTAACATTTTACTGCTGACTGGTAAACTGCTAGATTCAGGATCATCTCAAGGCAAATGGTCAAGCCCCTGCTGTAGATCAATCCATCCGCATATCCACCAGTCGTGATGATGTGGCTCTACTGAGGAACAACGCCAGAGGAGCAACACGGTCTCTGCAACAAAGACTCTTCAAAAGTTAAGTGTGCAGGCCACCCTTCTTGAGATTTGTCAATTGAAGAGATGAACTTTCAAGTTCCAAATGCAACTAATAAGCACAATGACTCTCTCAGCAGCAAAACAAGACACATTGAGACATTGAGATTTTTTCCAACCATGCAGAATGTTCACAACATACTTAACGTGACACATGAGCCTCTGTAGCGCATCTTTCAATTGCACTGGTAATAAAGCACAGATTTATAGGGAATGTTTACATCACATTGCTTCTATCAATGTGCTGGCTTCAAATTAATTATTGATTCATCACTTTCTTTTCAAGCAAAAATGCAGACCAGCAATATCAAACTATCACAGGGGGAAAAAAAGATTAGGGCCCCAATTCATGTTTATCTGAATCATTCATTACTATTGTATTGACAAGTCCCAATTTGCTAATCACTGAGCTAAAGAAATGAAAACGGTCAGCATTTCCCCTGATTGTACTAAAGCTGAAATATACGGGATGTCTGTTAATGGATAGATCAAACCCAGGCCCAGTGATGGGGACATTAACTGACTAGTAATCGGGGAGAGGTGGGTGGGTTTCTCTATGCCTAATCCTCAGTTTGCTTAAGTGTTAACTCCAGAGTCGAGCAGTCAGACAGCGTCAGGAACACAGTGTGTATCTACAAAAGAACACACAGCACCATGCTAGTAGACCCAGCCAGTGGGAAAAGGTCAAGGCAAAGTTTAGAGCACATGTGCAGGGCCATAAGATATTCACGGCCAGTTTTTAACCACAAACCGGTGCTCAAAAAGTAATGAGATGGAACTGGTAAATATTTGCTGATGGCCTGAAAAATTCCCATGCTGCGGAACCTATTTTGAATACAAAAGATGTTGGGGAGGATGATAAGGGCGGCACCTGCTAGCTAATTAGTACATTTGCCCAAATAATTAGAATGAACGCTCATGACTGATATCACACAGGACACTGTGTACGGCATTCCGAATAGGACAATTTGCATTTAAGAGGCCGTTCGCTGGTTAATCCCTCCCTCTGCGGCCACTAATGGACATATTTACCTCTGTTCCATTCCAGTTAGCCCTGATTAAGACTGGCAGGCCGACGGACCAATCACAGTGCACCTATTATCCGTATACCAACACTCCCTGGTGTCTACCTTTATCTGAGAAATAACTAGACAGCACTGAGGGAAGGCTACAAATGTGTTTGTAAAAGACTGATATAACAGGCTGAAGATAGATACAGTACATTAAGGCTGATATACCTGCACAGCTCTCCTTTGAGCACTGTAATGCAAATCCAGTCTTTTCTCTCCTGTTCAGACTATCCTGCTGGAGGAGAATGTCTACTAGAAGACGTTTGAGTCTCTTAGTGCTGGCTGGAACACACACATTACGCTGTGCAAATAGATATTCCGTCTCATTATCCTGTCTTTTAACGAAAGGGAGAGGCAAGGTGCTCATGGTGCCCGCGCATAATTTCCCCTTCACTTATAATTCAAATATGGACAGTCAGGCAATAGAGAGACGGAGAGAAGCAGAGAAAGGGGATAGAGTTGATTGCTCTATCGGTTGCTATAGCAGGCAGTCAGACGGAGGTGGGGCTGGGGTTTCTTATGAAAGGGTTATTATTGAGTTACTGTAACTTACACCTGAAAGTTTTTCAAGGTCTTCTGCGAATCCGACTCTGGCTTCGAAATTCTTCACCACTTTGTACAAGTCATCAAGAACGTTTTTATTTTTTAACATCTGCGAGCCAAGACCAGTAGAGAGGAGGGAGCAGAAGGATACAGAGGGAGGTGGGGGTGAAGTCAACATACTGTAACTGAAATAGAAATCTGAATTAAAAGAGGAAAAGATCCTAACGTAATCCTTCTTAGGGACATGCTTTAGAGGGCAAGATTACGCAATACCTACCATATCTTTACAATTCGTTTCTGCCGGCGCACTTCACATTCACATTGAACAACTCCTTAACAGGGTCAAGGAAAATACGATTTAAACGTCTACATTTCTGTGAGGGCTAAAACAACATTGTGCAATTTGTCTCCGTCTCACTGTATTTTAGCAACATCTGGCGCAGGGAGATTTAGGTGAGACAAGTAATTAGTGCCACACATTTGTCCGAAAGACGGGGGTGTATTTTCATTCAACAATCACTTCATCACTTTTCTGGATGTAAAGCCTGTTTGTTGCACACACTGCAGATGCAGGCAGGTGCATTTTCGGTGGGTCTACTTTCAATGTCAAACATTATAGGAACCTTGGGTCAGCGACAATGTTCTACTTTGTTACCAAATGACTCGTGTAACATGATGTCTGAACTCGTTGGCTGAGAAATATGGCGACATGACAACGTCAAAGGGATGTTGTATTGCTCGTGTACACTAGCAAAAAAAAAAAACATTTCCCTCATAAAACCCTCGCGTGATTGCAAAGTTTGGCCTTGAGTGCTCCAAATGTTTCCCCCCTTAAATCTGCCATCTTACATACTGTATGTTAAGAACTGCACCCAGGATTAAATATTAAACATCAATGTCCCTTCTACAAACACAGTCCCCCTCTCTCTCTCTCTCTCTCTCTCTTCTCTCCCTAGTCTCTACACCTGGCCTATTTCACAACTCATCTATGTCAGTCTGGGTCTCCTCTGCTCTAGCTTTGGTTGCGTCCCCTCCCCTCTTCTCCTCTGGCTGAGTTGTTTTCGGCTTCTTACCTTTTCCAGATAGAGCTGTATAGTCTTTTAAAATGGAAATGCACTTCATCATGGTCATTTGGCACACGGCGCTAATAAATCAAGGCCTGGCCACTACTCCAGCAACTTAACGCAAAACAAACAGAGCTGGACGGCTCTACTTTCCCTGGACCTAATGGGGGTCACATTCAGAGAGACTCGTTTACCCAACACACACACACATGATTGAATATATTCTCAGGCAGGAAAGGGGGACAAAACCCTTCTCTTTTGTTCAAAGACAGATATGGATTAGGAGAGAACATAATACGTTTTTAGGACCGCCTGACTATATTTGGAAAATTCTGATTGATGTATATGAGGATGTGACGTGTGCATGAACCAAAACTTGAGAGTGATTTCATTTTCAAGTGAATCAAACAGTTATCAAATATGTGCATACTGTATAAACCTATAACAGCCTGGCCATGCAAAATATGTTATTTCACATTTGATTGTGAGAGAAAAAAAGAAAACAATGAGATCAATTGTGATTCAACTCATTCCTCTGAATGGAATTATCTGCACACAGAAAGAAAATTCAAAATGTCTTCGCTGTATGGGCTCAATCAAAAATATTCTGATCCATGTTACCAAGTCTGAATATGTATGAACATCTCAAATATGCTGAATTTATTTTGAATATTTAATGAGATATAAAATATAAGTCTATTTAGGCAAATCATAAAACCAGTCTTGTATGAATGTGCCAAAGATTGAAAATGAATGGTGAGCGGAAGAGAGACGAAGGGCAAGGGAGGGAGGAGGGGAAAATAACACAGGGTGTCTGAGGTTCATCAACATTCTATAACAGAATGCCACAGCCATATTTTCCAGCATCACACACAGTCAAAATACCAATGTGCAAATCTAAGCAGCTCCAAACGCCCCCTCCATCTCTATCCCCCTCTCTCTCTCCCGCTCTGTCCAATCACACACCAGTCCTTCTCAATAAAACAAATTAACTGATTAGACATTTTAATCTCAGTTGTCTTTGACCTTGTAGAATATATTACTGATGTCTACATCGCTGAGGCGATAATGTTGCTGGTTTTTCTTAAAGACAGAAGTGCCCTTTTTTTTAAAGGCGCCAGACATGCAAACAGGTTGAGGCAGATTGCTCACACAGACAGCAGCAGCAGCAGAGAGCCCCCTCTCCTCCCTTCAGGCATCCAGCAGGGAAAGGGTTAAACTGGAATGCATTAACAAAATAAAATTATAGCGTAAACAGTTCATAAAATCTCACAGCCCCTGATGTCGCGCTAGATCATTAAATTTCTGCAACAATTAGACCTTTTCTCACAGCGGCAAATTGGACCCGTTGCCATGGCAAATCTGAGCCCTTAAGTCATATATCTTTGATTGCGGAAAGGTCAGATGCAGACAGCCTAATAACTCAGGGAGCTGTTTGACAGATTTCATCCAAGCATGATCACATAACAGTGCAAAACTATGTCGGCAGTTGTTAAAAGCAGGGAGGGGTCAGGGAGAAGGTTGAGGTTATGGAATGTTTTTGCTTCACTGAGCCCAGCCTGATAATGTGCCTGACTGAGTTTAAATCTGGTGGAATAGCATTTTTAAGGGCATTTTTTAAACTCAGATCAATGGGGGGTGGGTCTTTTGGTTGAACAAATCTGGATTAGCCTATATAATATTTTTAAGGATGGGTAATTTAATACACACATGCTAAAATACATATTCATTACACAACAATAGACTGAAAGGAATGGCAGTGTTTTGAGACCACAATTATTTATGTCGATGATGCCTTACCCCCTGATCAAACACATACAGTATGTTCAGAGAATTGAGATGAACGTCTAATCAGGTCTTACATTTTTTTATCCTTTATTTAACTAGGCAAGTCAGTTAAGAACATTTTTTAAATTTACAATGACAACCTACCGGGGAACAGTGGGTTAACTGCCTTGTTCAGGGGGTAGAACTGCAGATTTTTACCTTGTCAGCTCAGGGATTCAACCAGCAACCTTTCGGTTAATGGCCCAACACTCTAACCTCTAGGCTACCTGCCACCCAGTTACAATGGCAACACAATGAAATCTCATCGTTTGACTCACTAATGACCTTGACATCACAAGTTTGAACAACAATAATCTTTCTTCACTCCGTTAATACCAAATGTCTGATGTGTTTTTGTGTGTGCCTTCTTTCCCCCTTCTCTACACTGTATTGGCATTTCAACTCTCTATCCCACAGGTGCTTGGTAAACCAGTTGCAACACCACCCCCTGCTGGACAAAGCAGGAATCGTTCTGATAGGAGGGACACTGACAAGTCCTCTCCGCCATATGAGACATTATCAGTAATGTAGCCCCGTGGGAAAGTGTGAGAGTATGACAGTGAGTGTGATAGACAGGCTTTCTACTTCTCCCCTACAGCAGAGAGACACTGAAGACGCAAAGCCTCTTGGGAGTTACTGTATGACAATGAGGGGGTGCGCTGGAGGCTGAAGGGGAGTAGACAAGGCTCAGCTGGACAGCAGACGCCTACTTTCTAGTCTCCTATACCCTCCCCATCTCAGACTGCCTCAGTGATCTGCCCCCTAAGTCTCTGCTAATGACACAGTCAAAGTCTCTCTCAATAACCCCCATCTTTGAAGGCCGGATTCTTAACTTAGTTAAGTGAAGGACTTATGACGTGCTATATATCAAATAGAGGTGTAGGCCCTCACTAACAGTCTCCCTCTATGAGTGCCTCCTGCTCCTCTGACCTCCTGTTTTCCTCTCATGGCTATGGCCAAACCCCTGGATCTAACACCATCTACCTTCATGGAGTAAGAGGGACATTTACACCTTAAAATCACCAGCCTTTTGGCCCTTGTAACATTGTGGATGTATAAGGAGTGCCCATGGGGCAGCCATAACAAAGTCAAAAGTCGGTAAGAACTAAAACTGCTGAACTGGAACATTACAGGACTAAAGAGCCATGATTCAAGAACAACAAAGTAAAGTGACACGGTGTACAACAGGGAGCTAGTGGGGGTGGGGGGTTGGGGGGGTTAATTAATACAAAGCATTTTAAAGCAAACCCACCGCTTCCCCACTCGGAAACAGCAGGAATCCATGATAAGCGGCTCATCACACACACAAGGAGAAGGGTTTCCAACGGCAACACTCTCAGATTAATAGTGCCTCGGGTTCTGTGGCCTCCCGCTGCTCCCCAGCACTCCAGACTTCTTAACCAAGATAATTCACTGACACAATGTCACTTCTGATAATTGGGGCGCGTCACTGAGCTCACTCACCTGTCTCCGCACAGGTGCAAAAGGTGTCATCGCTGGAGGAGCAGGATATCTAGTCTTTCACTCCTACCCTCTGGGCAAAGAACAGCTGCTGCAGGGCCAGGAGGAAGAAGAACATCCTCAAACAGTAGGACAGTGTTATATACTGTCATAATGACACCCTAAAAGGTGTCAGAAAGGACAGAATCGAGGAAATAAAGAGAAGTAAATGGAGGGAAAGAAATGAAAGAGGTAGAAAAGCACATCACTTAGGATTAATTGCCTCGGAGCCTAAATATTTCCGCTGTGGCTCATGAACACTAAAGGCCGGGGGTCTCACTTGTTGTTGGGGCGGGGGTCATGAGCGGGTCGGTTATAATGGCGTCGCCCGGCACGATCGCGATTCCACATTCATTACACAATTTACAATTACTGCTACCTATTTCCCCGAGAGGGGTGGGCGAACCATTACCACGGCGACTCAAATGAAGTGGATAATTGTATCTCTCTGCGGCATATTGGGAGACAAGAGAAAGTGGGAGAAAGAGACACAGACCAAAGAGAAACAGAGTGTGAGGGGGACAGTGATGTCATTGGACAAACGCACACCAGACAGGGATCCTGCAACCTTGACGGACAGGAGGACTGAGTTATCTGGCCTGTTACTTCCCCCTGCAGGTTGACTCGGTTTAGACACAGTCAAAGCAGAAATAAAAAGAGATGGGATCTAAACAGGCCACAAACTGCTATCCAACTCCAAATGTAGGAACGAGCAGTCGAGCACTGGAAAGGCTCGATTTCAGAATCTAAGGACATTTATATGTTTGCATGAAAGTCGGAAAACAAAAAACAGAATGCATAAATGGAAAACGAACAAAAATAGAGATTCGCCATTGACGTCTCTTGAATGCTAAATGTATGATGAAGGCCAATGATTTTAGAGCAAGCCGACACAGACTTGTCAAACTTTGTGCCATTACTATCCTTTGTCTTAGTACAGTTGTCATGTAAGGCTTGTACCCATATGAAATATTCATTCTGCATAATAACGTTCAAAGGGAAATAAAGTATGGAGTTAATTATTAATAACATGTATATTCAAGGCATCTCTTTTTTCAGATGCACAAAAATAATCCCAGACAGTTGCCACTCGAGGAAGAGAAAGTATCCCCCTTACACTAAACCCAAGGAAGGATGTTAACTAAGTACTGAGTGGAGCTGCGGTCTAAGGCACTGCATCTCAGTGCTAGAGGCATGGCTACAGACCCTGGTTCGATTCCAGGCTGTATCACAACCGACCGTGATTGGGAGTCCCCATAGGGCTGCGCACAATTGTCCCAGCGTCATCCGGGTTTAGGGGGTAGGCGGTCTTTATAAAAAATCATTTCTTCTCAACTGACTTGCCTTGTTAAATAAATATATATATATATTTCAAATACTTCTAGAAAACGTACCTACTTACAACATAATTTCACAGGAATGAGGGTCTATGTGGTTCAAACAATGTGCCTGAGTACAGAAAATGCTGGCAAACCCACATTAAACCCATAGTTTTGTCAAACAACACAACGTAGACCAGTCCGAGAGGACAGTGCAACAAGGTCAGCTAATTGGCCGACGTCATAACCCATCAACGGCAGCAGGGGAATAAAGCAACACTGATGAGGAGAAGTGCTCATCACGGAGACGATGGATATCTCATTTACTGCATTCTGTCCCATTTCAACACAATTTGCGATGAGCCAGTTAATATGCATGTTATCCGTTTGAGAGGTCATTTGAGCGGGTGCGAGACGAAGCATTTCAGTGTCAATTTACAGCAATCCTCATCGTCAAATAGAGGGAAAGTGAGTACTTCCCAGTCCCATTCTTCAGAGCCCTTTAGTTTAATTCAATTTTACCTTGCAATACCTTATGACATGCAGGAAGTCTTCCCCATATCGCATTATGAGAGTGAAAAGACATCAAGCTGATTCTGTAGGCTCTAGTATGCTTTTATGCATGTAAAAAAAGAACGTTCATTTGCCATCTTGTTCTTTAAGTGTGGAGTAGTGAAGATGATCCTTTCTGAGTGATTCAAACAACTCTCAACCCTGTCTGAGAGGTCACTCCCAGCTATTGAATACACCAGATAGACGTTACTTGGTCTTGCTTGCCAGCCTTGTGCGTCTTGGAGACAATCTTATAGATAAAAGATTTGCAAGCAACTCCAGACAGAACTGAACTTAGCCTAGTAGGAGAGTTCTGTGTTCTCATTTACGGAGAAAACCCACCGCAAATATTGAGAGACTACATTATCTACAAGTCTGTAAGTCCACTGAAACCCTGGGAATGATAGCAAAATATGTCTGTGGAGACAATAAGGCAAATGATGACATTGACCTAGAAGTAAATACCATAGGCCGGAAGACGTGGGCCGCTGGCCCACACCGCGATGAACCTCGTTTACTTCAGCCATTTCTTACGGTGTGTGTGTGTGTGTGGGGGGGGGTCTAGCTCACAAGAAATACAACTTTTCTACAACACATTATGGGTAACAACAGGTTAAACAAAAGACTAATAAAGGGAGAGAAATCATTCTGGAACAGACACTGGTAACATATTTCTCCTGCCTTTGAGACAGAGCAATAAAACAAAGAGACATGGCCACCCACTGCTAGTGTTTGGTGGAGCATATGGAGCTATGAATCAGAGTCATCCTGCATCGTGCTAAAATACCCATTCTCTAATTCCCTCAAATCTTATACTTTATGTGTTAGCCATGCAGGATCACTGTCTCTGATATCAACTGTGCTCCTTTCTGACGGACACAGATGCTTGCTTTGTCCCAACAGGCCCTTTAACAGAAGAAAACAACGAATGGAAGAAACACTTGGCTAAATGTTCCAAAAGGAAGTTCCTCAACCAATAAAACCAGCAGTCTTCTCTCCATTCTAAGATCACAAAAACGCAAGTCTTGAAAAATCATTCACACGCTTCCCATGGTGATATTTGGAGACTGTTGATGAGTGATCCATGAGACACGAGGAACACGACTAAAGCAACAACTCCGTCCTTCTCCCGATTATGTTCAAACTTCTTTCCCCTCTCCACCCCCCTCGCCCCCCTCTTCTTTTACCACATGAATAATAGGTCAGATGTGATCGAACTGACTAGCGTTTACACCAGACAGCTCTTCCCGGATTCACAATCAACACCGGTCAATAATGTCTGAGACGCTTGATTCCATATTTAAATAACAGGGAACGTGATGGCATTGCGGCACGTATCATGTCCCCAAAGTCATATACGATTAGACACGACTATTTCATCCACTGCCGAGCAGAGGGTGGGGGGTACATTCAACTAATTAACAGGGGCTCTAACCATTGCACTGCACGTCTTATGAAATGTTTAAAGCACATAACACATGCAGGCACACCAGATACATATAGAACTGGAAAAGACACTGCATGGGAGTTGACAGATATAGAATAATAAAATGAAACCGTTTCTGAACAGATTTCCTTGCTCAGTACATTATGATGGCTGCAGGCGCCACCTTTGTCTCCATCCCAGCATTGACTGAAACGGTGTATTGTAACACGACACCCCTGATTTCATGCAATATGGAGGATTATGGAATTGAATTGAACGCTCCGCTTTTTTTTTTTGTTCACATTTCTAAATTAGGATTTTCTGCCTCCATAATGACATAGAGGAGTCTCTTTTCTGTCAAATCAATGGCAGCTATTTATATGAGCAATAATCCCTCGCCCAGCACTGAACTGCCAAAAGAGTGACGGTTTAAAGTAATGCCTTAAAACAAAACAAAAAAAAGGCAGTAAATGAATGCAAATTGGTTTCTCTCCATTTCGAAGGTCCGTCTTTGAGAACATACCCAGTGGAAACAAATCATAGCACTCGAAATAATTCAAAGGGAAAGAAGCCCACTTTGATTTGCGAAAGCAGAGAATGGACCCCTGTTCGGAAACAGTAACGTTGCGATAGAACGTTCAGAAACCCTCGCGTTTCAACAGAACATGAACGCCTGACAAGTAGGCTATCATCCAAGAGATCATTAAGCAAAAGGGTTGAAGTGCCATCTCCAACGTGTGGGGGATGCCATGGCAACAGGGTTCGCCCTGCTTGAGAGACAAGATAAAAACAATGAGGCCGGGTGCAGGCAGGGCGCTGAACGATCGGCACTGATCGATGGATCCTCTCCTCTCTGTTATCCCCCCTTCAGAGAGGAGGGAGGAGAGGGGGAGGGAAGGAGGCAGGAGGGAGGGAGGGAAGAAGGGAAAGGCCAACCTGTTTTAGGCTTAATAGGTGCAGCAGGAATAGTGGGAACCTTCTTCAAAGCCCTAATTGTTTCCTCACAAGGGTCCAATTGAACATGCTATACAGTGGATTTGCATACAAGCAATTTCACACCATTACTTCATACAATGGCTAGAGAGCAGCATGTAAACAAAACTGGACTGGACGACCTGGGATGGAGGCTTCCTGCTAATTTTACATTCGGCAATCATCCTGCTGCTTTGACTACAGGAAAAAAGAATATTATGCAAACATACTGTATACTACTGTGTAGTTACTGCACTTTGAGTCTGAGTGAGGTGAGCCTTGAGTCTCTTTTCTGCATTATCCTCTGCAGATGTCAGCACAGTTAGAGTGTTGTGCTAAACCCCAGCAGGATGCCAGCTAAATGCCATCGTGTTACGGCTGTGGTTGTTTGCTTCTTTTAATTTTCAGAATGATAAGCACTCCATGCCCCCCCCCCCCCTCTCTCAGAGGCGCTCGTGCACACACACAGGCACACACACACAGACACAGTTCACTTACTAACAACATGTGCTAATCAATCTGGTGAAAGCAATCTGTCAGGAAATCTTTAGCATTAAGAAACCCTCCTTGAATAAGGATAAGGCCCATCCACAGGGCAGGGCACGGCTGGGACTTAGGAATAGCTGCCTTTACGCATCCCTCTTGTCAATAAGGATTATGAGCACGCTTTTATCTATTCAACCACACAGACCAGTCACTCATTTAAATGGATGAATAGTTTAGTTCTCTTCAAATACTCACATAAATACATTCAAATCCTAACCCAATTCAAATTCCAACACCATATGCCTAATGTGAGATCTAATCTTTCTTTTTATTCCTCGGAAATTCACTGAAGGCAATCTTTTAACATACTTACTTAAGACCTCAAAGGATAAACATAGCCCACCTATTGTTGACGGCACAGCACCTTTATTCTCAATTTAAGACCGACAATTCCTTTGAGAATATGCCATTCAGCGACCGAAAGAAGCCGCATGCAAAGCAGGAGTATTGAAGAAGGATGCTGAACAAAAGAGACATTGTTGTGTTTTATGATCTACCAAAATACTGCTGAATATTTTAAAAAACGAACTGTGTTTACAGATACTTCAATGGAGCAGGAATGGCCTCATTTATATCTACGCCATCAAATGAATAGTACAAAAGAACAAATAGTAAAGAACAAATAAAAGCTCATTTTGACATTTTGCATTCAACGCCTTCATTTATAGGTCAGAGGGAACACCAGCCGACCTCACATTGTTTCTAAATGCCATTCGGTTAAACAGGGACACTGGAATTAATTCATGCGCGGGTATCTGCCACTGTCAAGAGGCGCGCATTAAAATCAATGATTAATAAATTCAAAACAGACAACAAACTCAGAGGGGAGATGAAAATAGTATTGTGCTCCCTAAAGCAGCCCCAGTGTGGGTCCTCCAACCAACGAGGCGGCCACTCAGATGCCTAATGGAAAGTAGCCGGTGCCAGCTGTGTGCCTGTGAATAAAATCACTTTAATTAAAGGAATTACAATGGAAAGGAGCCGGGAATATGTGGAACAGAATTGACAGGAAGCGGCCCTTGTGTTCGACACACACTCCCTCCAAAAACCTAAAGACTTAGAGGAACAAGAGGGTCTTTGTGTTGCCCTTTTCAAATAAGCCTATAATTCCCTCATGCTTTATTATACACAGCACTGTACAGTCTAGTTTGAGATTTGATCATATCTGTCTTTTTAAAACACTAGGCCAAAGACTGGTACTGTGGCAACTACAGATGTTAAAATAAGACAAATGAAATGTATTATTATTAACAAGGATGATGCCATGGATAACCCTGCTGGTTTGTTTGAGCAATGACAGCAAATAAGAATCAAAGGGTCGTGGGAGGGTTTTTGTTCTGACATTGACTCAACACTTCGTTAGGTTACACATCAAAGCAACCTTTCAAATCACAAATCACACTACCGGCAGTTCTGAGAGCTATTGTCGTCCAAACACCATGGAGGCGGAATACTGCAGCTGGAGCAAAGAATAGCCAAAATAGTCACAATTTGTAGAAAGCCATAGCTTCACTGACCCTGCAGTTAATGTCAGAGGCCACAAGGGGGTGGCAGATGCACACTAAAACAGCATAACAAAACCTGAGTGATGTTCAATTTCTCTGCTCCACTGTCTGTTCAACAGAGATTTCACGTAATGGAAGAGCACTAGATGAACTCGATCAGATTTCTAGTGCTCACAGCTGTTGATCACCACCATGAGAGCTTAATCGTGGCCATAAGGATATTCAGAACTAGATGTACCAAATGCAAAACATCAGATTTGTTCCTGAATATAGTCCATATTAATCCATATTGTCTTACTCTAGAAAAACACATTAATAGGGAGTAATACAATAGACGTATACACTCAAACTAATACAGTTGCAGCACTGCAATTCTACTATTGTATTATGAAACTGAGCCTTCACTGACATATCACTTTGCGTTAATCTCCTTTATCAACTCAGTTGTTATTATCATTAATAACAATTACCGCTACCATAAGGTTCATTTTACCATGCCATGATCCTTAATGTTTCCTCAGTATTACAGTGAGATAAGCCTTCACAAGACGTACAGCAACATCCTCATCAAATCAAGACGTGTGTCCTGACAAACATTATTTTTGACGCCATTCTGTATTATGTTGATGTTCAAATGTTATCATAGGTCTGACTACATTATTTGAGGGAGAAGTGAAGTAAACTGATTATAATGAACCAAATTAACAAATTAGCAACAATGAAGTGTTATTATACTGTAATTTAGTTGCAATAAGCTGCCGTGGCTTTGATGAAAATAGCACACAGGGAACTTGTAGAAAAAGCTTGTGTTCAAGTAGTAGTAACCATGCATGGCTCAGAGCATTCCACTTCCATAGCCCAAATATAAGCTGAACAGTTGGCTAGCTGAGGCGTTACATTTATTGAAAATATCTTCATGAGCATTGCTTTATATCATAATTATGAATATAGTTAATAAAATATTGAAGTGTAAGAGAAGATACTAAGTCAGTGACATCAAAGCGTATATACACACTGTAGCAACGTGTTTACAAGAGCTAATGTGTCCCTGAAGGGAATAGCCTGGTTATTAGCAAACAAAAACAAGTGCTGTGAACAGCCTCTCGCTGTGGGAAGTATGAAATACCAGCAGAGAAAACGGCAGTGTTTTCTAGGGCGTATCATACCCACCTCCACCCTCAACCTACTTCTGACAGTTCCGGGCAACATGTAATATAGCAGTAAAAAAAAAAGAAAAAAAAAGAAGGTTGTAGACACTTGTAGTTGCCATTCAGAATAGTGGAAGATGGATAAAGACTATATGGTAAAAAATGCATTGAGTTATGAGAGATACTGAAGCCAGTTTATGTAAATAAGTGTCAAAAGATTATGCTCAGAATATTTTGAGGGGATATCATTGGCACGGTCACAATAATACTGTATCTAAAATCGGTTGGTTTTCCATGATCAGTTTGACCTAATATTCCCATCCTAACATAGCATGTAAATGTATAGTAGAATATCTTCAAATGGTAATATTTTCACAGTGTAATCTATCACTACTAACCTCTTATCCGATGGGTAGTGCTTCATCAGGTGTCTTTGATGAATGCTTCAAGGTCACCTGTATTCACACACCAAACACAAGTTTAGTTCACTGTCTTTGCATGAGGTGGAAAATACAACAACAACTTTTGTTGACAGTACTTCCACGTCATAAGGCCTATGGGCCTACAATTAGACCATTTCAATTATATATTTTTAATCATCCACAACATATTGTAAGTGAACAAAAACCGGTCCGTAGGAATATAGGCTAATTTGAATTATAAAGTGGTTTATAAATAGATAGTTTGCACATCTATGTGTAGATAAAACAAAATACACTTCCCTGCATATTTAATTGGACAGTGAAGCTAAAACTTTTAATTTGGCTGCAAACTTCAGCATTTTGGATGTTTCAAATGTTTCATATAAATGCCACCTCTTCAAAGAGAATGTTATATAAGAAGTCTCAGTCAGTCCACCCCTCCCCCCCTCGACCCCCCACAAAAATAAATAGCACTTGTTTCTTACTTATAGCACTAACTTTGCTGATAACTTCTTTATTTAGGAAAAAATGACTTCCCATGACTGTGATGTGTGGTTGTCTCACCTAGCTATGTTAAGATGAGTGCACGAACTGTATGTCGCTGTGGATAAGAGCGTCTGCTAAATGACTAACATGTCAAATGTAAACGGGACAGTACAGAATGCCATATTTTATTTTAGGGTATTTTCATACATTTCTGTTTTACCTTTTAGAAATTAAAGCACTTTATGTATCTAGTCCCCCAATTAAACTGTTGACTACTTTAATACACACACAGTATTAAGTGAATTTGTCCAAATACTTGACACCTTCAAATGAGCATACTAGATACATAAAGTGTTTTAATTTGTAAACGGTAAAACAGAAATGTATGAAAACACCCTCAATTAAAAGGTGACATTCTGTACTGTTGCCTCATAGACACATTTGATCTCAAATCCAAGATGCTTAAGTAGAGACAAATTAAACGTTTTAGCTTCACTGTCCAAATAAATATGTAGGAGAGTGTGGATGTATGTATATCTATAGATCTACATACTATATCTAGTTTGAACAAGATTGAAATTGTGTGTTGGTCAGCAGTCTACCGGTATACTGTTTGTGGGCCTACATAGGCTCTGACTGTGTTTATTTGTCACTTGCAGTGCAGCCAACAATTTATAAACCGACTGTATGTACCGTCTTGATACATACATACATACATACATACATACATACATACATACATACATACATACATACATACATACATACATACATACATACATACATACATACATACATACATACATACATACATACATACATACATACATACATACATACATACATACATAACGGGTACAAAGGACTTGATGAATACTTTTAAAAAATGTTAAAGTTCATGCACTACCTTGGCAAATAACTTCCTGCTCGCTATGCTGTCTCAATAATGACTCCACTTTCCTCTCTCAACTTCTGCCGTTCTGGAAATGGCACTATTGCCGTTCAGTACGTATAATAAAAGGTGGCAAATGCATTGACTTTACATTTAACGCGTGACACAACTCTATCTGAAATTGTAATCGACTACTGGACACAACACCGTTTCTAAATTAAATGGAAAAGGACAGCGTCAACCCACGCTTTCGTTCTGCTCAGTCCTCAGGTACATGTTGCTCATTCAAAGTTGGGGCGTGGTTTATACAAATAGTTTCCCCGCACCTCCCTTTGTGGGCGTGAGGAGAAATAGGGGGAGTGTTTCGTGTCGTCGCATACGTAAACACCGGCATGCCGTCTCAAAGCCACGTGGTCCCTCATTGACAGCTCCTTTGACAGTGACAGATACTGCACCTCTCTCTCATCTATTTATTTTGCTTGATTATCAGCCCCCCCCCTCTTTTTTCCATTGTCTTTTTCCATACTTTCTTCTCTTTTCATATTTTTGTAGGAGTTGATTATTTAAAGCTACAATCCTTTATTGAAACAATAAAGCTTTATACCTGAAAAGTAACCACCTGCAAATGCATAGACAGAGCTATGGATGCAAGGACTGACCAATCATGATATAAAATGTATGTTGAGGCTATACAGTGTTTGTTTCCATTTATGTTGTTTACAAACATTGGAGCTTATATTTTGGGTTCTGATGGGGTATGAGAGTTGAGCTAAACTCTTCAGCTATTTCTAAGTTATATTCTTCAAGAATCAATGGGTATATATGATTAATTCATAAGGCAAAACATGTACATAGCAACTAAGGACTCTTGCTTTAAACTGTGGTATCTTAGAATAAGCGTATCTAGTGAATGAATATACTATTATAGGCTGAAATGTAAATACTGGCCTTAAGGTCAGAAGTGCAGCTCTCGTCTTTGTAGTTAATTGATCGACTAATATTACTGATTGGCCAATGGGGTCCCAGGACCCAATCAGTCCTAGAGGGGAAGGAGGAAAATCAGCAGTGCTGCAAACCTTGACGCCTGGATTTGAATACATCATTAAAATTTGCATCGAATCCCTTCTATAGCCTATTACATTTTGTCCCAAATTAGTATAACATTGCACAACATTACCGTAATAACAATATCATTTTTGTTTCATTTGCATGAGAGTAGGACAACACATAGTGTATAGGCCTATTTGAACAGCTTGACAGGTCAGCCCCAGAGACCGCTCACGGCACTTTATTTCAGTGTTCACTAAAGGGTCATGGAAGGGAGCCTGAAATTCCCCAGTGCTCTGACTGAATGAACGTTCCTGTGGAATGTGGTTCATTAGCATCCCCTCCTAAAAAGACAGCAAGGGGGCTTTGGTGAGGTTGGCCTGCAAACAACAGCCTGATCTTAGGGCATGCCCTATAAGGGTACAATGAAGTGGAGCTACTGTATAAATCAATCTTCCCCTCACCCTTCTGTGCTGTTAACTTTCTAAAATCTATCGCAAAATGAATTGAGTGCACATAGATAGAATACGTCCATATCTTTCTCTTCATGTTTCCCTCTCTCAAACGCACAGTGCACCTATGTTGACTTAAAGTACCAGTCAACAGTTTGGACACACCTACTCATTCCAGGGTTTTTTCTTTATTTGTACTATTTTCTACATTGTAGAATAATAGTGAAAACATCAAAACAATGAAATAACACATATGGAATCATGTAGTAACCACAAGTGTTAAGGAAATCTAAATATATGTTATATTTGAGATTCTTCAAAGTAGCCACCCTTTGCCTTGATGTCAGCTCTGCACACTCTTGACATTCTCTCAACCAGCATCATGAGGTAGTCACCTGGAATGCATTTCAATTAACAGGTGTGCCTTGTTCAAAGTTAATTTGTGGAATTTCTTTCCTTCTAAATGTGTTTGAGCCAATCAGTTGTGTTGTGACAAGGTAGGGTTGGTATAAGAAAGATAGCCCTATTTGGTAAAAGACCAAGTCCATATTATGGCAAGAACAGCTCAAATAAGCAAAGAGAAATGACAGTCGATCCTTACTTTAAGACATGAAGGTCAGTCAATCTGGAATACTTCAAGAACTTTGAAAGTTTCTTCAAGTGCAGTCGCAAAAACCATCAAGCGCTATGATAACACAGTCTCTCGTGAGGACCGCCACAGGAGAGGAAGATTTAGAGTTACCTCTTCTGCAGTGGATAAGTTCATTAGAGTTACCACCCTCAGAAATTGCAGACCAAATAAATTATTCACAGAGTTCAAGTAACAGACACATCTCAACATCAAATGTTCAGTGGAGACTGAGTGAATCAGGCCTTCATGGTTGAATTGCTGCAAAAAACACCACTAAAGGACATCAATAATAAGAAGAGACTTGCTTGGGCCAAGAAAAACAAACAATGGACATTAGACTGGTGTAAATCTGTGGTCTGATGAGTCCAAATTTGAGATTTTTGGTTCCAACCACTGTGTCTTTATGAGACACGGAGAAGGTGAACGGATTATCTCCGCATGTGTGGTTCCCATCGTGAAGCATGGAGGAGGAGGTGTGATGGTGTTTTGCTGGTGACACTGTCAGTGATTATTTAGAATTCAAGGCACACTTAACCAGCATGGCTACCACAGCATTCAACAGCAATACGCCATCCCATCTGGTTCGCGCTTAGTGGAAATATATATATATATATATTTTTTGGCCTATTTTTGTTTATTCCCTCCGGCTCCTTGAAGACCGGAAACTCACCATGCACTCCAGATAGGCAACATTGATATGGATGTTTGTAGTCTGTGGTAGTCTGTGCGAGTCCTTTTGAAGGTCTTCATGGCTGAACTGCCCACTTCTCTAATGGACATAGCAAGGGGAACCATCCACTTCACACACTCCTCAACGTTGGACCACGTCAGAGCTGCACAGATCAAGAGGGTCTGGTTCGGGAACAAACACTGACTAAGCAACCTAAACAACAAGCATTGCAAACCAATAGTGCTCAACTAATAGACTCATTGAATATGTTGATTGATATTAATAATTTCAAAAATGCAATACTGCATGTGGGACTATGGGAAACCTGAATACGTGATGAATATCAGTGCTGTTTTACTGCTACCCCCCTGCCTTGTCTCAGGGATGAAAATGTGTCATCAAGTGGCTTATTTGACATGACAAAACACATTTCTATTGACCCTAAAGTGTCACAGTCAGCCTCTCAATTGAAAAATGTGACCAAATTTTAAGAGTACATGCACCTTTTTCTTGATCAAAGCAGGATTATTACAACAATTTAGTCATTCCAATGTTGACACACGCTGCCATTTTAATTGCAATGTTTGAATGATATAAAACACATACGCTGGTCTAAGACTGTTACCATATGTAGTAGGAATCCCTTCAGCATTTTCAGTGACTGGTGTCTACTGTACCCCCTATCTAGGTGTGAACTCTTGTGCGGCTGGTGGCTTAGCCAATGGGCACCTGCTGCTGCCACAAGCGTCTGAGCTGCGAGAACAAAGGGGCCATTGAGCGCATAACAGCTGTTGTGCTGTTTCCTGCCTGGCTGCCTGAGGGTCCCATGCCCCAAGAGCCTGTCTGATGGGTGAAGTCCCCCCCCCTCTTTAAAGAAACAGCAAGGGCCCCTGCTGCTTTAATGCAGCGTTAATCACTGAACATTGATGCAGAACAGTCGATGTTTGTGAAGAGCACCAGAGCAGAAAAGGAACAGTCCATATTTTTTCAACAATCGTTGGAAATGGTTGAAAAATAAAACAGGGGATAACTTCAGATGGCATGGTTCATTCACATTTTTGCCATTAGTAAAATAAAACGAGTGAAGAATTGATGTAGACTGAATATCCAAATGATTTAGTAAGACAATGCTATCAATCCATTTGATAAATGCATCTGATAAATTCAGCTGGCCAAAGAAAAACAAACCCTTAGGTGACCCAATCTGGTTTGTGACAAAGTGAAGGACCAGAGAATTAGACAAGTACAAGAATTACTCCCAGCAGCATCTGTCGAGTCGTCCCCGGCAAGTCTCACAAGAGAGCAGCTTTGACAGTGAAAGCGTCATACTGACATCTAGTGGATTAGTCCTGTGCATCTTTAAGCACACACTCCTTGACTGCAAGCAGAGGGCACTGTCTGTCAGTGAACGCATGAAAGAGACAGCCATTAGAGGCCATCCATATGCTCCATTTTGTTTTCATTCAGATCACTTTCCTTTTTGTCCCCTTTGATTCCAAATTGTGGCAAGTGACAGTGAATAAGAATACAAACAAAACGACACGGAAGATGTCTACATCTACACCTTTCACACACCTCCTCTGTTTTCTGTACTTTACATTAGCCCAGTGCACCACCTCAGATGTCATCTTTGTGACCAATCCATGAAACTTTCTACAATATTCTGTGAGTTTAAAGAAAAGCAGATGTTTCTAGTGATTTATATTTTACAGAAACATGCATTTACCGCACTCTTCTCTTCAACAGTTTAAATCTTATGTTATGAACTTCAATAACCTTCAGCATAAACTTTAGTTTAGCGAGAGGCACGTATAAAAATGGTACGGCTTTAAAAGGAGCATCTAAGCAGCCACATTGAGAAGCATGAACACTAATGAAATGGTATAGTACCAGTCAAAAGTTTGGACACCTCATTCAGGGCTTTTTCTTTCTTTTTACTATTGTCTACATTGTAGAATAATAGTGAAGACATCAAAACTATGAAATAACACATAAAAAATAAAAAGTTAAAATCAATGTATATTTTAGATTCTTCAACGTAGCCACCCTTTTCCTTGATGGCAGTTTTGCACATGCTTGGCATTCTTTCAACCAGCATCACCTGGAATGCTTTCCTAAAAGTTTTGAATGAGTTCCCACATATTCTGAGCACTTGTTGGCTGCTTTTCCTTCACTCTGCGGTCCAACTCATCCCAAACCATCTCAATTGAGTTGAGGTTGGGTGATTGTGGAGGCCAGGTGATCTGATGCAGCACTCCATCACTCTCCATTTTGGTCAAACGGGACTTACACAACCTGGAGTTGTGTTGGGTCATTGTCCTGTTGAAAAACAAATGAGTCACACTAAGCGCAAACCAGGCGGGATGTCGTATTGCTGCAGAATGCTGTGGTAGACATGCTGGTTAAGAGTGCCTTGTCTTCTAAATAAATCACTGACAGTATCACCAGCAAAGCACACCCACACTATCACACCTCCTCCATGCTTCACGGTGGGAACCACACATACAGAGATCTGTTCACCTACTCTGCGTCTCACAAAGACACGGTGGTTGGAACTAAAACAAATCTCATATTTGGACTCAGAACAAAGGACCAATTTCCACCTGTCTAATGTTCACCGCTTGTGTTTCTTGGCCCAAGCAAGTCTTGGTTTCCTTCAGTGTTTTATTTGGTAGCAATTTGACCATGAAGGCCTGATTCTCGCAGTCTCCACTGAACAGTTGATGTTGATGTTGAGATGTGTCTGTTACTTGAACTTTGAAGCATTCATTTGGCCTTTCATTTCTGAGGCTGGTGACTAAGGAACTTATCCACTGCAGCAGATGTAACTCTGGGTCTTCCTCTCCTGTGGCGGTCCTCACAAGAGACTTATAGCGCTTGATTTTTTTGCGACTGTACTTGAAGAAACTTTCAAAGTTCTTTATGATTTCCAGATTGACTGACCTTCCGGTCTCAAAGTAATGGACTGTAATTTCTCTTTGCTTATTTAAACTGTTCTTGCCATGATATGGACTTGGTCCTTCACCAAATAGGGCTATTCTCTGTGTATCCCCTACCTTATCACAATAACTGATTAGCTCAAAAGAAGAGGAAAGAAATTCCACAAATTAAGGCACACCTGTTAATTGAAATGCATTCCAGGTGACTACCTCATGATGCTGGTTGAGAGCTTACAAATCTGTCAAGGCAAAGGGTTGCTATTTTGAAGAATCACAAATATATCGATTTGTTTAACACTTTGTTACATGATTATATATATATATATAGCAAAGTTTGTGCCACTGGCAACGATGTGCCGTACCAGTTTGTACACTAAGTCATTCCAGGTTTTAAATATTTTTTTTACTGTTTCCATGAAAAATTTGTCAAAACAACTATGAAATGACGCATAGAATCATGTAACAAAGTGTTAAACAAATCAATATATATGTACAATATGGCTTTTGTAGTTATGTATCAAAAAAAAAAATATATATAGTACATTTTTCATTAATCCAACAAAGATGTTTTGACAATTTCAAAATACAACCACATGCATAACGCATTTAAAACTGACAAGTTGATTTCCATTGTGGGCCTATTAAAATGGTTAAAAAAAGGCTAGGTCTACTGTAGCATAGGCCTACACATACAGCGTAACACAAATTATAGGACGGCGTCTAAAACTACAGCAGGATTTCATCAGTAGATTAGCAAGCTCAGGCTCCTAAACTGAATTAGATGGTGGTGCCAGATGGTGATGCTGTTGGCTAAAAAGCTGTTATCATTGGCCTCTCCATGATGATGAATCATTGGCTCCATCCAGAATATCCAGACAAATCTCAAATGTGGCAACACCCTAAAGTACAAAGCAGACCAACACAGCCAACCAGCCAATGATCTACTGTGCACAGCCGGCATGCATGTTGGTCCGTCTTGTCCTTAAGACCCATCCCTGGCATGGCCAGGCACGACTCCAACACCATCATTAAGTTTGCCGACGACAACAGTGTTAGGCCTGATCACCGACAAGACAGCCTATAGGGAGGTCAGAGATCTGGCCGTGTGGCGCAAGGACAACAACCTTCCGACGCGATCAAGACCGAGGATCGTCGACCACAGGAAGAGGAAAGAGCACGCCCACATTTTCGTCGATGGGGCTATAGTGGCGCAGGTTAAGAGATTCAAGTTCCTTTGTCCACATCAAACTACCATAGTACAAACACACCAAGACAGTCATGAAGTGGGCATAAAGCCTATTCCCCCCCAACCCCAGGAGCTTGAAAAGATTTGACATGGGTCCTGAGATAAATCAAAAAGTTCTACAGCTACACCATTGAGTCCCGACTGGTATGGCAACTGCTCGTCCTCCGACCGCAAGGCACTCGAGGCTAGTGCGTCCAGCCCAGTACATCACTTCAGCTCTGCCTTACCTCGATACCAGGCGGTGCCAGAGGAAGGACCTAAAAATTGTCAAAGACTCCAGCCACCCTAGTAATAAACGGTTCTCTGCTACCACACGACAAGCTGTACCGGAGCACCAAGTCTAGGTTCAAAAAGGCTTCTTAACTTCTACCCCCCAAGCCTTAAGACCCCTGAACAGCTAAGCAAATTGCTACCCAGACTAGTTACATTGCCCTCCCCCTTCACACTGCTGCTACCGTTTATCATCTATGCATAGTCACTTTAAATCTAGTACGTACATATTACCCAGACTAACTGGTGCCCCCGCACTCTGTACCGGCCTGGTAGAACCAGCCTGATCATTGAGTTCGCCAAGCTATTTCACACGCAGTAAAACAGAATAGTGAACACAGCAGTCAGGGTGCTTCAACCAGGCTACAATCCCTGGACAAGGAAAAGACCCACAACATTGTAAAACATAAAAGCTGTCTGCGACAGTGACTTTATTTAAAAAATAAGTAGCAGCATCTCATTTCAAAACAAATATCATACATTTTGGTAAAAACTCAAATGCAAGAGAGAAAGTTGCAGAGTTAATATCTTAAAATACAATCCATGTTTCTGCTTCTGAAGCAGGCTGTTCCACTTGTCCATTTTGGCAGCAGAGCTACTGGTCCCCAAACCTGGCAGTATCATCTTTCTCAAAATGGCAAGCGTGAGCTACACACACACATTCATCCACTGTTCCATCAATCCAAGTCCACCTTCTTTAGCAGCACTCAGAGCCGGTGACAGCTCTGGGTTTTTGGCAGGTGGTCCAGCTTGGCAACACTCCAATTAAAAATTGTCAATCCCTCAAAAAAAGGCAGAGACATCCAAAAATATCCATTCACCTTAGCACAATAAACACCTGCACGCATGTAGAAAAAGCATTTGAGCACATGTTGGTGTAATGCCACGGATTTCTCCCAGTCCTACAATATCTTGGTCCCCATACTAACCCAATGGAAATCAAGAGACGGTGCCCTCTGGTTTCTCGCTGCTAGGGGGCGGAGTGAGCACACCGGACGGTATTGGGGAACTCTGGCTGCGATCTACATCCACTTGTGGGTAGGAGCATGCCTTCGCCTAAAGAAACCAACAGAACTCTCAATACAGGCTGCAACTCAGCTGTGATTATTCACTCTAAACAGCCTGATACAATGTCCAACCTCAATGTCAAACATTGGCATAGAAAACCATACAAACGATGCCCTCACCATCCAGTCCAGATAGGCAGCATGGGTCTGGATGTTATGCATGTCATCTGCTGGGATTCCTTTGAAGGGCCTCAGGGCTGAGCTGCCAACTTCTCTGATGGACATGGCAAAGGGGACCATCCACCTCACACACGCCTCAACGTCTAACCACTTCAGAGCTGCACAGATCAAGACAAAAGGGGTCTGGTTAGGGCTTAAAACACCCATGGCAAGTCCACTGAACCAATACAACTCAGTGGTTGGATTGAAGATGTTGATTGAGCTGAACAGCTTCAGAATGAAACTCCCTACCTGAGACTTTCTCAACCAGCTCCAGCGAGGAGAAATGGAACAGGGCAGAGGCAGCCAGCACTCCATAGCAGAACTCCATAGATTTCACATCCAACACACACAGGTCCAGGAGCTAGAGAAAACAAAATGAGGAGATAACGTGAGCACAACACCGACTTGAGGCAACGAGCCATTCTGAGGAAATGTGAAAACATTTCCTTACAACACCATCGTGTATAAGCAAAAGCGGTGTCGTCTGTGAGGACATATTTTGCCTTGTTGAGCTTCTTAGCATCTTACAACAAAATATACCTATGAATCACATGCAGTGTTGGGAAATCAGTTGTAACCTTACCTCAGCAATCTGTACAAACGTAGTTTGTGGGTACTGTGGGATGAGAACCTCCTCGGACTCTTTCAGGTAGGCAATCTGCATGTAGATGTTTAGCCAGGACACAGATGTCAGGGGACTCAAACGCCACTTCAGCTCCTGAGCAAAAGGGGACACAGTAGGGAAGAGCCACACGAGTTCATTCCACAGAAAAGAGTCCCCCAGCTCAGATCGTAGGAGACTCAGTACACACGTTTCTTCTATCAAGTTAAACAGGAACTACCATTAGTGACAGAGCATCATGGTCATGTTTTAACAGTAAATGGCTAAACGTTGATCATGTCTCAACGAGCTTCAGACAACAATAAGGATGTGTGACCCATCCGTACTGAGAAACACTGGGACGTAAAGCATTTGAGGCATACCTTCATAATGATTAGCTCCATACATAAGATATCATCCTCAGTGCAGGCACCATCAGTAACATAGGCAAATTGATGCACCTTTGGAGGGTAGATTTCCTGAAAAGGAAAAGGGGTAGTGAACATGTTAAAAATCTCACTGATATACAAAATGGAGAAAACGACTTAACAGGTTTGTAGAAGAGGCTTCATCCTACCTCCATTTTGGCAGCTATAAACAGAGAAGAGATGCCGATGAGCTGTAGTGTTGACTTGAAAACATTTGTCTGCGTGGCCATGAACCTATCAAAGTAATCCTGAGCAAGGTAGAAGGTTTCTCTGTGTAGCTTGTACACCTCGCACACCTGAGAGAGAAAACAAGGTGTAGGAAATGTCACAGAGTAGCTAAGGAAGAGATCCCCCACATAAAAGCATTGATCATGGTTCTCTACACCATAGGTCTAACGACCCAACTTTAAAGATCAATGCTGATTCAGAAGAATTGGGTTAAAGGCAGACGACATTACGGTTTAATGTATTCAGTTGTGCCACCGACGAGGCTTCCCCTTAGAATATGTTAGAGCTTAGCCAATACGCATCTTCTGTCTAGCATCTTCTGTCTAGCCGCATCTTCTGTCTAGCCGCATCTTCTGTCTAGCCGCATCTTCTGTCTAGCCGCATCTTCTGTCTAGCCGCATCTTCTGTCTAGCCGCATCTTCTGTCTAGCCGCATCTTCTGTCTAGCCGCATCTTCTGTCTAGCCACATCTTCTGTCTAGCCACATCTTCTGTCTAGCCACATCTTCTGTCTAGCCACATCTTCTGTCTAGCCACATCTTCTGTCTAGCCGCAGTCCACATCTTCTGTCTAGCCACATCTTCTGTCTAGCCACATCTTCTGTCTAGCCACATCTTCTGTCTAGCCACATCTTCTGTCTAGCCACATCTTCTGTCTAGCCACATCTTCTGTCTAGCCACATCTTCTGTCTAGCCACATCTTCTGTCTAGCCACATCTTCTGTCTAGCCACATCTTCTGTCTAGCCACATCTTCTGTCTAGCCACATCTTCTGTCTAGCCACATCTTCTGTCTAGCCACATCTTCTGTCTAGCCACATCTTCTGTCTAGCCACAGTTGACCTAGATAAACTGGGGCCATACATCTATTGGTAAAACTAAAATACACTCACCACCTTAAGATAAACATGGATGACACTGATCAAGTAACATGAGGGTTTTGATCAAAGTAGTAGATACACTGTGGGAGACAAATTTAGGCGGTTGCTACAGAGAGAGGAACAAACCTCTATTAGCCAGTCCAGAAGAATAGCCCTCATCTTGGGTTGGAGGTGCGGGTGTTTGGCCATGATGTGGATGTCTCGAGAATACGCCTCCTCTTTCCGCAACAGGTTGTTCCATACATCGTCCCTGCTTGCCCAGCTACAAAGAGAAACACATCTATTTCAAATGTGTAATTATCAATCTAAAAAAAATGGGGACCAACGAAGAACTCCTCAACTTGATTCAGAGTGCAAACAGAGCTGTGAGGTTTAGTATACAGGTACACATAATGAGTGTCAAGGAGGGAACTGTTCTTATAACAGCAGACTGTACTCTTAGAGAGACGATAGCAGTGAGACTACATGGGCTGTTACATTCAAATAAAACAGGTGAACACATTGGTTAATGCTTGGCCTTGGACAGTGTAAGTGCAGAGCTTAAGGTAACGAGGCCGTGCAATCTCCTAGTGAATAAAAAATCATACGTTACTTATCAAACATGTCAAGTAACCACGCCTGCTCTTTAGCAAAGTCACTGCATCTGGCCCATGTTGTCCCAGGTACCAGAAGTGACTCACCATAGCACAGGAAGAGGGGAAGACCTGGTGGGGGTGACAAATATGTTTTTGAAGGTGTACCGAGCGGAAAAGCCAGTGGTATTCAAGGCAACTGGTTGATCGACTTCATTGTCAGGCGCGGGGATCCGCCTGCACGGGCTTGTGAAAACCGACTCAGGATTCCAGCATACCTGCACAGGAGAGGGATAAGAAAAGAGAAGAAAGTCCACCGACCGATAAAAACAAAACGAAGAGGATTCCGAGACCGACACCGATAGCAACCGATTAAACACAATTGTCTCATTTATTGAACAGCCCTGATTAACCTGTGTAGGTCACTGACTGGTGTGTGTTGCTAGCTAAAGCCAACAAGTGCATGGTCTGCAAGGGAACGCATGTAGTTACCGGAGTTCCACACTGTTTCTTTTTGATCATCTCTGCCACTTCATCTGGGTCTTGCAAATACTGAGGATTGAATAAGGAAAAATGTTCATTCTGATAAAGCATATTAAAAAGACATGGCCAGGTAACCATCTCGCTACAGTAGCAATAACTTACAATGGCAACATCTGCTTTTCTTTTCCTGGACCTCACTGTAGTTTCCTTGGGCATCTCATGGTCAATAGACCTGGATTCCACATTTGTCCTGAAATGACACAGTAAACATTGAATTCTAATATGCATCCTGCTGAAAAGCTAAGAAAAGTGTTCGTTATTGCTCGCTAACTACCTAAGCCGCGGCTAGTTAGTTAGCAAGCCAGCTAATGTTACCTAGCGTCAACTTTTTTTCCGCACCTACCTACATTGACTGACAAGACTAGGTCAAACTGCAAAACTGAAACTTACCCCTTTCTTAGCATTATAGCCCACGTGTATCACTCCAATATAGAGGACCTGCAAACATTAAACATTTTATTTGTTCAGATTTTTTTAGGTAATAACACCACAACCCAACCCCCCACGTAAGACCCACAAAGCCAAGTCGTCAAAAGCTCTGGGCGCGGGCAAATGGAAGTGGGACAATGTTAAAGGACGACAAACCATATGAAATACTGCAACAATTGTCACAAAAACCACGAATACATCGACAGCAGATTCCACACTATGGCATAAACCGAACAGTTTGACATACAGTCGATGGAAACTAGTTCATTTATTCTAAATGAGAGAGAGAAGCTGGACAGAAAATGGCCGAGCCATCAAGTTTGCCATTTTCCATTCACCCGCTCTAACAAGCTCTCACAACAACAAAAACTATCCATCCAATGTTGTCCATCGCCTAACCAATTCAGGATATTTACAATCGTATCACTTATTTCGAATCACGTTGAGGGAGTTCGATTGAAAAGTTGCAAGACTACTAGCTAACAAGAGATGTTTCAATTATTTGCCAGCTTAACGTTACCTACAAATACTCCCCTGCGATGAAGTCCACACTTGGCTGAAAGGATCAGACAAAATATAGCTACGGTTACTAGCTAGCTATTTCAATTATTGTTCGATTCGTGGCCTCTGTCATCAAAAGGGAGCTGTGGACTTTACTAGCTACTTGTTCTTCGCTAGTACTGTGAGTTTTGCGCCTTGGCTTATAAACTGCTTGCTGTCATAAGGGGCGGTCGGAGCGGGTGATTTAAATACTTGGTGCTGTTCAGTAATCATTCGCCGTTACATTTCAATGAACATTATTATTAGTCATTAATTGTTCAGAAGTGAAGAGTGAAATCACCTGAAATCGTATGTTGTGTGAGAAATGTACATTATAATGGTGTTCCAAATATTGCATATTTATCCGGCAAAAGGGAGGCGTGGCTTGTGCGGGGGCGGTGCTTAGAATCCGGAACCACAAAGTACCGCGTGGCTAAGGAAGACGGATGTAAACAAAGACTGTGTCCTTCTCAAAAACCTGCAAATTCGGACGTTATGCTGATTCTTCCTGACATTTTTGAAAATGTTTCTTTGTCAAGCCGACAGAATGGACCTTCGCTGTCCATAATCCAAGAGGTATGTCATTATTTTAAATCAAATTAATGCCGCGCAATTTGTTAAACGAGAATGGTAATGGCGCCCTGCACTAGTGCATTAGCTACGTTTAGTGGCTTCCTCTTGTCTACACTAATGATTTGTTGGAAATGAACAGTGCAGGTTTAGTAAAATACATTTTAAGCACCATCTTATGCTTTCATATATAATTCATACGTGTGTGTTTTCTTATCAGAAGAGGAGGCTATCTGCACATGTGCCTTTTCTCAGTCATAACTGTTTTTTTAATATGTTTCTGTCCATCTCTGTTCAGATCCTGTCTGCAGCAACCTTTTTGTAAAGCCTCAAATTATTGAGGAAGCACGGCCAATGCAAATTAAGTATAAGCAAAGACAGAAGAGGAAGCACGCCACTGAAATGAATGATCTTTCACATCATTGCTGACCCCAGATTGTTTGAGGGGGAATCTCTGCAAAGCAAACAGCCCTTGATGTTGCACTGGCTTCAGGTTGATATAGCTGGCTTTGCTTATTACTGATTAATACATTTACATTTGCATTTAAGTCATTTAGCAGACGCTCTTATCCAGAGCGACTTACAAATTGGTGCATTCACCTTATGACATCCAGTGGTGTCAGGCAAGAGTGCTTCAGGCTAGCCTGGAATTTTAGTTTAGTAGAAAGATCCGTATTAAGAGGTTGGGAAAATCAAATGTTTAGCTACCTATTTTGTTGTCTATTTCCAAGGTATGGATTTTATCAGGGCAGAGGGATATGTCTTCTCACGTGTTGCTGATGAAGGCCTTTTGAATGCATGTGTCGGAGTCCTTTTGCGATACGGCAAGCAAATAAAGGCTGAACATGTACAGATCTTCACTGATAATAAAAAGAAGCACAGGTGAGCAATCGTTCAAAAAGATTCCAGTCAGACAACCCCACTGGCTAGCCTAATGTCCTGATATGGTATTTCAGAAGGTTTTCAACATGCAAGTATTGCAGCTAATATTATCCGTACTGCAAGGAGATGAAAGGTACCATTTCTGACTTTTTTGTAGTAAGTGTAATTGGATGTTTTATGGTTTGTGTTCCAAGCTCCCATGTCCTGACTTCAGATGTGAGCATAGTGGAGACGGCCAGAGCAACTGAGTTTTTTCCCTCTCTGACGGGGATCATTATCACTGGAACAGCCACAGGGGTTCAGGCAGATCCAGTGGAACTCAGAGGTGTGTCCTGTCTCTGAATGCTTTGACACATACAGACATGTATGTACGGTATGACACATACACACATGTATGGTATGACGCACAAACATACTGACACATACAGTAATATGAAAAGACCCCCAACTCGTTATAATGAATACCAAAACAACAAATAAGGCATAGGCTATTACTGTGTAATCACTATTTTACCACTTGGATCGAAGGGCAGCCGATACTCACATACACACATACATTATATATCTGGGGCATAATGCTAGGTGTATCATTTTAGGAATGCTCAGCGTGCACCTTAGTACAAACAGTTTTCACATCTCTAGATAGTTTACTTTCCCTTTTTAATTTTCTCTCAAACATGCCTGTAGTCTTGGTTAATAAGGGAGTGCCCTTTTTCTAAATGTCAAGCATTCTCCCTAACCATAACACACACCCTAACAAAAGTATGTTCAGTCACCTCACTCAATTCCATACCACTCCCACTGCATACGAGTCTATGGCATACTTCCTACATTTGAAAGGGCAGATAGTTCCTGGCGTTAGTTTTTCATGTAGCCCAGAGGTTAAGCTTCCCTAAAGCCCATGGAGCCTCTGAGCCTCGCTGCTGGCCTTATAAAGAGCAGACTCGTCTGGGGAGAGGATGGCGGCCTCACAGTCCCCCCAGTCTGGATCATGCTGACCATGGGCACACAGCCCGGTCCTGCCCTTGCCTGCCACAGCCCTGCTTGGCTAATATAGACACCAACATCGTCTGCTATTTTTAAGCACAGCCTACAGATGGCTGACTTAGACAGAAGGCGGTAAACACAGGCAGGCTCTGGCCAGACTGCCGCACAACCCTGCTGCCTAGTTCGGAGGTGCTCCTACAGTCTCCCAGTACGATTTCATTGGGCTGGCTCTGTTGTCAGATTGGTATATGGAGCTGCCAGAGTCTGGATTGATCTCTTTCCTCATGTGTTTTTCTCATATCATCTCTGAACATACTTTTACCATTTACTTATTAGAGATGATGCATGACACTTGCAATGCATTCCTAAATCTAACCATTTGGGTATTTGTTTCATATAAGCTCTTGCACAGCTTTCCAATATAATGAACTCAGTAAACTTAATGTAACATCTCAAAATATTTACTCAACAACGTTTTATTTTCTATTTGCAGATGTTGCAGAGTCTGTAAGACTCCTAGTTCTTATTGGCTCAGGAGTAACCCATGACAACTTTGGAACAATACCTTGATTCTATTGCAATGACAATTGGCTCTCATTTCAAGAGGGGAAGCGTTTGGGCAAATGCTATTGATCCGGAAAGCGTTAAGAAGTTCATGGGGAAGGTGCGTTTTCTTCGAAAATGAAATCCACTAAATGTGCTACTAAAATAATTTAATGCAGACCAATGAAATACATTTGGTGGTAATAATACATGTAATTACTGAAGTTGTCTCATGCTATTTAATAAAACACAAATAATACCCAAACAAAACAGACTTGTTTAACAATTTTTAACATTTAAATATACACCAAAATAGCAAAAGAAAATCTGAATATATTTACAAACAGGTCTTGTAGCAGTACAGCAAACATAAGAACACACTGGGAATAAATGTATGAGAACAAAGTGAATCACTCCGTACAAAACATACATTAGAAACAGTGTCCATCATTATTTGCTAATCCTTCCATATATTGTATTTGTTCCGAGGTCCAATTACTCAAGAGTGATGTTTTCTATCGTAACATATCATAATACAAAATAGCTTTTCATAGCTATGAAACTTAACAACTTTTCCTTCAAGCTTTTCCTTCAAGCAATATACCCACAACGTATCTCAATCTAAGGCACAAAAAAAATAGCAAAAAGAATACCATATCCAATAAAATTCACATTTGCAAGTGCTATAAATCTTTTGCATTACATACACTAAATAAAAGTTTATCAGAGCCATAAGACTTAACAGTAACAAGCCAGTTATAATACTTTTCACATGCGCACACACATCTACTCAAGGCTATTTCACTCTCAAACTGGGCTCAGCATGTTAATAACATACTCAGCAAAGGGGGGGGTTCCTTGATCAGGGTAAAGAAATTGACACCTGTAATATGTCTACGGTCTGTATGTTAAGTGGCTTCAGACAGTGACGTTACTCAGTAGAGTACCGTAGAGTTACTCAGTAGAGTTACTCAGTAGAGTTACTCAGTAGAATTACTCAGTAGAGTACCGTGCGGCTACTCAGTAGACACTCAGTAGTTGTACAGGCGCTGGCAGGGTTGTTTGAAGTGACCAAAGCGTCTGTCAGAGGGGGAGAATCGCATCTTGGCAAGGTTCTGTCTCTGGAGAGCATTCCTGGTCAGCTCCTTGCACTCCATGTGAGTCCTGGCTCGCTGTATGGCAAGCAGTTGGATGTTGCATGGAAGCGGGCTGCCCCAGGCAGCTAACCTCCAGGACACGTGCTGTTTCACTGGCACAGGCCTGCAGGGGGGGGGGGGATCAGAATATGTGTCAAATGTGGCGCTCCTTTCTCTAGGATAATGTCTGTGTTATCACACTGACTAAGTAGATGGATCCCCTGGATGAAAACTGACCTGGGAGAAGCATCCTCTTCATCTGAGTCTTCCTCATCACTGGTCTGGTGTCTGATCTGGTATACAGACATACTGGGATGCTCAATTAGCAGGTTCTCCAAAGGGTCTTCCTCAGGCGGGGTCAAGGAGTTGTTCTCTGGAAACAGACCACAAATGTATTAAACCGAAACCAAAGAGGAAAAACACTAGTGAGACCTCTAATAGTGACCATTAGATCTACTATCCAAATAACTACAATGCTACCATTTACCAAAAAAAGTAACAGCAGACAACAATGCCCATACCAGTTTAACAACTAACTTGTGATTTCAACTTTCAGTGAGCATAATTATCGGCTTACCTTGAATGTTGATAATGACCCATCCTCCCTCCTCAAATTCAATGAGCTCCTCATAGGTTTCATTGTCATCTGTGGAAAAATCATCATCTGTGCTACCAAGGAAATGGGCAAATATCTTTCCAATCATTGTGTATATGTTTTGCCTCCCTTGGCCCTCTTATTGCAGTCTGCAAAGAAAATGAGTTAACATAGTGTTACAGTATGTCAACCCCATAAGGTAAACAATTGCATAACGGATGCACTTATTGCTAAACTGGTAAAATTGCAAAACTGATCGTGGTAAAACATTGCATCAAATGCAAGAATACAGCACAACCTGAAATGGCATGTGTAGTTTAATGGCATGTGTAGTTTAATATCCACATTGACAGAAAATAGATCGGACACTATTCCCGGGAAGCAGACTCTGAACAACACCTTACATGATGACCTTTAGTTTTTAACATTGGGTCCTGGGTTAATGACCCTGCCAGCACAGCAGAATGAGGAACAGCATTCCCCTTGGAAGCTATCTGCAGACTGGAGGACATGGTATCCTTTCCGACCAGCAATCTAATTTCAAGACAGAATCTGAATCTTAAGATATGTTCTGAGTAAACTAATAAACTAGTGAATATGAAGCCAATTGACCAAACTATGGTGAAAACAGCTGGTTTGTAAAGAAAATAATATATATATATATATACATTTTAGTGTATATCATTTGATTCAAAGGGCTTACATTTCTAGTCAAATAGGCCTATTAAAAACATAATCAGGTATAAACAGTATGTGTATGTCTTTCAGGCTTGATGTGTCATAGACTAGACAGAATACCACAACTGTCCACTTTTAGACCTTGGGATGTCCAGACAAAAATGGTCTTTGAATGCCTTGGTGTACTTGTCAACCTATATTGTCAATAAACAGCTACACCCCAGCCTGCCAGCAAGGAAAGATCCAATGGTGCCCAGACAGAATTAACTCATAAGGTGCTAAATGTATTGCATATCTTTTCTGGTGTGCCATCAAAAAGTCTGTAAATCGGAAGTTTAAAGACATGTAAGACAATCCTTACATTAGACCCTATTCAAGATATATACATGTGTGATAGAAACTATTACATCATGAAAAAAACAAACATAGGAGAGTAGTTTGGGTGAACTTGATATGGCATTAATTGCATTTAGACTTCTTCAATAAATAAGTAAATAATTAAGAACTGCATTTACTATATGTAATTCACTGACAATCAAACAAATAAACCTACATACAAAATTACACATGACATGATTACAATTACATGGTAGTCTACCAAACTGAAAAGTTGGTTTAATAGGACACTTTGGGAATGTAGAAATCAATACATTCACGCAATGGATTGATAAATTAGTAGGCTAAAGAAAAGTTTCGAGACAACACATTAGCAAAGGCTGCTAGACAGATACAACCTCTCGCACAATGTTGAAGGCTACGATGTATTATGTTTCTTACCTGACAAGTGTATATTTAACGGGTGGTGGCCGACGGCTAGCTCGAAACTATAACTGATCTGTAATTGTTTTGATACAGACTTGTTTATGAACACCAACTGCTTCCCTTTGCTTTGGTGGGTGGTAAACAAAAATCCCAACTCGAAGGCGGAGCTTCAGTTGATTGCGCACTTACTAACCTTTGCCATCATATTTTGGCAACTAGCTGTCAACTTAACAAAAGTGTCCTTCTTTGAAACATACCTAGATACATGGCTTCAACCTATGTCCAATCTTTCAAATAGTCTAGGCGTGTGGTCTATAATAACAAGTCAAAATACATAAGAGTGGAAGATTTATTTTTTGTACAGCTGTCTGCAGTCCGCCACAGTGGTCGTCTTCGTTTTGCATGGCCCGGTGCCCCGTAAGCGCGGAGTTGGTTATTTTAGATTATTCCATTGATTCTTAAGAGGAGTCTCCGCCAACCTTGAGCACTGGGCCTTGCAAAACGAACCCCACCAATATGACGAAAAGGGGGGAATTGTATCAATTACTTTTCGTGCAACTTTGTTGCAAATATTTGTCGCGTAAACGACATTTATGCCAGGTTGCCCTACTGAGACCTATTCATTTGGCTGTGTGTTGTTTTGTGCTTCTAACAAACCACAGCGAATCGTTTTAACAGATGTGGGCTTGTCCTAAACGAATGTCCCGTCATTCACCGCGGTCCTATTTGTTTTTTTACCAACGCTCATTATACACAAACAGTTACACATCATCGAAGTGCGAGATCTGACGGTAGGGATTCACCACCAATGTTTACTTTAAGCTATTTTCATGTAGGACAACGTGAGAGTCCGTCCTGTGTGATGGGGACAACTATGTCGTTATGTAAAGGTTATTGCCGCACTTTTAACGGAGAGAGAAAGCTGATGGCCACATGAAGACACACACTAACAATATGTCGTCTTAACGCCATTATAAAAGGCCTACATATCAGAAGTGAAGTAGAATTATTGTTATCTGCGGTCGTTATTATTGTGGTTATAACATCAATCCGAGGGAAGCATGTCGAATATCTTGTGTGAGAAGTTTTTGACTCATGGCAATGGTCTGCATTAAGTCATCCGTTATTTTCTCAGTCTCTGTATGCTAAATATGATTACTGAATTGATTACAATAATATAGCTGCCTGGTTTCGTCAACATTTGGAGTGAAAAAGGCCTATACCATTCATGAACAATTAGTTTATTTTACTTTCGGTATAGGCTACTCTCAGCAGTGTAATGCAGTTCATTACCAGAAGATGGCATACTCCTAGTCTTAAGGGCATTTCACAGAAATCAAGTCATACATCTCTTCCAGTGTAGTGGCTATTTTTACTCGTATACTAGAGACAAATGAGTTGGCTTGGTTGCATGTTGATTTTCAGTGTCCCTCTTGCCATAACATCAGGGAGAGAAGCTACAATGGCTCCACGTATGGATGATGTCATGCAACTATGCTGTGACCTGTCTGCAAATCAGCAGATAAAAGCAGCAGTGAAGAATTCTGGGAAAGGATCAGCAGTGGCAGGAGGGACTGCATTTTTAGGAGGTCTTCTAGGTGGTCCCCCAGGGATTGCTGTTGGTAAGGATCCTATCAATTAAGTAGCCATATTTATAATTGTCTGCATTTCCATACTTCAACCACAAGGTGGAGCCATACCCTTTCTCAAACCAATTGTATTGAGTGCAGCTATGAGATTTTCAGTGTATATGCAGTAGGCCTATAAAGTATGGCATTAGGGTAGAATAATTCTCAGGCAATGTTGTCTTATGATTGGTGAGGTAGATTTGGATAAATATGGGTGTTTATTTTTATTTAAGGCAGCAGCCACACTTCCTAGGGTCCAGCAAAATGTAACTCTCCTTCCAGACTCACAATTAAGCATCTCCAATCCAAAATTAAATCTAGAATCGGCTTCCTATATCGCAACAAAGCATCCTTCACTCATGCTGCCAAACATTCCCTCGTAAAACTGACCATCCTACCGATCCTCGACTTCGGTGATGTCATCTATAAAATAGCCTCCAACACTCTACTCAACAAACTGGATGCAGTTTATCACAGGGCCATCCGTTTTGTCACCAAAGCCCCATACACTACCCACCATTGCGACCTGTACGCTCTCGTTGGTTGGTACTCGCTTCATACTCGTCGCCAAATCCACTGGCTACAGGTTATCTACAAGTCTGCTAGGTAAAGCCCTGCCTTATCTCAGCTCACTGGTCACCATAGCAGCACACACTCGTAGCACGCGCTCCAGCAGATATATCTCACTGGTCACCCCCAAAGCCAATTCCTCCTTTGGTCGTCTTTCCTTCCAGTTCTCTGCTGCCCATGACTGGAACGAATGAAGCTGGAGACTCACATCTCCCTCACTAGCTTTAAGCACCAGCTGTCAGAGCAGCTTACAGATCACTGCACCTGTACATAGCCCATCTGTAAACAGCCCATCTATCTACCTACCTCATCCCCATACTGGTATTTATTCATGTATTTATTTTGCTCCTTTGCACCCCAGTATCTCTACCTGCACATTCATCTTCTGCCAATCTACCATTCCAGTGTTTAATTGCTATAATGTAATTACCTCACCACCACGGCCTATTTATTTCCTTAACTTACCTCATTTGAACTCACTGTATATAGACTTTTTGTTTTCTTTTGTTCTACTGTATTATTGACTGTATGTTTTGTTTATTCCATGTGTAACTCTGTGTTGTATGTGTCGAATTGCTACGCTTTATCTTGACCAGATCGCAGTTGCAAATGAGAACTTGTTCTCAACTAGCCTACCTGGTTAAATAAAGGTTAAATAAAAAAAAGGCAGTTATACATTACAATACATTCATAACCGATTTCACAACATATTAAGTGTGTGCCCTCAGGCTTCTACTCTACTACCACATATCTATAACACAAAATGCACGTGTACATGTGTGTATAGTGCGTATATTATTGTGTGTTTCTATGCATGTCTATGTTTCCTTGCTGTTCCATAAGGTGTATTTTATCTGTTTTTTAAATCTAATTTTACTGCTGGCATGAGTTACTTGATGTGGAATAGAGTTCCATGTAATCATGGCACTATGTAGTACTGTGCGCCTCCAATAGTATGTTCTGTACTGCATGGGTGTCCGAGCTGTGTGCCAGTAGTTGAAACAGACAGCTTGGTAAATCATCAAATCAAATTGTATTAGTCACATTCACCTTACAGTGAAATGCTTACTTACGAGTCACTAGCCAACAATGCAGTTTAAAAAAATATGGATAAGAAATAAAAGTAACAAGTAATTAAAGAGCAGCAGTAAAATAACAATATCGAGACTATATACAGGGGGGTACCAGTACAAGATCAATGTGCGCACAGTTGAGGTAGTATGTACATGTAGGTAGAGTTATTTAGCAAGCAGATGCCATACCAGTCAGTGATGCAACCAGTCAGGATGCTCTCCATGGTGCAGCTGTAGAACCTTTTGAGGATCTGAGGACCCATGCCAAGTCGTTTCAGTCTCCTAAGAGGGAATAGATTTTGTCGTGCCCTCTTCACGACTTCACGACTGTCTTGGTGTGCTTGGACCATGTTAGTTTGTTGGTGATGTGGACACCAAGGAACTTGAAGCTCTCAACCTGCTTCACTGCAGCCCCGTCGATGAGAATTGGAGCGTGCTCTGTCCTCTTTTTTTTTCCTTGTTGTCCACAATCATGTCAATACCTCTCACAAATACAAGTAGTGATGAAGCCAATCTCTCCTCCACTTTGAGTGTGCAGCTATGAGATTTTCAGGGTATATGCAGTCTGCTTATAAAGTATAGCATTCGGGTAGAAATGTTCTGTCCATCCAAGGGACAGCCGTGCTGCCCTGTTCTGAGCCAATTAAAATGTTCCATCTTTTTAAAAAGTCCCTCTTTGTGGCAGCTGACCGCATGACTGAACAGTAGTCCAGGTGCGACAACTTGGGCCTGCAGGACCTGCTGTGTTGATAGTGCTGATAAGAATGCAGAGCAGCGCTTTATTACAGACAGACTTCTCCCCATCCTAGCTACTGTAGTATCAATATGTTTTGACCTTGACCATGACCGTCCGCAACTTGCTCAATTTCCACGTTATTCATTACAAGATTTAGTGTAGGTTTAGGGTTTAGTGAATGATTTGTCCGAAATACAATACTTTTATTTTTATTTTTTTATATTTAGGACTAACCTATTCCTTGCCACCCATTCTGAAACTAACGGCAGCTCTTTGTTAAAGTGTTGCTGTCATTTCAGTCGCTGTGGTAGCTGACGTGTATAGTGTTGAGGCATCCGCATTCATAGACGCACTGGCTTTACTCAATGCCCTGGGGAATTCCTGATTCTACCGGTATTTTGTTGGGGAGGCTTCTATTGAGGAACACCCTCTATGTTCTGTTAGACAGGTAACTCTTTTTTTTTTTTTTTTAAGAGGGTGGATCAGCTTAATATTGCGGAAAGAATGTTGCTTCCAATGTAATTGTCTGCATCATTTCCAATCCCCCATATTTTTTGGGTAAATATATATATCCATACACGCATGCATACATATACACATATATACATACACATATAGACATACATACTTTTTTAAAGAATATACCTTTATTATTATTCCCCGCAAACCCTACCGCCGATCCCCCCCAATTGGAGTAAACAAATAAACACTTCTGCTTTTACCTTCAATCTATACATCTTATACACATTTTACAGACACAGTCTACTTTACAATAGTTCTCTCTTGTTTGTTCTTAGTCCTTCCTCTATTTCTGATGTCCATCCAGTTTGATTTCTATTTGTAACTATGCTATTTCACAAAAGTTCCGAACATATATATATTTTACAGATCCCGTATGTTTTACATTGTTTGTTTTGTTATTAGTCCCACCCTTCAGCTCCATTCAACCCCTCCCATCCATCTCTCAACAGCATCCATTTCGGATTTCTATTTGCCATATATTTTTCAACTGTGCTGTGATGCTTCACAAAATAATTGAACCTTCCTATTCTCATAGATTCTACAGATTGTAAATTAAAAATAAACATTTTTGCTAAAATAATTATTATATTATTGATTGATTGACTATGGCTTTTCAAATCACCCAGTATTGCTATCTGTAGTGTTAGTTCTAGGCAAATGTTGCAATTCTTCAGTCATTCCAGGATATGTGACCAAAAACGAGCTACATATGGACAATACCAAAATAAATGATCTAATGACTCTGCCTCCTCACAGCAGAATCTGCAGAGCTGGGAAGATTGTATCCCCTATATATATAACATTCTATTAGTTGCAAGAATTTTGTACAGTAATTTATATTGAAAAATGTGAAGTTTTGAATCCGGCGTTGTTTTGCATATTAATTCAGAAGCCATGTGCCATGGAATGGGTACATCGAAAATCTCTTCCCAACTATTTTGCCATTTATATGGCACCACTGTCAGTTTTTTGGTCCTTAAATGAAATTGGTATATGTTTTTATTTATCACACTTTTCTTTAACCATTTATGTTCTTTAATACATGGCCGACATACGACATACATAATTTTGGGTCGCGCAATACTGAATTAACACTTATTTTAACTTAATATAATACATCAATAAAATCAATTTAGCCTCAAATAAAATGAAACCTGTTCAATTTGGTTTAAATAATGCAAAAACAAAGTGTTGTGGAGAAGAAAGTAAAAGTGCAATATGTGCCATGTAAAAAAAGCTAACGTTTAAGTTCCTTGCTCAGAACATGAGAACATATGAAAGCTGTTGGTTCCTTTTAACAGGAATCTTCAATATTCCCAGGTAAGAAGTTTTAGGTTGTAGTTATTATAGGACATATAGGACAATTTCTCTCTATACGATTTGTATTTCATATACCTTTGACAATTGGATGTTCTCATAGGCACTTTAGTATTGCCAGTGTAACAGTATCGCTTCTGTCCCTCTCCTCGCCCCTACCTGGGCTCGAACCAGCAACACATCGACAACAGCCACCCTCGAAGTAGCGTTACCCATCGCTCCACAAAAGCCACGGTTCTTGCAGAGCAACGGGAACAACCACTCCATGTCTCAGAGTGAGTGACGTTTGAAACGCTATTAGCGCGCACCCCGCTAACTAGCTAGCCATTTCACACCGGTTACACCAGCGTAATCTCTGGAGTTGATAGGCTTGAAGTCTTAAACGGCTCAATGCTTGAAGCACAGCGACGAGCTGCTGGCAAAACGCACAAAAGTGCTGTTTGAATAAATGCTTACGAGCCTGCTGGTGCCTACCATCGCTCAGTCAGACTGCTCTATCAAATCATAGACTTAATTATAACATAGTCCCACACAGAAATACGATCCGTAGGTCATTAATATGGTAGAATCCGGAAACTATCATCTCGAAAACAAGACGTTTATTCTTTCAGTGAAATACGGAACCGTTCCGTATTTTATCTAACGGGTGGCATCCATAAGTCTAAATATTCCTGTTACATTGCACAACCTTCAATGTTATGTCATAATTACGTAAAGTTCTATCAAATTAGGCGGCCCAAACTGTTGCATATATACTGACTCTACGTGCAATGAACGCAAGAGAAGTGACACAATTTCACCTGGTTAATATTGCCTGCTAACCTGGATTTATTTTAGCAAAATATGCAGGTTTAAAAATATGTACTTCTGTGTATTGATTTTAAGAAAGGCATTGATGTTCATGGTTAGGTTCACATTGGAGCAACGACGGTCCTTTTTTGCGAATATGCACCTCATCGATTATATGCAACACAGGACACGCTAGATAACTACACATGGTTGATGATATTACTAGTTTAACTAGTGATTATGATTGATTGTTTTTTATAAGATAAATTTAATGCTAGCTCACAACTTACCTTGGCTTCTTACTGCATTCACGTAACAGGCAGTCTCCTTGTGAGGCAGGTGGTTAGAGCGTTGGACAAGTTAACCGTAAGGTTGCAAGATTGAATCCCCGAGCTGACACGGTAAAAATCATTTTCGTTCTGCCCCTGAACAAGGCAGTTAACCCACCGTTCCTAGGCCGCCATTTAAAATAAGAATGATTTCTTAACTGACTTGCCTAGTTAAATAAAGGTGTAAAAAAATATAAAAAATAATCAGTGTCCAAAAATACCGATTTCCGATTGTTATGAAAACTTGAAATCGGCCCTAATTAATTGGCCATTCCTATTAATCGGTCGACCTCTAATGTGTAGTGTCAGCATTTGTGGATGGCATGTCATACCTAAGTTTGCTAATCTTGCCAAAGAAAAAATCATTAAAGCAGTTGGCATTATCAGATGGTTTTATGATGGACTGATTCAATCTGATTCAATGAATGATGGCGCGGGGTTTGCCTTTTTGTCTGAAATTTCATTTAAGGTTCTCCAAAGCTTTTTACTATCATTTTTTGTAATTTATCTTTGTTTTATAGTGTAGTTTCTTCTTCTTTTCTATTGAGTTCAGTCACATGATTTCTCAATTTGCAGTACATTTGCCAATTGGTTGTACAGCCAGACATATTTGCCATCTTTTTGGCCTCATCCCCCTCAACTATAACATTTTTTAAAATTCCTCATCAATCCATGGGGATTTAACATTTTCCTAATGGGTGAATGCTTATTATTAACTGGGATAAGCAATTTCATAAATGTGTCAAGTGCAGCGTCTGGTTGTTTGTCATTACACACCACGTACCAACAAATATTCTTCACATCAACAACCTAGGAATCACTACAAAACATATTGTATGACCTCTTACACACTATATTAGGACCAGCCTTTGGAACTTTGGTTTTCTGAGATATGCCTGCTATATTGTGATCACTACATCCGATGGATTTGGATACTGCTTTCAAGTTAATTTCTGCAGCATTAGCAAAGATTTAATAGATACATGTTGATGATTTCATTTCTGTACTGTTTGTAGCTAGGTTGACTTATAACCTTAACCAGGTTGCAGGCACTTGTTACAATTTTAAGCTTTCTCTTGAGTGGGCAGCCTAATGAAATCCAGTCAATATTTAAATCACCCAGAAAGTATACCTCTCTATAGATATCACATACATAATCAAGCATTTCACACGTTATCCAGATACTGACTGTTAGCACTTGATGGTCTTTAACAGCTTCCCACCAGAATGGGCTTTATTTGAGGCAGATGAACCTGTAGCCATATTACTTCAACAGTATTTCACATGAGATCCTCTCTAAGCGTTATATTCAGAATGTGGTTCTGAATATAAACAGCCACACCTCCACCATTGGTATTTCTGTCTTCTCTGTAGATCTTAAAACCGTGAGTGTTTAACCATCTGTGGGCTGCAGCTCTTCTCCCCTCTTGATCTTCTAACACAGATCTCGTTTGTGTGGCTCTTTAGGTGGTGCAGTAGGTGGCCTGTTGGGATGGTGGATGACCAGTGGACAGTTCAGACCTCTCCCTCAGATCATCATGGAGCTGCCTCCCCACCAGCAGCAGAGGCTCTATGCTGATATCATGGCCGTTTTGGGCTCACTGGACTGGACAGACCTGGCCCAGCTGACCGCTCTGGTCATAGGGAATGCTACTCTCCAGCAGCAGGTCACTGCTGCCCTACTCAGTTATATCACAAAGGAACTGAGAGCAGAGGTGAGATATGGGGACTGATCTACACAGACGGAATATCTGGAGGAACTTAGAACACACATTTGCTGCCTTTTGAATGAAACAACTTTTTGTACTCAAATTCAACTCCAGCTTATTTTTGGAGACTGAAATAACCTTCACTGGAAGAGGCCTTATGGAGTTAATACATTGAGGCTCATGTCAGACCTGTCATGTCATCCAATATCTGATCACATCCTTTGATAAAGCACTTAATGGACAATTCCACCACTTTTTCACATGATTTTCATTATCTCCAGAACAATACCAGTGTACATATGTGAAAATGGCACATTTCTACGTTTTGCAGAAACAAATATGAAGTTAAAGGTTCTACCCAATGACATCATCCAAAGTTAGAACATATTTAAAAACAGTGATTTTCAAACACTTTGAGACTCGCAGAGACGTGAGGAGCAAGAAAATACTCCTAGCCTGTTATGTCATAGAGAAGCATTTGTTTTATGACCTTATCTTTTTCACCACAGATCATAAAAACACGCTGTTTTTACATACTGCATGTAGACACTGGTATGGCGCTGGAGATGATGAATGTGAGGTGGAAAAGTGGTGGAATTGCCCTTTAATGTACACATTTGTTTGGTTTTAGTTGAGAGCGTTTTACCTCTGAATGTAGCGGTATGATTGAAACTTCTCTTGTAAGAACAGTCCAGCGGTTAATCAATATGGTGCACTTTATTTGTACCGTAGTGCATCATTTGTTGCCAATATTCTGCACTGAAATGTACACGTTGAATATTGCTGTGCATTTATAATTGACATTTATTTGCAACAAAGACAATGACAAAATAACCCTGATCACTCCTCTTGTAAGTGTGCCTGGGATCTCAAGCGACTCATGTGTTGTGAACATGGTAAGAGATGAGTACTTCTGAGAAACCGGCCTTGATACTTCTGGCGCATAATGGTGATAAGTCCCACCTAGTCCTAGAATTAACTAATTGGGAAAATCTTGGACACTTTTTGTAATGCTCTGTACTGGAGTGTTTATATGAAAATCATGATAAATTAAGTAAAGGTCAAAGATGACTTGTATGATCACCACAAGCTTTTAGTATGACATCATTAAGCCAGAAATCATGTTGTTTCAGTGAATCAACTGACAGTTTTGTAAAGGGAAATTCAACCACTTAACACGATATTTGTAAGAAAAGGAAGACAATGCTACACAATGTAATCTCTCCTGGACAGATGCATGCACGTAACAGAATGGTATCTCATCTGACGCAATTACACAGTATTTTTGTTCTGGCTTTCTGAAATGGTACGCAATGTGACAGTTCCTCTTTTTCAATGTTTCAAATGTAGACTTTTGAATAATACTAGAATCTTAAGGTATCAAAGCACTTTTTGAAGTATGTGCAAAAGTTGTTTGTTATGATGCCTCTGTGCATTTTTTTATTTTCATTTTATTTTCCTAGACGTTTCCTTGTTCCTTCTTTGCAAGCAAATGTAGTCATGGAGGTTGTCATAACATCATACAGAGAAAGGTATGAAATTTCTCCTCGAGATTAATAATCTAAGAAGCTATGTCATTCGTTTCTCTGAGAGATGGTTGTTAGTCTTGTAGGAGTGGCTTACTAATAAACAGTTTAGTCGCAGCTTTTCCAAATTCCAATGGTTTGAAGTCTCACGATATCATATTACATCACCACTTTATTGGTAGTCTGGGATGTGAGAGCAGTCTTACATCTTTGTTGAAAAACCTTTTAGACAGTAGACAATTTAAACGCCTTTGAAGTGTTATTTTGTAGTTTTTATTTTATTTCACCTTTATTTTACCAAGTAGGCCAGTTGAGAACGAGTTCTCATTTACAACTGTGACCTGGCCAAGATAAAGCAAAGCAGTGCGACAAAAAAAAAAAAAACACAGTTACACATGGAATAAACAAACATACAGTCAGTAACACAATATAAAAATATATATAGAGTGTGTGCAAATGTCATAAGGAGGTAAGGCAATAAATAGGCCATAGTAGCAGAGTAATTACAATTTAGCAAATTAACACTGGAGTGATAGATGTGCAGATGATGCTGATGATGATGTACAAGTAGAAAAACAATATGGGGATGAGGTAGGTAGTTGGATGGGCTATTTACAGATGAGCTGTGTAAACTGCTCAGATAGATGATGCTTAAAGTGAGTGAGGGAGATATGTCTCCAATTTCAACCAAAGAAAATCATTTTTCCTACTGGTGGGTGTTGTTATGGTGACCAGTGAACTAAGGCGGAGCTTTACCTAGCAAAGACTTCTAGATAAAGTGTTCATGATAGACATGTTGCATTTGAATGTTCTTTCCAAAATGTCATTGGCAGTTGGCCTGAGTATTGCCAATGACAACACTAGAGTTAGGAAAATCAAGTGACGGAAGAACTTTCTCTGAAGGCTTATTTACTGCACCTGTTGCCCCAGGACTGTTTCATGTGTCTGCTGGACTTTTGTAACACTAAGCACTTAATAGTTTGATTACAGCTGTTTGGAGGTCAACAAAGCAGTCTTACCAGGTGTTCGGGACAAGGATGACAAAAGGTTACTATCAAAATATTTTTTATTTTATAGGTAAATGGTTGATGTGAATGTGATAAACGAGTACAGGTATTGTCATTTAGAGTTATAATTGCAGGTACACATAATATGGGCACGTTATCTTAGTCAACATGCCTTTTTTTAGAGAAGATAAGTATAGGATGAATATAAAAGTATTCAGTGCAAAATATTTCATGTAAACAAAGATACTGCGTGTGTGTATAATGGACAGTCAACAATGCATAATACAGGTTAACATTTATCAAACGGATCACACAAATAAGCCCCCCCCCCCAATACACTCAAAGGTATATTAACAGGAATATATTGATCCAGTAGTGTTCATATTTGCACAATATTTCTGATTACATGTGATCATGTAACGTCTTGATTTGACACTTCTTCACCACATACTCATTCAGTAAATACTTTTCAGTGTCCTCTCACATTGTTCAAAAGTCCAAGTCAAGTCAAGTGGCTTGACAAGCCAGTATGATTGGGACTTTGATGGTGCGGTTTTAAATAGTTATACGGGGACCAAGAGTTGATCTGAGACTCAACCCACTTGTGTGGTGCGTGGTCATCTACCCGCTCATCTACCTCATTGTCGATAGTCGCCTCGTACTCAGGCATGACCAGTTCGTATTCATCAGAGCAGTTCCTCCCATCACTGTCCCCCCGTGAACGCACCTTGTCCTGGGTCAGCGCCCCATGGTCCTGGAGACTGAGGTGACACAGTCGACATACCCTCACAGGCTTAGTAGAGATGTGGCAGATTACGGCCCGGTTCTTGGAGCAGGTGTTGCAGACGACGAAGCCGCAGCGACGACAGTGGTGGCGACGTTTGTTGACCCGAAATGTTTTAGAGCAGCGCATGCAGATGGCGGACGCCCGGTCAGGGATCCAGGTGGTGGCGAAGGTGCATCCGGGCTGGCAGCCGGCATGCTGCAGCTGTTTGAACTTGCAGTCTTCGATGTGCTTCATCCAGGCATGCTTCTCCTCAGCAGAGGCAGCTGACACGTAAAATGACTTCCGTGGGGTGCGGATCAGCCACTGGTTCTCCATGCTGACCCCGTCTTCCAGGTCCTCTAGCTGGATATCCTCCAGGGAGATTATCTGCTGGTTCTTGTGCCAGTGTCCATGAAGGATGATGCTACCGTAGACCAAAATGTCATTAAACAAGTAAAATACTTTGGGCTGTGGGCGGCGTCGACACAGCTTCATCAGCCGCCCCTCGCCTATCAAGACCCGGCCAGGTCTGAACAGGGACTTCCCAGAGGGGCTAAAGGAGTTCTCCACTGCCTGGATCCTCTCTCTGTTCTCTTGCGTGAAAGCCAGCTGGTCCACCATGATGAGCTGGATTACAACACTACAGGAAATTCACAAAACATTCACAAATTGTAAATACAATGTAAATAACAATAAAATGACATTAAGTTTACACATGAGACAAAATGGTAGGCCTATGTCACTAATGATCGAATAAATGTATAGTGAAAAATAGTAAATTACCTTTTACTCTCTGTTTTGTGATTAATATCTTGTTTACGCTGCAGCAGTCTGTGTCTCGGTAGTAAATTGCTTAGTTCCCGTTTCACCACCATACAGTAGGTTTTGTCAGTGTCAAGTAGTAGTTTCTGTAATGAAGAGTGAGTTGTCACAAGAGGTCCTTTATATGTGAAACTCACATTTCCTGTTGAGTCGCACAGCATGGGGAGTTCCAAAACAAGTTGACGGGGAGAGAGAGGGAGAGAGCAATTAGAAAGAAGGAAAACAGGCAAGACCAGATTCCAAAACATGACGGGATGTGACTCGGGGCATAGAGATCCTGTTAAATTACAGTAAATACAAGTATTGTAAATGCAAATTCTCGACTAGGACTATGAATACAGGAAAACCCCTGTTGGACAGCATTAGAGCAAGCATCCTTAATTGAAACAATAATAAAGCTGTCTTCCCGCCAGTGTTTTGGTAAAAAGCTGAGGGATGGGCCTGGGAGAAATGTAAACACTCTCACATTCATAGAGAGAGCTATGGATGCAAGGACTGATCTTCCATGATATCAACATGTCTTTGAACCAGGTGAAAGCTAGGATCCTTTACTGATGTCACTTGTTCAATCCACTTCAATCAGTCTAGGTCCAAAAGTATTAACAGCTTCTACCCCCAAGTCATATGACTCCTGAACGGCTAATCAAATGGCTACCCAGACTATTTGCATAGAACTGCAATGCTGCTGGGTTTTTCAGAATCAACCGTTTTCCGTGTGTATCAAGAATGGTCCACCACCCAAAGGACATCCAGTCAACTTGACACAACTGTGGGAAGCATTGGAGTCAACATGGGCCAGCATCCCTGTGGAACACTTGACACCTTGTCGAGTCCATGCCCCGCTGAATTGAGGTGTACAAAACATTTGGAACACATTCCCAATACTGAGTTACACCCTTTTTTGATGGACCATTCTTGATAAAACACAGGAAACTGTGGAGTGAAAACACAGCAGTGTGCAGTACTTGATACACTTAAACCGGTGCACCTGGCACCATAACCCGTTCAGTTTATCATCCATTTATAGGTCCAAAAATGTACGTAGCAACCAAGGATTCCAGCTTTAAGCAGAAATATGAATAACAATATAATGATAGGAAAAAAGTCACACGGCTATAAATTATAGGAATATAATGACGGTTAGTGATACTAGCTAATGGTTGCAGCTGAAAAACAAAACAATGCACTTGCTATAATTGAAAAGCAGCATTGAATGGAAAATCACAAATGATTCTGCTGCATGTTGATCAGACACTCGCTCTGGGGAAAACCACAAATATTCGGTAGTATGAGAAAGTGTTCTCTTGTTGGATCACTCTTATGGAATGTTGTTTAAACTAGGACATAGGCCTCCACAAAGACCAACTTCTGATAGGGAAGCATTGAAAACATGTAATGACTTCACAATCACAAGTGATCTTCTCAGGCCACCTTATGATGGAACACGCAGATTAAAAAAGCAAATGCACAAAGTGCCATTTTCAGAGGCCATATCTTCTTTAAACACAACTAAGAATGAGTAAACAATGTAATTGTGTTGTGTTAGCTCAAACGTGTGTATCATTGAACTAGGTGCAAGAGTTGTTACAGCTAACAAGGTTGGCCTTTTTTCAGTAGAAAAACACTACATGAAAGTACAGTTTAACTGTGCCTGATGTTTACCAAAAAGGTATCATTCTATTTTTAAAACAGACCATCATCAACTGACTGTCAACAACCAACATTTAAAGAACAACCCCAATTTTGTCTGTCTGGTTGAGCAGAATACAGCAAAGACTGTACAGGTGGAGAAAAAGATTAAGACATTGTTTCGAGGAATACTCTTACCGGCCATTATACCATGACAAATATGACCGATTTCCAACAAGCTCTACGCTTTACAAGAATACAGAAGTAGAACAAAAGAATTGTGAAATCTGGTTAATGTGCATCATGTGTGTTTTTTATGAGGGAACACAATATGCCCCAGTATGGCTATTTAGCATGGAATGCCAAGTCACCAGGGCTGAACAAATAAACATAGCACATGCATGCTAGAAACAGTGGACTTGAATATTACACATACAAGGTTGAATAAAAATGTATGCTTTTTGCAGCATCAAATGAGGTCATAGACGCATGTGTTGCATTGCACGGACTGATTCACCAGCCCTCTTACACCCTGTGAAAAGAAAGTAGAAAGCATATTTGAAGTCCCAGTGAAGAAGGAAGTGATGACATTAAGTGGTTCCCTTCCAGTCAGTCTCATACACACCACCTGCCCAAAAAACAAAATATCTCATGCATCAGCACACTACTTAGAACAGGGATAGGCTTTTTACTGGGAAATGAGGGAAATAAAATGTTACAATATTTTACAAAACAGACAGCAAATGCTTTGTCTATTAAATTAAAAAATATATATAAATTAAATTACTCAGTTGGTATTATTGTAATAGCATAAAAAGTTGACAAAATGACACTCATGGTTAAGAAACAAATATGAGCAATCCAAACGCCAACAGAGATACCTACTTGTCAATGCAACTCAACTACCAAATGAAAATTTCAGGTCAGCAATGTTTAGTATCTACGCCACTTCAATTGACAAACCAACATCGAAACCAACAATATACAACAGGTACCTCATAAAAAGTTGAGCAACTAGGAAATTCCCAAATTATCAGGAAATTAAGCATCTTGCATACCAAAGACAGGCACATTTTCAGGTTCCACATAGTAGTATCATTGTATTGTAACTCATTGTGTTACTTCAAACTAGGTGATCAAGGAAATGTAATCTGTCATTTGACAACAATTTATAGAGATAGATATGTTTATTGTACATACATTGAAGCAGATTGATTTAGTGCCACCATGTGGACATAGGTAGTGTTGCTCAAAACATATCAATGTATTTACAATTAAATCATTGACCAATCAATGGACACGTTTACAAAAAAAAAAAAAAATACCAACACAAATGCTCTCTAATCACAACTATGTTCTGATTGCTTTGAGTTTGTCAGGTCTTCTGTCTTTGCCACAGTATAAAATGCTATAGAACAGGACTTGCATCCAAAACAGAAGCCGAGGTTCCCGTATGACTTGAAAAATAAAATTGAAGATGGTGATAGTCCTTATTATAGATCCTGACAGGAGTTGTTTACTTCTCTGTCCAAAGAGCCTCTGAGCTCAGTCTCATTACTACACTCCAACAGGATCACAGGTCTATGGTTCCTTTGACTTTAAATTTCTTTGCGGATCGCTCGCTTGAGCGGAGTTCAAACTTGCTACCGTAGATATGGGAGACAAAGCCATCGATCTCCACAGCAAACACACTGTTTCGCTTCGGTATGACTGCAGAAGGAGGAGGGATAAGGAAGAAAATAGAATGTCAGTTTGGCAGTTGAAAAACAGTTCAATAACAGCAGACTTAACGAGTACCTAAACAAAAAGGTACTGAAATGTGGCGCACAAACCTTTCAGTTTGTCCTCCTTTGTGATGATTTTGAAGACATGTTTCATCTCCTGCACTAGGATTCCTGTGGTGCCTACATACGAGGGGCATTTGGACCTGGCCACTGTTTCACACACGCAAAAACATTGGTGATCATTCCATACACATGAATATATATACACAATGTGCCATAGATGTGCTAATTAAGATCCTGAAGACTGGCATCGATTAGTGACAGTAACAGCAAACGTTTTTGGACCAAATAAACAAACTCTCACCTGTAAGAATGGCACCATGAAAATCAGCCTTCAACAGCCTCTGCTGAATTGTCTGTGGGTTGCTTCAACATAGATGTCATGTTATTAGGATTTAACATTCTAGCCATACAAAAAAGCTTTGTCCTACATGAACCAAACAAAATGCTTTTCTTACCTCTCTGGTTTCAATCCGTTGCACAGATCTCTGATGTACTGTTCCCATAGCTCATGCAAGGGCAAGAAAAGCTCATATCTGCAGAGATAAAAAATAATAATAAGCGTGTAAAAAAATGAATACGCCTTATTAGGACGTAAACCTCTAACATGTCAGAGAAGTATAAACAACATATTTAGTCCTACTACAAGGAAAAAGCATGTACAAACTTTTGATGCTCTGGTTTCAGCTGAAAGACCTTCATCTCTCTCCTTTGTTTAGCATTGAGACCCTTGGCTCTCTTTTTGTTCTTCTTTTTCTTCTCCTTTTTCGCATACTTTAGAACCACAGCCTTGTGAAGCATGAAGTCGCCGATTTCCTTCTTGCTCATACCCGGTAAACTGTTCTTCAGAAAGCCATTTGTGAACATCTCCGCCTGCTTATCACTCTGAGACTGTATGGGCACCAGAACAGACATATCCCATCACGAGACAACTATAACTAACAGGCTAGTTAGGCTATGTAGCTAGCTTGTCTGCACAACTGAAAACAGTTAGGCTATGTGACAACATATTTAAGCGATAATGCCTGAGAAGCTGGTGTTTGAAGGATATATTAGTAGAAGGCCCGGCAAACCATGCCATTATATCCTCCAAACACTGGCTTTGAAATATCACTTTTATACAACGGGTTACCAACATATTCAAATAATGACTGACATAGTATGAATTTACTCATACTATTCCATCCTGCCACAAGATATAGTTCCAACACAAATAAATCTAGGGCTGCTACCCAAGCCGGCTGGTCGTTCATTCTGTTGGTTCGTTTGCGAACCACCCAGTTTATAATGGTGAATATGTTAAAGAGTGTCTGTGATTAGATCCTAACAGCAGACTACCTTAGTTGCAGTGGAAGGCTTTCTATAAATGCCTGTCTCAGGTTGTGTCCAACCTAATTCCTGGCTACATAATGATAGCGAACACGACAATATCACAACAGCACCGTAGGATACCCACCACTATACCCAGAATGTGTCCCTGATCAGGAGGTAGGCTAGCCTGCACGAGTCCTAGAAGATAAGAGAACAAATGTTACGTTATCAGTTAGCATTTTAGCTAATGTTGTGAGATGTAGCGAGGAACAACACGTATGCTAACGTTCGTAAACGTGTAGCTAGCTAATCTGTAAATAATGAACAACGAATGGATTTATGTGAGTAATAGTTCGTTTAAAAAAGACAGGTTAGGATACTCACTCTCCATATTTCAACTGGTACGCAAGTATGTCTGTAGAAGCCACAGCTCCAGTTGTAAAATAGCTAACGAGCACTCAACTTTGACAATGCATGTATTCACAACACATGGGACTACCGTACGCAGGCGCACAGCTGCAACACTGACTCAGGCCGGCGAGAGGTCATGGCTATTGCTATATGGGATCCTTGAGACGTTCCCACGGTAAACCTAGCCCTTGATCATTACTATTTGTTTCATTACATTACACAGTCATTGGAGGAAGGCGTCTTCTGTATGGGGGTGTTTTGTTAAAGAACCCTAATGCTTGGTCTGAACATTAACACGCACCGCTTACGGTCATAGCCGCGTGAAGTAGGGGTGCTACAGCACCACCCCGGAAAATTATGAAGAATTTCTATACACTACGTTCAAACGTTTGGGGTCACTTAGAAATGTCCTTGTTTTTGAAAGGAAAACTTTTTTTTGTCAATTAAAATAACATCAAATTGATCAGAAATACAGTGTAGACATTGTTAATGTCGTAAAGGACTATTGTAGCTAGAAACAACAATTTTGTTATGGAATATCTACATAGGCGAACAGAGGCCCATTATCAGCAACCCTCACTCCTGTGTTCCAATGGCACATTGTGTTAGCTAATCCAGGTTTATCATTTTAAAAGGCTAATTGATCATTAGAAAACCCCTTTGCAATTATGTAAGCACAGCTGAAAACTGCTGTACTTATTAAATAAGCATTAAAACTGGCCTTTAGACTTGTTGAGTATCTGGAGCATCAGCATTTGTGGGTTCGATTACAGGCTCAAAATGGCCAGAAACAAAGAACTTTCTTCTGAAACTCATCATTCTATTCTTGTTCTGAGAAATGAAGGCTATTCCATGTGAGAAATTGCCAAGAAACTGGAGATCTCGTGCAATGCTGTGTACTACTCCCTTCACAGAACAGAGCAAACTGGCAGCTTCATTAAATAGTACCCTCAAAACACCAGGTCTCTGACCACTTCCCTATAGGCTGTCTCATCGTTGTTGGTGATCAGGTCTACCACTATTGTGTCATCAGCAAACTTGAGAATGGTGTTGGAGTCATGCCTGGCCATGCAGTCATGAGTGAACAGAGAGTACAGGAGAGGACTGAGCATGCACCCCCGTGTTGAGGATCAGCGTGGCAGATGTGTTGTTCCCTACCCTTTGCACCTGGGGGCGGCCCATCAGGAAGTCCAGGATCCAGTTTCAGAGTGAGGTGTTTAGTCCCAGGGTTCTTAGCTTTGTGATGGGCTTTGAGGACACTATGGTGTTGAACGCTGAGCTGTAGTCAATGAATAGCATTCTCACATAGGTGTTCCTTTTGTTCAGGTGGGAAATGGCAGTGTTGAGTGTAATAGAGTTTGCATCAGCTGTGGATCTGTTGGGGCGGTATGCAAATTGGAGTGGGTCGAGGGTTTCTGGGATAGTGGTGTTGATGTGAGCCATGACCAACCTTTCAAAGCACTTCATGGCTACAGACATAGCATAGCGGGATTTCTTATAAGCTTCCGGGTTACAGTCCCGCTCCTTGAAGCGGCGGCTCTACCCTTTAGCTGAGTGCGGATGTTTCCTGTAATCCATGGCTTCTGGTTGAGGTATGTACGATCGATCACAGTGATGACAACATCATCAATGCACTTATTGATGACGCCAGGGACTGATGTGGTATACTCCTCAATGCCATCAGTGGAATCCCAGAACATATTCCAGTCTGTGCTAGCAAAACAGTCCTGTAGTTTAGCATCTGCCTCGTCTGACCACTATCTTATTGACCGAGTCAATGGTGCTTCCAGTTGTTTTCCATCTGGTTTCACATAGTGTGGTCTTCAGCTTATCATGATATACTCTACCTCAGGTGAGCAAAACCTCGAGACTTCCTTAGATTTTGTGCATCAGCTGTTGTTTACAAATATGCATAGGCCGTCAATCAAAGCTACTGTACATACAACTTGATTTGACTTCATTTTATCTGTGGCCAATGGCACTTCTAATGTAACTCTATGGCAGCACCCAAGGGGCTAGAATTTTCTGGCTCTACCCATAGACTTGGCGGTGACGTAGTGTCCCAATGAGTGACAGAACACTGAGCCAATCACGGCGCAACGCTCCATATTTTCTGCTGGCTTGCCCCACCACCACAGAATACACTGAGTTAAGGTGGAACACCTGCATTTTGGAGATGCCTTACTCAAGAAACCAAAAAAGAGACCACGTTTGTTTGTGGCTTTATTAATGCAATGGTATATATTTCTTTTTACATTGTTTGCAAGCTGATATATCACATTTTCAAAAGTACCCAAAATGATAAGACAAGATGCTTGCATGGGGATGTCCACGTCTCCTAGAGCTATGCTCATGCTGTAGAGATACACCTAGTGGACTCAAACTTCACTGTTGTAGGCATAATACGGCTAGTGCTATCTAGTCTTGCGCTGGCAAACAAATCCATTACATTTGCTATCTAAATGTAAAGTAAACCAACTGAGAGGCAATAGAGAATGGAGACTTTTTTTGTTTTGTTTTTTTGTTTGTTTTAATTTTACTCCGTTTTCGTGGTATCCAATTGTTTAGTAGCTACTATCTTGTCTCATCGCTACAACTCCCGTACTGGTTCGGGGGAGATGAAGGTTGCAAGTCATGCGTCCTCCAATACACAATCCAACCAAGCCGCACTGCTTCTTAACACAGCGCGCATCCAATCCGGAAGCCAGCCGCACCAATGTGTCGGAGGAAACACCGTGCACCTGGCAACCTTGGTTAGCAGTCACTGCACCCGGCCCGCCACAGGAGTCGCTGGTGCGCGATGAGACAAGGATATCCATACCGGGCCAACCCCTCCCTAACCCGGACGACGCTAGGCCAATTGTGCGTCGCCCCACGGACCTCCCGGTCGCGGCCGGTTACGACAGAGCCTGGGCGCGAACCCAGAGTCTCTGGTGGCACAGATGGCGCTGTAATACGCAAAAAATGGAAGAAATGGATTTTCTTGCGATCCTAACGATATGTATGGTCAACCTTTTGGCAGGTATCTTGCTCCATACAACGTGGCTGTGCCACGATCAGGACAGTGCAGAGCTGGCGCCAGATATGGCTCCGTAAACGTACCTCAATCCAGGGATGGGAGATGGCAGTGTACTGCTAATTGTCCCATTATCCCAATTGACAAATCGAGAAGATTGAAATACTGCTAGTGTTTTATGATTGCTAGTTGTTCCGTCAGCCTGATAACTGGGCCAAAAATCTGTCTTCTCCAGCAGGTGGCGTTGTTTAGTTTCTTTCGCTCACCAAGTGAGGAGTTTTTGTATGGAGGTCAATGAGAGTGTTGAATTTGGTCAACAAAAAATGTAATTGCTTATTCGCTACGTAAAGTTTTTTTTAAATCTAATAGAAGTTTAGCAATGCTTAGGTTGTTACGAGTGTACTGGTATGAGTAGGACGCGTGACATAAAACTTCATATCGGAGTTGTCTCGATGAATACAGGCTGTTGACTTCAACACCCCACATCAACACCCCACATTGAATATTAAAAAAGTTTTATCCACCAATCCAAAGAGAGGAATAGGCAAGCTTGACAGCCCGCTGCTCCACTCTGTGTACAACAAATCCCATTGTTAGGGTGGAGACATAGGTATCTTGTCTTTATTACCAAATCTCTGATCCAATGGACTACTTGACCATTAGCTAGCCTAGCATGCTGACGAAAAACTAGCAGTTATTAAAAACGAGCAGTATTTCAATCTTCTAGATTTTTGAAATAAAACGACTGATTTCAGCACTCAAAGAATAGACTGCAATTACACACGCCGTTGTTATGCGTAATTTGGGTGCTGAAATCAGTTTATTTTTATTTTTATAAAAACTTAATTTTATGTGACATCGGAGCTCCAGTCCACTCATACTAGCAGCAGCTCACCTTCATCGTAAATCGAGGAGTTGTGTAGTTGCCTACCCTACAACTAGACTAATGCGTGAAGAGGCTTAATATGAAGGGTTGTCACAATATTTAGGAAGCTGATACTTGAGTGAGTCATATTTTGAATGTTTAGCTAGCTAGTTATTCTCCATAAGACATGAACATGCATCCTGCTCCTAAAATAGCATATATGTATAGCATTTTCAAATAAATCTAAATGGCATCCACACAAATTATACCAGACAGATATTCTACAATTATAGTCTTTTTTTTTTTTGCTGGCGGGAGAGTCTCTTTGTAGTCTTATGCCCCAACAGTGATAATCCCCCCTCCTCAACAAGCATGCTGTTTTAGTTTCAGAGTGACAGAACAATTTAGAAAAGCTAGATTACTTTTTATTTTAAAAGACTCAATTTCAGTGAAGCATCAATAGGCTGTTGTTGTGCAATGAAGTGCACTAAGCCTATGTTATGCCCACCAGCTTTCTGCTCCCCTGATACCTGTTCTCCTGCACTTGTGTGTTTCTTCTAGTTTCGGTAGTCTCAATGTACTCCAGCAAATATTATGAAGGAGGCCGTCAAAAGATGTTCAGCATCTTTACTCAACCCCTGTTGCGCTTATCTAGCTGACTGACTTTGTATTCTTGTGTCTGTTTCTTTTCACCTTAAAGACTAAATGATTGGCCTCTGGCTTATGCCCTAGGACGTGAGAATGAAGTCATGATTTGACTATTGATTTCAACTGTTCTTAAAATTCATATTGGCACTTGGTAGGAGGGGATTCTCACGTGGGCCTTTTTGACTAGACGGATACCTGGGAGGTTAGAGCTGTCCTCCACTGTTGTGCTCTCATGTGTTATTGTGAAGGTCAGTTTTAATTCACCTCAGCCTCTGCAGCTCTGCTGGGCTTCACTGACCTTTACTCTTCTTTACACTTAGTTGTTCTCTCCTCCAGGTTTTTACACTTGCTTAGAAGCGAGGTAGCTCAGTTGAGTAGAACAGACGGCTAATAATACCACTGTTGGGGTTTGGTCATTGAATGGGAAATACATTGCTGTAGGGACTGCAAATCTATCGGAGTAATTGTGTCTACTAAATAAAAAAGGAACGTGTGCGCACATACACTCTTTAAATTTTTTTTTCTATTTAGAACCTAAAAGGGTTCTTTCTACCTGGAACCAAAAAGGGTTCTCCAATTGGGACAGCTGAAGAACCATTTTGGAACCCTTTTTTTCTAAGAGTATACTGTATGTTCCCCTACAAAAGAAAAGCACATAGCCATAGGCTTCCAGACAGTATCCCAAGAACTATGGTAGAACTAAGAGCAGAATGTAATTGGAAGCTAAAAAAAAACTAAAATCTCGGCATATTGGATAGGGCCGTAATTGACACTATTAATCACATGTAAAAATGTCTAAATCATTTAAAACTTGATATCCAAGGTCCTCAATGATTTAGGAGGACTCAAATGTCTGTCACAATGAATGAGCCGAACAAATCTCCCTGACAAGCAAAATAAAAATGTATAACCATGTGTCTGGCTATAAAAGTCAGTGGTTTTGTCTTTGAGGAATTCTTCAAATGTAGCACCAAGTAGAGGGTGTTTTGTTAACTACCTGCTCACATAAGAATTCCCATTGGTTCATTTTAGAGCCCTGCATTTCTGTGACAGCAATACCGATGGAGAAGTGATGCAAGATGCAGGGCCTTCAAAAAGTTTTCATACCCCTTGACTTATTCCACATTTTCTTGTGTTACAGAATTCAAAATGGATAAAAAACATAATTTATCCGACCCATTTACACACAATACCCCATAATGACAACGTGAAAACGTGGTTGTAGAAATATATTCAACTTTTATAGAAAATGAAATACAGAAACGTCTCATTACACAAGTCTTGAGCCAATGCTTTGTAGAAGAACCTTTGGCGGCGATGACAGATTTGAGTCGTCTAGGGTATGTCTGTATCAGCTTTGCAGATCGGGATTTGTTTTGTTTTTTCCCATTATTCCTTGCAGATTTTCTCAAGCTCTGTTAAGTTATGAAGCAAAGATCAATGATATAAAGAATTATTGAATTTTAAATGAAACGATGGGCAAAAAGCCAAATTCAACTCTATCTTTCATTGAATCAGATGGCTTATTCATCACAAAACCATTTGATGTTGCCAAATATTTGAATGATTACTTCATTGGCAAAGTGGGCAAACTTAGAAAGGAATTGCCAACAACGAACAGTGAGCCATTGTACTCATGCATTAAAAAACTAATAATAGAGGCATTGTACATTTGACTTTTGTAAAGTTAGTGTGGGAGAAGTGGAAAAATGATTGTTATCGATCACTAATGACAATTCTCCTGGGATTGACAATTAAGAGGGAAAGGTACTGAGGATGGTAGATGACTCTATAGCCACTCCTATCTGTCAAATCTTTAATCTGAGCCTAGAGGAAATTCTTTGTCCTCAGGCCTGGAGAGAAGCCAAAGTCATTCCACTACCCAAGAGTGGTTTAGCGGCCTTTGCTGGTTCTAACAGCAGACCTATCAGCTTGCTGCCAACTTTTAGCAAACTGTTATTTTTTTGTTATTTGTTGTATTTGTTGACCAAATATAATGCCATTTATCTGTAAACAAATTAACAGCAGACTTTCAGCATGCTTATAGAGAAGGGCTGTCACGTTGTGACCTTAGTTCCTTTGTTATGTCTTTGTTTTAGTTTGGTCAGGGCGTGAGTTGGGGTGGGTAGTCTATGTTCTTTTTTCTATGTTGTGTTTATGTGTTTGGCCTGGTATGGTTCTCAATCCGAGGCAGGTGTCGTTCGTTCGCCGGCGCTGCGTGCTGTGTCTCCAGGGCGCTGGGAGGGTGCAGTGCGTCTTATGCCTGCGCTCCGCCCATGCCGGGTGAATGTAGGTATTGAGCCTAAGGGAGAGGTGCGAGTGGTATGCACCAGATCTCCAGTGCTCACCCACAGCCCGGTTCAACCTGTGCCTGCACTCTGGATGGTCCGGGTGAAAATGGTCATCCAGCCTGGAGGAGTAGGGCCAAGGCTGCGCACCAGAGCTCCAGTGCTCCTCCACAGCCCGGTCCATCCGGTGCCTCCTCCAAGCACCAGGCCTCCTGTAGGTCTCCCTAACCTGGTGGGTCCTGTGGCAGCCCCACACACCAGGCTGTATCTCCGTCTCCTCCCTTCAGGTCCGCCTGTCTGTCCTGAGCTGCCAGAGCCGCCCGTCTGTCCTGAGCTGCCAGAGCCGCCCGTCTGTCAGGAGCTGCCAGAGCCGCCCGTCAGTCAGGAGCTGCCAGAGCCGCCCGTCAGTCAGGAGCTGCCAGAGTCACCCGTCAGTCAGGAGCTGCCAGAGTTGCCCATCAGTCAGGAGCTGCCAGAGCCGCCCGTCACTCCGGAGCTGCCGGAATCGCCCTTCACTCCGGCGCTGCCGGAATCACTCTTCACTCCGGCGCTGCCGGAGTCTCCTGCCTGTCCGGTGCTGCCGGAATCTCCCGTCCATTCGGGACCCATGGCAAGGGTCACCAGTCAGAGGTCGGCGGCGAGGGTCGCCTCTCCCAAGGCGCCAATTAAGTGGGCCGAGACTATGGTTGAGTGGGGTCCACATCCCGCGCCAGAGCCGCCACCGCGGACAGACGCCCACCCAGAACCTCCCCTATAGGTTCAGGTTTTGCGTCCGGAGTCCGCACCTTTGGGAGGGGGGTAATGTCACGTTCTGACCTTAGTTCCTTTGTTATGTCTTTGTGTTAGTTTGGTCAGGGCGTGAGTTGGGGTGGGTAGTCTATGTTCTTTTTTCGATGTTGTGTTTATGTGTTTGGCCTGGTATGGTTCTCAATCAGAGGCAGGTGTCGTTCGCTGTCTCTGATTGAGAATCATACTTAGGTAGCCTTTTCCCACCTGTGTTTTGTGGGTGATTATTTTCTGTTTAGTGTTTTTTCATCACCGTTCAGGACTGTTCGTTTGTCGTTTTGTTGTTTTGTTCAGTGTTCAGTTATTTTATTATAAAATATGGACACTTATCACACTGCACATTGGTCGTGACAAGGGCGACGATCGTGACAAGGGCACTCAACATGTTCTGCACTGACACAAATGACTGATGATTGGTTGAAAGAAATTGATAATAAGAAGATTGTGTGAGCTGCACTGTTAGATTTCAGTGCAGCCTTTGATATTATTGACCATTACCTGTTGTTGAGAAAAAGTATGTATTATGGCTTTTCAACCTCTGTCATATCGTTGATTCAGTGCTAACTGTCTAATATAACTTAAAGGTTTTCTTTAGTGGAAGCTTTTCTAATGTCAAACATGTAAAGTGTGGTATACAACAGGGCAGCTCTCTAGGCATTCTACTTTTACCAATGATGTGCCACTGGCATTAAACAAAGCATGTCTGTTCATGTATGCTGATGATTCAACCATATACGCATCAGCAAGCACAGGAAAGGAAGTCACTGAAATCCTTGCAGTCAGTTTTGGAATGGGTGGCCAGTCATAAACTGGTCCTGAACATCTCTAAAACTAAGAGCGTTGTACTTGGTACAAATCATTTCCTAAATTCTAGACCTCAGCTGAATCTGGTTATGAATGGTGTGGCTGTTGAACAGTTCAGGAGATTCAATTGGTGTTACCTTAGATTGTAAACTGTCATGGTCAAACCATGTAGAGTCAATAGTTTCCCAAAAGATTGGGAGAGGTCTGTAATAAATGCAATAGATGCTCTGCTTTTTTGACACCACACTTAACAAAGCAAGTCCTGCAGCCTTCAGTTTTATCTTATCTTGATTACTGTCCAATCATATGTGACCGACTGCCTTGATTCGGTCTTATGTTACAAAATTTGAAATTGTGTTTTTTATGTAATTATGCTTTGAAAGTTGATAAACTTTTGAGAAAATGGCCTTTGAATGTTTTGGTACATAGTGGAGAGCTCTTCTTTGTCTACATCTATTCAGCATCTGTTCACACCCTCTTAAGCTTTAGACCCTACCCAAACTCGGACCATTTTACTCGCCCTTGCAGAGCTGGTTAGGCTGTTTTTATGTTATCCAGAGTGTTGTTGACTGTAACTGTGCTGCCGGCAACAATTTAATTACACTTTTTTGCCAACGTTTACAGACACTGGCCATATTCAACGGGTGATGAGCATTTTTATATTCATCAGTTATTCTGCGCTCTGGCATACTCCGACGAGAGTACTCTGAAATCTGAGTAGATGGCCAGACTGAATTTATGAACGCACCCGAAATGGTTACTTGCATAGTGGAGTCTTTTGTTAACTTCTTGGCGCACCAATCCCTTTAGTGGGATCCTTTTTGTCAACATCCGCTGAATTGCAGAGCGCCAAATTCAAATTAAATTACTAAAAATATTTAATTTTCATGAAATCACAAGTGCAATATAGCAAAACACAGCGTATCTTATTAATCCACCTGGCGTGTCAGATTTCAAAAAAAGCTTTTCAGGCGAAAGCTAACCAAGCGTTTATGTAAGAACATCTCTCTCAGCAGACAAAAAATTACAAACAGCTAGCAGCAAAGTAGATTGGTCACGAAAGTCAGAAAAGCAATAAAATTAATCACTTACCCTTGATGATCTTTGAATGTTTGCACTCCCAGTTACACAATAAAATGTTCCTTTTGTTCCATAAAGATTATTTTTATATCCAAAATACCTCCATTTGGTTGGCGCATTATGTTCAGAAATCCACAGGCTCAAGCGGTCACGATGGGGCAGACGAAAATTCAAAATAGTATCCGTAAAGTTCGTAGAAACATGTCAAACGTTTTTTATAATCAATCCTCAGGTTGTTTTTACAATAAATAATTGATAATATTTCAACTATACTGTAGCATTTTCAATAGGAGAGAGAAAATGTCTGCTCCAAGCTGCTCGCGCATGCAAAACACTGCTGGCACCCAGCCATCCACTGATGCGATGTGATCTTTCTCGCCCCGGTTTCAGAATAAAAGCCTGAATCTATGTCTAAAGAAGCCATAGGGAAAGGAATCTGGTTGATATCCCTTTAAATGGAGGGAAGGCATGCAATGGAACAGGGAGCTTTCAAAATAGAAGGCCCTTCTTCAGGTTTTCGCCTGCAATATCAGTTCTGTTATACTCACAGACAATATTTTCACAGTTTTGGAAACTTTAGAGTGTTTTCTATCATAATCTGACAATTATATGCATATTCTAGATTCTGGGCCTGAGAAATAGGCAGTTTCATTTGGGTACATTTTTCATCCAAACATCAAAATACTGCACCCTACACTCAAGAGGTTAAGACAAGACATAGCTAGCTAGGTAAACAATGAACCATAATCCCAACTCCTGATGTTACTACACTGCATGAATCTGCAGGTAGCTAACCAAAATGTAGCTAGCTAGACTTTCTTACCCATATGCATCATGGATGGATGTGTCTCCCTGTCACGGGTGCCATGGTTGCACTTAGTTTGAAGATGTAATCTGGAGACATGTGTTTTCTCCATCTCCTTAGCTATCATACTCGAATTCCACTGATTTCAAATCTCGGTCCACCAGAAAGTGGAGCGTGACACTTATGCAGTTTTACTAGGCAATATATATTTTTAAAAGCCGTGTTAAACAAGATTACCTACACATACTGACCAGCTTAAATAGACAGAAGCGTGGTATATGGCAGACGAATCCAAACTCATCTCTTCGACATGTCCAGCACACTCATTATCCCAGTCAATTATGGCTAGCGGGAAGATTGCTGGCTTTTTCTGTGGCTAAACCAACTAGGTTCGTAATTTAACAATTTAATTCCTATTTACAGATGGCATACAAGTTTGTTTTTAAGGCACATGAAAGTTCACATGATCGGGATGGCATTTCTGCCAAAAAACACATTTTGATTTAAAAAACAGTTTACATTCATAAGGCTCTCCTGTGAAGTAGTGACCCGCGACACATGCCTAAATTCCTGTCACGACGCACATATGGTAAAGTGCTGCAAATAAAGACATTGTTAAGCTGCAACTGGCCCAGAACAGAGCAGCACATCTTCCTCTTCTTTTTAATCAGGGATAATATCAGTCAACATTATTTATAAAGCCCTTCTTGGCCTCCCGGGTGGCGCAGTGGTCTAGGGCACTGCATCACAGTGCTAGCTGTGCCACCAGAGACTCTTGGTTCGAGCCCAGGCTCTGTCGCAGCTGGCCGCGACTGGGAGGTCCATGGGGTGACTCAAGTGATGCACCCCTCCTAGGGACGGCATGGAAGAGCACCAGTAAGCCAGTGACTCAGCCCCTTTAATAGGGTTTGAGGCAGAGAATCTCAGTGGAGAGAGGGGACCCGCAAAGCAAAGACAGCAAGGGCGGTTCGTTGCTCCAGTGCCTTTCCGTTCACCTTCACACTCCTGGGCCAGACTACACTCAATCATAAGGAACTACTGAAGAGATGAGTCTTCAATAAAGACTTAAAGGTTGAAGCTGGATCTGCGTCTCTCATATGGATAGGCAGACCATTCCAGAATAATTGAGCTCTATAGGAGAAAGCCCTGCCTCCAGTTGTTTGTTTAGAAATTCTAGGGACAGTAAGGAGGCCTTGTGACTGTAGCGTACGTGTAGGTATGTACGGCAAGACCAAATTGTAAAGATAGATAGGAGCAAGCCCATGTAATGCTTTGTAGGTTTGTCATGTATTGTCATGTTATGTCTTGTTCCTGTTCTTTCTCTTCACTTCATTTCCCCCTGCTGGTCGTATTAGGTTACCTTCTCTTCCTTTCCTTCCCCCAGCTGTTCCTCATCTCCTCTAACTACCTCGTTTACCCTCTCCCACCTGTTCCCTTTTCCCCTCTGATTAGGTCTCTATTTCTCTCTCTGTTTCTGCTTCTGTCTTTGTCAGATTCTCGTTTGCTTCACCCTTGTCCCGTCCTGTCGTAATCTGCCTCTTCATCAGATGCTACGTGTGATCAGGTACCTCTGTCCTCTACAACCCGCGCCTACCCGGAGAGACCAGCAGTCTGTTGCCGCTAACCCTGCTATTCTCCTCTGCTGCTAGAAGGGGACTCTCCTGTAAAGATCAGAGGACTTTATTATTTATTTGTCGCCCTCTCTGCGGGTTGTCTATTTTGTCAATCGATACATCTGTAGAGGATCTATGTCTTCCCTGTGTTTGGACATTAAAAGACTCTGTTTCTGTTAAACCGCTTTTGGGTCCTCATTCACCTGCATAACAAGGTTAGCAGTAAAACCTTGAAATCAGCCATAGCCTTAACAGGAAGCCATTATAGAGAGTCTAGTACTGGGGTAATATGATCACATTTTTTGGTTATAGTCAAGATTCTAGCAGCTGTGTTTAGCACTAACTGACGTTTATTTTAGTGCTTTATCCGGGTAGCTGGAAAGTAAAGCATTGCAGTTGTCTAACGGTAATAAAAGCATGGATACATTTTTCTGCATCATTTTTGGACATAAAGTTTCTGATTTTTGCAATGTTAGGTCGACGGAAAAAAGCTGTCATTGAAACAGTCTTGATAATATAGTCAAATATTAATACTTTGCATGCCAGTCTCCCTTGGCTAAGAGTTGTTTTTGTAAGAAACATTCATTCATGTGTTGGAAATTCCAAATGGTTTGCATAGTCAACTCATACACAACACTGACACACACACTACATTTACATTTACATTTAAGTCATTTCCCCACCAGACTTGCCACCCGGGGTATTTTCACAGTCCCCAGGTCCAGAACAAATTCAAGGAAACGTACAGTATTATACAGAGCCATGAGTTCATGGAACTCCCTTCCATCTTATATAGCGCAACACCTTCATGGGACAAAGCCTCTCCCCCATGTGACCTACTTGTTGTGTGTATGTACTGACATGCATGTGTAACTGACAGATGCTGTCACGCCCTGGCCATAGAGAGGTTTTTATTCTCTATTTTGGTTAGGCCAGGGTGTGACTTGTGTGGGCATTCTAGTTTCTTTATTTCTATGTTTTATGGCCGGTGTGCTTCTCAATCAGAGGCAGCTGTCTATCGTTGTCTCTGATTGAGAACCATACTTAGGTAGCTCTTTTTTCCACCTGTGTTTGTTGGAAGTTGACTTTGTTTAGGGCACATAGCCTTTGAGCTTCACAGTTTTGATTGTTGTAGTGTTTATTGTTTTGTTCTGCATAATTTTTTATTTAAATAAAGAAAATGTATGCTCACCACGCTGCGTCTTGCTCCTCATCTTTCAAAAGCCGTGACAGATGCATACTACATGTTAATGTTATTAAATGTATGTAAAATGTAAAGTATGTTGTCTGTAATGTCTTTTTCGTTATGTGTCAGACCCCAGTGAGACTAGCTGTTGCCATTGGCGTCGGCTAATGGGGATCCTAATAAATGTATTCCAAATCAAATCAAATGGGGAGCGGCGGTGAACAGCAATCTTGGGTGTTGGTGAGACGGTGGGTTGGGTGTTGGTGAGAGGGGCCAGAGAGGTGATGAACCAGACTGGGGAGATGATGAATCAAGGGGTGAAGAACCACCTGTACATGGGCCCTCTTTGGACTGTCCAAAACACCACCACCTCCAACACTTACAAGCAGATGGCTCCTGAGTGGCGCAGCGGTCTAAGGCACTGCATCTCAGTGCTAGGGCCATCATTACAGACACCCAAGTTCAATTCAGGCTGTATCAAAATTGGCCCAGCGTTGTCTAGGTTTGGCTGGTGTAGGCCGTCATTATTAACTGACTTGTCTAGTTAAACAAAGGTTAAATATTTAAAAAATACATTAGAATGGAATGCAATCTTAAAACATATCCATGGGGTCCTTTGAGTTACAATGTTTTTCCAAAGGAAAAGATTTCATAAATATCTCAATCTTATTGACACAACACACTGTTTTTTGATGTTTAAACTAGCCCTGCTAATCGTTATGATAACACAGGCACGGACTATTTCCCACTCAATCTCTACCATCCACGAAAGAGTTCACATGGTCTATCTAGGTCTGCTAAACATAAGATAACAAACTGACTGTACAAAAGGGCTCGGCTGCATGACCAGTACATACCATATCATGCATACAGTGCATTCAATGTATTCAGACCCCTTTACTTTTTCCACATTTGATTACGTTACAGCCTTATTCTAAAATGGATTAAGTTGTTTTTTTCCCCCTCATTAATTTAATTAATCTACACACAATACCCCACAATGACAAAGCAAAAACCGTTTTTTAGAAATGTTAGCAAATTTATAAAAATAAAATTTATAATAATAATAATTAATAAAATAAATAAAATATCACATTTATGTAAGTAATCAGACCCTTTACTCAGTACTTTGTTGAAGCACATTTGGCAGCGATTTCAGCCTTGAGTTTTCTTGGGTATGACGCTACAAGCTTGGCACACCTGTAATTGGGGAGTTTCTCCCATTCTTCTCTGCAGATCCTCTCAAGCTCTGTCAGGTTGGATGGGGAGCGTCTCTGCACAGGTATTTTCAGGTCTCTCCAGAGATGTTTGACTGGGTTCAAGTCCTGGCTCTGGCTGGGCCACTCAAGGACATTCAGAGACTTGTCCAGAAGCCACTCTTGTGTTGTCTTGGCTGTGTACTTAGGGTCGTTGTCCTGTAGGAAGATGAACCTTCACCCAGTCTGAGGTCCTCAGTGCTCTGGAGCAGGTTTTCATCAAGGATCTCTCTGTACTTTGCTCTGTTCATCTTTCCCTCAATCCCTGACTAGTCTCTCAGTCCCTGCTGCTGAAAAACATCTCCACAGCATGATGCTGCCACCACCATCCTTCGCCGTAGGGATGGTGCCAGGTTTCGTCCAGACGTGACACTTGCCATTCAGGCAAAAGAGTTCAATCTTGGTTTCATCAGACCAGAGAATCTTGTCTCTCATGGTCTGAGAGCCTTTTGGCAAACTCCTAGTGTGCTGTCATGTACCTTTTACTGAGGAGTGGATTCAGTCTAGCCACTCTACCATAAAAGCCTGATTAGTGCAGAGATGATTGTTCTTCTGGAAGGTTTTCCTACCTCCACAGAGGAGCTCTGGAGCTCTTTCAGAGTGGCAATTCGGTTCTTGGTCGCCTCCCTGACCAAGACCCTTCTCGCCCAATTGCTCAGTTTGGTGGTCCCAAACTTCTTCAATTTAAGAATGATGATGGCCACTGTTCTTGGGGATCTTCAATGCTGCAGAAATGTGTTGGTACCCTTCTCCAGATCTGTGCCTCAACACAATCCTGTCTCGGAGCTCTACGGCTAATTCCTTCGACCTTGTGGATAGATTTTTGCTCTGACATGCACCGTTAACTGTGGGACCTTATATAGACAGGTGTGTGCCTTTCCAAATAATGTCCAATCATTTTATTTTACCACAGGTGCACTCCATTCAAGTTGTAGAAACCTCTCAAGGATGATCAATGGAAACAGGATGCGCCTGAGCTCAATTTCGAGTCTCATAAAAAATGGTCTGAATATTTATGTAATTAAGGTATTTCTGTTTTTATTCTGCATAAAACTTTTTTAATAGAAACTGTTTTTGCTTTGTCATTAAGCGGTATTGTGTGTAGATTGATGATAAAAAAATATTGAGTCAATTTTAGAATAAAGATGTAACGTAACAAAATGTGGAAAAAGCCAAGGGATCTGAATACTTTCTGAATATACTGTATGTGACCGACCGCCTCAATTTGGTCTTATGTAGCAAAATGTGAAATTGTTTTTTTTTTTTACATTGGATAAAAGTAGCTAGAAAATAGTATATCATACCCTGCAGTTGAGGAACAATGGGAAAGTAATTATGCTTTGAAAGTTGATAAAATTGTAAGCCCACATTTGAGAAAATGGTCCTTGAATTTTTTTGTAAACCTACTGGAGAGCTCTTCTTTGTCTACCCCCATTCATTATCGTTTACACCCTCTTAAGCCTTAGCCCCACCTATCTCTTTAACATTTTCATGCCTGAGTTCCAAATATCTCTAACGGTCACCCAAGTGTGAGTTTTTTTATGCATCTGATGTTAGAATGTTCTCTCCATTCCAGAATGTGATTGTTACGCAACAGTACATTTAATCTGCGCTGCCCTCAAACCAAGGCACGCAGCCTGTTTTTATTTATAGGCTGTTTTCAACTTGTCACTTTCAAATTAATTTCTAAGAACAGTTTGAATTGAGGTGTGTTCCGCCTCATTCATTCACATAAAAGTAGTAATTTTTACTTTTGCGGACCAATACATTTTTTTCACATTTCTAACCCGGACAAATTTACCCAAACACTTCCCAATTGTTTGTGTAGTTCAAGTCTGCAGACATTTGCTCATCTCCCGTCCTGCACACAAGTGTTCACATTCTCCGTCTGTTGCCTGCATCACAGTCATAGTTGTTTTCGTTACCAATAATAACTTTGGAAATGTGTGCGTTTCTATCAAAGTTGTGCCTTATTACGTTATAATAGTTTCTGCATGTCGTGTTGTGTCGTTTCTACTGAAACATAATATTTTTGTGTATATTCCTTCTAACCGCGGACACACGAGGTAACGTTGCTCATTTCATAACCTTTATGGTGTTATATTCAATCCTGCTTATGTAGCTAGCTACATTCATATAAAGCAATACTAATTGCATCAGAAGTATTGACTTGTTGTACTTTGAAGCTAGCCCAGAAAAATAGAAAAATATCTTCTTGTACCACTTGGTCGTTTTCCGAGAGCATTCCACAAAGCTGTTTATCATGTCCGCCTTATCCACTGCCCCCATTTTTAAGTTATAGTCAAGCACACAGTCTGGTTTGACCTTTCTCTCCCGTCAGGTGGTCCACCTTCTCTGTGACTGACATGGTTGCTGTATGGACAGTGAAGAGGACATGGATGTCTCCTTTGTCATGCCACTTTACTGCCAGCTGTTGACATTTCTTATTTTGTATAACGGGTCATTTAGGATGGCAGTAGCATTGTTGATGAAGTGTAGGCATCGCAGCAGAACTAGGAAGCGGTCTTGGGAAAAGAGGTTGGCGAAGAAGGGAGTTGTAAACATTGGATCTGTGCTCCAGTATTCTCCTATGGAGTTCTTCTTTACTATCAACATGAGGACTGTCACCAGGAAGGTATAAATCTCACTAATTGTGGTTGTCCCCCCCACTCCTGGCTCTCTCCTCTCCTGTAGCTCCAAGGCATAGCGATGGGTCTCTACTATGTCTTCCACCAGCTTCTCTGTCAGAAACATCTTGAAGCACTCTGTCTCAGTTGTAAACAGCAAGGGGCGTAGTACTCCAGATTGGGACTCAAGTCCAGGAGGGGTGAAATGGCTGACGGCCTTCCAGCTACCACAGAACTCCTGTACTTCGTCCACTGTCGGTCTGCCTCCATCACCACCAGCGTCTTCAAAGGGAACTGGGACTTTGTCAGTGTACAAGGGGTCCTCAGATTCAGGGTTCTCAATGGCTGGGGGGCAGCTCCTCACTGTCACTGTCAGAATCTGATTCCTGACTTTCTGACTTTCGTACTCAATGTCAGAGTTTTTAAAAATATCCAGAATTGTCGTGTTTGTGAGTTGTCTCCTTTTGAAAGATATTGCTAATGCTACAGCTTATCTCAATAGCTACATACATAAACAATAACACTGAATGGCTCAGAGTGGGAGTGAGAGGAAATGTGATTGAAAGCCGGCGCGCGCCATTTGTATCAATAAATCACTTTCAGAAAATGCTTTGTGTGGTAATTATTGATATATTTACTGTTTATTCACGTTTTCAAGTAACGGTGATAAATCATGCATTCCGATTCTTGCATAGATTGTAATGGGCACATGTTATGTGTGTAAAATACTTTTTTGAGGGTTCTACTGATTCTGATGAGCTAAGCTTATTCCAGCTATGTGTGTGGAGCCATGTTTGTTGACATACAATGAATTGTGGGTTTCACGTAATCGTCTGTCGGACCAAAGATGCTAAAACAAAATGAGGTGAGTAAGGGTTCACAAATTCAGGAAATGAACTTCAGGAAATGAATGGGGAGATGTGAACAATGGTAGATGACACACCCCTTCAAAATGCATACTGTAATGACCTGACTAGATCATAAAGGAACAATGGTCCAGACAGAGGATTGAGTTTACGAATTGACGGTTTATTAAACCAACTTCACACAGGCTACTGTTTGGCCGTAGCCCACGCCAAATAAACAAAAGATAACCCACAAGCCAATCGTGACCTTCTCTTGTGAAGCCCAGATGTAAGAGAGAGAACAAAGGCTAAACCTGGTCTTAACTTCCAATGCTCCATCCCCTGCCCAACCCCCTCCACGCCACTCCGCCAACCGCCAGGATGCCCGGCATCAGAACATTCCAGGCATTCCCGTGATTAGCAGATAGCAGGTTGATTGGCATGTCGGACACCACGAGCACTGGGTACTGGTAAGTACAACACAACCACCTACTAGCCTAACACATAACACACAGTTGTCTGTGCGGGTCGCTACACAGCCCCCCCCCCCACCACAAAGTCCCTCGTCTCCGCGGGAACAAACAAAGTCTTTGAAGCAACCCGGAGGTCTCCTTTGCCTGCGTGGCCGTGATGGTCGTGATGGTGCCCCTCTGGGAACCAGGGGATGAAGGCAGGGATATGGGGGACAAGGAAGCAGGAACGGGTAATACAGTCCCTGGCTCTGGGGAACCACGTGGTGACACAGGGGGGGGGGGGAGTGGGCTGTCTGGAGCCTTGTCTGCGGCACCTGGGGGTGGGTGCCTGGAGAATATCATTGCCAGAGAGGGGAATTGTGGGGGTTCCTGGGGTTTGGGGAGAAGAGGCCCCTCTTTATGGGGCTAACCTGTCCCGGTGCAGTGTCACCTTTCTCCCCCTAGTTAGCTAGGTAGCTAGCTAGCTAAGCAATGAACCGGCATAATCCCAACTCATACTACTACCAGTACAAACAATGTCATAGCTGTAGTATGAATCTGCAGGTAGCTAAAGCTAAAACTAGGTTCAATGTTAGCTAGCTAACATTGAAGGCAATGGATTTCTGATACAAATAATATTACTACACAGATCGTACATGTAATGTTAGCAGTGGTGGAAAAAGTTCACAACTGTCATACTTGAGTAAAAGTAAAGATACCTTAATAGAAAATGACTCTAGTAAAAGTGAAAGTCCCCCAGTAAGAATCTACTTGAGTAAAAGTAAAAAGGTATTTGGTTTTAAATATAGTTCAGTATCAAAAGTAAATTGTAATTGCTAAAATATACTTAAGCATTAAAAGTAAAAGCAAAAGTATGAATTATTTCAAACTCTTTATATTAAGCAAACCAGGTGGCATAATTTTCTTGTTTTTTAAATTTACAGATAGCCAGGGGTACACTCCCACACTCAGACAAAATTTACAAACAAAGTATTTGTGTTTTGTGTGTCCACCAGATTAGATACAGCATGGATGACAGAGGATTTTCTCTTTAAGTGGATGAATTAGACCATTTCCCTGTCAAAAATGTAAATAGTAAATTAAAGTACAGATACCCCTAAAATACTTAAGTAGAACTTTAAAGTATTTTTACTTAATTACTTTACACCACTGAACGTTAGCTAACGGGCCAGCAAGATAACACTTGCTAGCTAGCTAACAGTATGTTTTAACTTTTAACTACCAGATATTAGTCAGCAAACCATTGCCAGCGGTCATCAGCTAACCTTCAGTTCGGAAAGCTCTCGTCAGTCCGAACAACGTGACTCCAACCAGAGCATAACGGACCTGTTATTTTTACCCCCGGATTCCTACCGCAAACTGAACATTTTCATCTGGATCTTCCCAACTAGCTAACCGCAATCCCGGATGACTACTCCTGGCTAGCGTTTCCATCCCAGAGCAAGCACCAATTTAGCTTGAAGCTAGCCCGGCCAGGGTTCCTGTCCTACCACCGAAGCATACTCCTGGGCTACAATATCGGCCTGTTAGCTACCTAGAGCTACTTGGAACCCTACTAATTCCACGACTGGTCTATCAACGTCACCGCATGAAGAGGCAAAAACAGACTTACCCCCATCGCGACACCCCCCCCCCAAAGGCTAACTTTCTAGTCCCTGCTATCTGCTTGCTTGCTAACCCGGTCTGCTAACTGCTAAACTGCCGGGCCCTGGTCTGCTAACTGCTAGCTTGCCTGCCCGGTCTGCTAACTGCTAGCCCTTGCTAACTGCTTGCTTGCTAACCCGGTCTGCTAACTTCTAGCTTGCCTGCCTGGTCTGCTAACTGCTAGCTCTTGCTAACTGCTTGCTTGCTAACCCGTTCTGTTAACTGCTAGCTTGCCCTGGTCTACTAACTGCTAGCCCATGCTAACTGCTTGCTTGCTAACCCGGCCTGCTAACTGCTAGCTTGCCCTGGTCTACTAGGTGCTAACTTGTTTACCTCCGGCCTACTAACTGTTAGCTTGTTAGCCTGCTAACTGTCTGAATCGCCGTGTACCCAGCCAGCCCAACCACTCACTGGACCCATATGTTCACTTGGCTACGCATACCTCTCTCTAATATCAATATGCCTTGTCCATTACTGTCCTGGTTAGTGATTACTGTCTTATTTCACTGTAGAGCCTCTAACTTCTGTAAATGTAAAAGCCTTGGTTTCATGCATGTTAACATTAGAAGTCTACTCCCCAAGTTTGTTTTACTCAATGCTTTAGCACACTCTGCCAACCCAGATGTCTTTGCCGTGTCTGAATCCTGGCTTAGGAAAACCACCAAAAACCCTGAAATCTCCATTGCTAACTATAACATTTTCCGCCAAGATAGAACTGCCAAAGGGGGCAGTGTTGCAATCTACTGCAAAGATAGCCTCCAGAGTTCTGTATTACTTTCTAAGTCTGTACCCAAACAATTTGAGCTTCTACTTCTAAAAATTCACCTTTCCAGAAACAAGTCTCTCACTGTTGCCGCTTGCTATAGACCTCCCTCTGCCCCCAGCTGTGCCCTCGATACTATATGTGAAGTGATTTCCCCCATCTATCTTCTGAGCTCGTGCTACTAGGTGACCTAAACTGGGACATGCTTAACACCCCGGCCATCCTACAAACTAAGCTTGATACCCTCAATCTCACACAAATTATCAATGAACCTACCAGGTACAACCCCAAATCAGTAAACACAGGCACCCTCATATATGTCATCCTAACTAATTAACCCTCCAAATACCACTCTGCTGTTTTCAATCAAGATCTCAGCGATCACTGCCTCATTGCCTGCATCTGTAATGGGTCTGCGACCAAACGACCACCCCTCATCACTGTCAAACACTCCCTGAAACACTTCTGCGAGCAGGCCTTTCTAATCGACCTGGCCGGGGTATCCTGGAATGACATTGACCTCATCCCGTCAGTAGATGATGCCTGGCTATTCTTGAAAAGTGCCTTCCTCACCATCTTAAAGAAGCATGCCCCTCTCAAAAAATGTAGAACTAGGAATAGATATAGTCCTTGGTTCACTCCAGACCTGTCTACCCTTGACCAGCACAAAAACATCCTGTGGCATTCTGCATTAGCATTGAATAGCCCCCGTGATATGTAACTTTTCAGGGAAGTTAGGAACAAATATACACAGGCAGTTAGAAAAGCTAAGGCAAGCTTTTTCAAACAGAAATTTGCATCCTGTAGTACTAACTCAAAAAAGTTCTGGAACACTGTAAAGTTCATGGAGAATAAGAGCACCTCCTCCCAGCTGCCCACTGCTCTGAGGCTAGGAAACATTGTCACCACCGATAAATCCGCTATAATTGAGAATTACAAAAAGCATTTCTCTACGGCTGGCCATGCTTTCCACATCGCTACCCCGGTCAACTGCCCGGCACCCTCCACAGCAACCCGCCAAGCCCCCACCATTTCCCTTTTACCCAAATCCAGATAGCCAATGTTCTGAAAGAGTTGCAAAATCTGGACCCCTACAAATCAGCCGGACGAGACAATCTGGACCCTCTCTTTCTAAAATGATCTGCCGAAATTGTTACAACCCCTATTTACCAGCCTGTTCAACCTCTCTTTCTCATCGTCTGAGATTCCCAAAGATTGGAAAGCTGCCGCGGTCATCCCCCTCTTCAAAGGGGGTGACACTCTAGACCCAAACTGCTACAGACCTATATCTATCCTACCTTGTCTTTCTAAGGTCTTCAAAAGCCAAGTTAACAAAAACATTACTGACCATTTCGAATCACACCATACCTTCTCCGCTATGCAATCTGGTTTCAGAGCTGGTCATGGGTGCACCTCAGCTATGCTCAAGGTTCTAAACGACATCATAACCGCCATCGATAAGAGACATTACTGTGCAGCCGTATTCATCGACCTGGCCAAGGCTTTTGACTCTGTCAATCACAACATTCTTATTGGCAGACTCGACAGCCTTGGTTTCTCAAATGATTGCCTCGCCTGGTTTACCAACTACGTCTCTGATAGAGTTCAGTGTGTCAAATCGGAGGGCCTGTTGTCTGGACCTCTGACAGTCTCCATGGGTGTGCCACAGGGTTCACTTCTTGGGCCGACTCTCTTTTCTGTATACATCAATGATATTGCTCTTGCTGCTGGTGATTCTCTGATCCACCTCTACGCAGACAACACCATTCTGTATACTTCTGGCCCCTCCTTGGACACTGTGTTAACTAACCTCCAGACGAGCTTCAATGCCATACAAATCTCCTTCCATGGCCTCCAACTGCTCTTAAACGCAAGTAAAACTAAATGCATGCTTTTAATTGATCGCTGCCCGCACCTGCTCGCCCGTCCAGCATCACTACTCTGGAAGGCTCTGACTTAGAATACGTGGACAACTACAAATACCTGGGTGTCTGGTTAGACTGTAAACTCTCCTTCCAGACTCACATTAAGCATCTCCAATCCAAAATTAAATCTAGAATTGGCTTCCTATATCGCAACAAAGCATCCTTCACTCATGCTGCCAAACATACCCTCGTAAAACGGACCATCCTACCTATCCTCGACTTCGGTGATGTCATCTATAAAATAGCCTCCAAGACTCTACTCAACAAACTGGATGCAGTCTATCACAGCGCCATCCGTTTTGTCGCCAAACCCACTGACTACAAGTTATCTATCTTAGTCTGCTCGGTAAAGCCCCGCCTTATCTCAGCTCACTGGTCACCATAGCAGCACCCACTCGTAGCACGCTCTCCAGCAGGTATATCTCACTGGTCACCCCCAAAGCCAATTCCTCCTTTGGGCATCTTTCCTTCCAGTTCTCTGCTGCCCATGACTGGAATGAATTGCAAAAATCTCTGAAGATGGAGACTCACATCTCCCTCACTAGCTTTAAGCACCAGCTGTCAGAGCATTTTCAGATCACTGCACCTGTACTTAGCCTATCTGTAAACAGCCCATCTATCTACCTACCTCATCCCCATACTGGTATTTATTCATTTATTTTGCTCCTTTTCACCCCAGTATCTCTACCTGCACATTCATCTTCTGCCAATCTACCATTCCAGTGTTTAATTGCTATATTGTAATTACTTCGCCACCATGGCCTATATATTTCCTTAACTTACCTCATTTGCACTTTTTGTTTTCTTTTGTTCTACTGTATTATTGACTGTATGTTGTGTTGAATTTCTATGCTTTATCTTGGCCAGGTCGCAGTTGCAAATGAGAACTTGTTCTCAACTAGCCTACCTGGTTAAATAAAGGTGAATTTAAAAAAAATAAAAAAACTTGCAAAAGAAAACGACCTTCTGACAAAATTACAAAGTTATATCTGAAAATGTAGCTAGACTCATACCTGTATACATGGATCAACGCTTCACAAAGACTGGAACCATTTAACTCAATTTTGTTTGTAGCTCCATCTTGTTTGGCCAGCGTTGTGTAAAATCACTCCAGTTCACACTGACCTTGGCATGTGCAGAAAGTAGCCCATCACTTTTTCCAACTGATCTGTTGATAGCAGGGCATCAATGTTGTTGAGAAAATTAGCAAAACTTTTGTAGTTCTCCATGGCTAAGGTTATATCTTTCAAAAACGGCACGGTAGAAAGGACTATCAATACATACAGGTCACGTTATCGACATAAGCATGCTACATGGCAGACCAATCCAAACTCATAAACCCGGCATGGCCAGCCCATCCATTATCTCAGCCAATCATTGCTAGTGGGAAGGTTCCTGTCTTTTTCTGTAGCTAAACCAGCTAGGCTGGAATACAAGTTTGTTATTAAGGCACATGAAAGTTCACATGTTGCGGAAGGCATTTCTGCCAAATAACGCATTTTGTTTACTTTCCAATGCCGCTCCTGTGAAGTAGTGACGTGTGACATATGCCTAGTTTTCTGAAGCGAGTCACATATTGGTGTCTGTCTGACAATGTTTCACGTGAACACAAAGTCAATCCAGTTGTCTGACAATCGGTGGGACACACACTAGTGGCAGCCCCACTTCTTGTCTCCTTCACCCTTTTCAGAATGTGAACAATAATATCAGTATTGGTTTTCAAATTCCATGATTTCTCCCTACAGCTGTTATCTTTGTTCCGGAGTTCTAAATTGAGCAGCTGCTGAAAAATGAGCTCCTGTATATATTGAGATTTAAATGTTTTTTTAGAGTGAAGTACATCAAAAAAATCAAGAGAAAACTGCAAGACTCAATAGAAGACAAAACAAGGAACAAACCAAAAAGACAGGCTTTTGAAAAATTAACTATTTTTCATAAAATTGTACAGTTATCTTAGCTAGCTGAATTGCTAGCAGAATTGTTTACTTGTTGCTAAGCAGTTGCTAGGGACTCTCCTGGAAGAAGCTAGCTAGCTTACAAAGAATAACAACAAAAAATATCTAGTTAACAGAAGAAAGGAAGACAAAATAAGGACAAAAGAAGGACAGAAGAAAAAGGAAAAGAAAGAGGACAACATAGTGAAACAGTCAGCACTTCTATTGCAACTTGTATTTCGTCGTCCTAACGTAGTCTACACTGCTATCTGCCCAGCAGCTAGCCAGCTAGCATACGTCCACCGTCTACCGAATAGCAGCACTGTAGAAACTATTACACTCAACTGAACGACTTGATTAGTGTAGTGTTAGCTAGCTACATAGTTGTCTTTGCTGTCTTCGTATCCAAGATAATTGTGTAGTTTAGAGCGTGTAGTCTTAGAGTGATTATCTTAATTTACTGAGGTTAGCTAGCCAGCTATTTGTCGTCCTTAACGTAGGAGACACTGCTAGCTAGCCAACAGCTAGCCAACGTCTACTGAATAGAACTTCTGCACTCAACAACCCGGTCGCATTCCGCTTCGCTCCACAGGTAGTATCACATTTTTCATTTCATTTCATTACAGCACAACTGTTTGATTTGTTTGATCGTAGCTAGCTACATAGCTAGCTACATAGCCGTCTGTGTATCAAAGATAATTGTTGTCGTTCTTTTAACGCAACGTAACGTAATCAACACTGCTAGCTAGCCAGCTAGCCCCCGAATAGCAGCACTGTAGAAACTATTACACTCAACGGAACAACTTGATTAGTGTAGTGTCAACAACGCAGCCACTGCCAGCTAGCCTACAAAGTCAACAACGCAGCCACTGCCAGCTAGCCTACTTCAGCAGTACTGTATCATTTTAATCATTTTAGTCAATAAGATTCTTGCTACGTAAGCTTAACTTTCTGAACATTTGAGACGTGTAGTCCACTTGTCATTCCAATCTCCTTGCATTAGCGTAGCCTCTTCTGTAGCCTGTCAACTATGTGTCTGTCTATCCCTGTTCTCTCCTCTCTGCACAGACCATACAAACGCTCCACACCGCGTGGCCGCTGCCACCCTAATCTGGTGATCCCAGCGCGCACGACCCACGTGGAGTACCAGGTCTCCGGTAGCCTCTGGAACTGCCGATCTGCAGCCAACAAGGCAGAGTTCATCTCAGCCTATGCCTCCCTCCAGTCCCTCGACTTCTTGGCACTGACAGAAACATGGATCACCACAGATAACACTGCTACTCCTACTGCTCTCTCTTCGTCCGCCCACGTGTTCTCGCACACCCCGAGAGCTTCTGGTCAGCGGGGTGGTGGCATCGGGATCCTTATCTCTCCCAAGTGGTCATTCTCTCTTTCTCCCCTTACCCATCTGTCTATCGCCTCCTTTGAATTTCATGCTGTCACAGTTACCAGCCCTTTCAAGCTTAACATCCTTATCATTTATCGCCCTCCAGGTCCCCTCGGAGAGTTCATCAATGAGCTTGATGCCTTGATAAGCTCCTTTCCTGAGGATGGCTCACCTCTCACAGTTCTGGGCGACTTTAACCTCCCCACGTCTACCTTTGACTCATTCTTCTCTGCCTCCTTCTTTCCACTCCTCTCCTCTTTTGACCTCACCCTCTCACCTTCCCCCCCTACTCACAAGGCAGGCAATACGCTCGACCTCATCTTTACTAGATGCTGTTTTTCCACTAACCTCATTGCAACTCCCTCCAAGTCTCCGACCACTACCTTGTATCCTTTTCCCTCTCGCTCTCATCCAACACTTCCCACACTGCCCCTACTCGGATGGTATCGCGCCGTCCCAACCTTCGCTCTCTCTCCCCCGCTACTCTCTCCTCTTCCATCCTATCATCTCTTCCCTCTGCTCAAACCTTCTCCAACCTATCTCCTGATTCTGCCTCCTCAACCCTCCTCTCCTCCCTTTCTGCATCCTTTGACTCTCTATGTCCCCTATCTTCCAGGCCGGCTCGGTCCTCCCCTCCCGCTCCGTGGCTTGACGACTCATTGCGAGCTCACAGAACAGGGCTCCGGGCAGCCGAGCGGAAATGGAGGAAAACTCGCCTCCCTGCGGACCTGGCATCCTTTCACTCCCTCCTCTCTACATTTTCCTCCTCTGTCTCTGCTGCTAAAGCCACTTTCTACCACTCTAAATTCCAAGCATCTGCCTCTAACCCTAGGAAGCTCTTTGCCACCTTCTCCTCCCTCCTGAATCCTCCTCCCCTCCCCCCTCCTCCCTCTCTGCAGATGACTTCGTCAACCATTTTGAAAAGAAGGTCGACGACATCCGATCCTCGTTTGCTAAGTCAAACGACACCGCTGGTTCTGCTCACAGTGCCCTACCCTGTGCTCTGACCTCTTTCTCCCCTCTCTCTCCAGATGAAATCTCGCGTCTTGTGACGGCCGGCCGCCCAACAACCTGCCCGCTTGACCCTATCCCCTCCTCTCTTCTCCAGACCATTTCCGGAGACCTTCTCCCTTACCTCACCTCGCTCATCAACTTATCCCTGACCGCTGGCTACGTCCCTTCCGTCTTCAAGAGAGCGAGAGTTGCACCCCTTCTGAAAAAACCTACACTCGATCCCTCCGATGTCAACAACTACAGACCAGTATCCCTTCTTTCTTTTCTCTCCAAAACTCTTGAACGTGCCGTCCTTGGTCAGCTCTCCCGCTATCTCTCTCAGAATGACCTTCTTGATCCAAATCAGTCAGGTTTCAAGACTAGTCATTCAACTGAGACTGCTCTTCTCTGTATCACGGAGGCGCTCCGCACCGCTAAAGCTAACTCTCTCTCCTCTGCTCTCATCCTTCTAGACCTATCGGCTGCCTTCGATACTGTGAACCATCAGATCCTCCTCTCCACCCTCTCCGAGTTGGGCATCTCCGGCGTGGCCCACGCTTGGATTGCGTCCTACCTGACAGGTCGCTCCTACCAGGTGGCGTGGCGAGAATCTGTCTCCTCACCATGCGCTCTCACCACTGGTGTCCCCCAGGGCTCTGTTCTAGGCCCTCTCCTATTCTCGCTATACACCAAGTCACTTGGCTCTGTCATAACCTCACATGGTCTCTCCTATCATTGCTATGCAGACGACACACAATTAATCTTCTCCTTTCCCCCTTCTGATGACCAGGTGGCGAATCGCATCTCTGCATGTCTGGCAGACATATCAGTGTGGATGACGGATCACCACCTCAAGCTGAACTTCGGCAAGACGGAGCTGCTCTTCCTCCCGGGGAAGGACTGCCCGTTCCATGATCTCTCCATCACGGTTGACAACTCCATTGTGTCCTCCTCCCAGAGCGCTAAGAACCTTGGCGTGATCCTGGACAACACCCTGTCGTTCTCAACTAACATCAAGGCGGTGGCCCGTTCCTGTAGGTTCATGCTCTACAACATCCGCAGAGTACGACCCTGCCTCACACAGGAAGCGGCACAGGTCCTAATCCAGGCACTTGTCATCTCCCGTCTGGATTACTGCAACTCGCTGTTGGCTGGGCTCCCTGCCTGTGCCATTAAACCCCTACAACTCATCCAGAACGCCGCAGCCCGTCTGGTGTTCAACCTTCCCAAGTTCTCTCACGTCACCCCGCTCCTCCGCTCTCTCCACTGGCTTCCAGTTGAAGCTCGCATCCGCTACAAGACCATGGTGCTTGCCTACGGAGCTGTGAGGGGAACGGCACCTCAGTACCTCCAGGCTCTGATCAGGCCCTACACCCAAATAAGGGCACTGCGTTCATCCACCTCTGGCCTGCTCGCCTCCCTACCACTGAGGAAGTACAGTTCCCGCTCAGCCCAGTCAAAACTGTTCGCTGCTCTGGCTCCCCAATGGTGGAACAAACTCCCTCACGACGCCAGGACAGCGGAGTCAATCACCACCTTCCGGAGACACCTGAAACCCCACCTCTTTAAGGAATACCTAGGATAGGATAAAGTAATCCTTCTCACCCCCCCCCCTTAAAATATGTAGATGCACTATTGTAAAGTGGCTGTTCCACTGGATGTCATAAGGTGAATGCACCAATTTGTAAGTCGCTCTGGATAAGAGCGTCTGCTAAATGACTTAAATGTAATGTAATGTAAATGTATCTTTTGCTTGCTTGTCCGAATACAACTCCATCAAAGGGTTGCAAAGGTTCTTGTATTGTCTCACCAGCTCGCACAGACACTCCTCCAAACTTGATAGAGACATAATTGCGCAAGCAGTAGAAGCGAAGTAGCAGAATGTCCATCTCTTCTGTGTTTTTACCAGAAGGGATACCAGAAAAGATGTGATGTAGACACAGGGGCGGGACTTCCATTGCAAAACTCACTCAGTCTTCGCAAGGAATGATACATCGGGTCTCAATTTCCAGTTAGGAAAAAACAGCGTTGAATGACAGGAGCGTATTACTGTTGTCCTTCTGGCAAGTTCTGCCATCTCAGCCAAGGGACAGTGTAGTTCTGTCAGAGTGGTCATTGGGTTCTTGGTCTCCTCCCTGACCAATGTCCTTCTTACCCAGTTGCTCGGTTTTGTCAGACGGACAGCTCTAGGCTGAGTAGTTCCATATTTTTTCAATTTCCCAATGATGGAGACCACTGCGCTCTTGGAAACTTTCAACATTCTAGAAATTGTTTTATACCCGTCCCCAGATGTATACCTCATCACAATTCTATCTCGGAGATCTACGGACAGTTCCTTGGACTTCATGGTTATAGTCTCTGCTCTGACATGCCCCAGATAACAATCTAATATGTTTAGATGCTTGCCTTTTCTTCCCTCTTGCTTGTTGCTCTCTCTTTCTCTCTCTCTGTGTGTGAAAGAAACCACCTAGTTTGTATTTATTCTTGATTGTCCTCCAGGGGGCAGTCTGACATCACATTTGATAGACTGTCTAGCCTTGTAGGAATGCCGTAATGTCTGAAATACGCATAGTACTGCCTGATTTATTTTGATAGGCAAACAGAGGCCAAAAAATAAACAACATCTTTATCGCTTCATTGTTAAAGGCTTACACACAAAATCGTAGTGATTGATTTATAGATAGAACCCACATTGTTTGCAATATTGTTTTTGATGATATGAATTTGTAACTGTAAACACTTCATGCGATTTTTTGGCAACAAACACCTCTCTTGCAGATGTCAAGAATCAATTAATCATTGGATTTTATTTTGCTTTCATTTTTAAATGTAGCCTCATGTACTTACCTCCTATTCTACATTATGTCTCTGACACTGCTTCTGAGCCTTAGCCAAATGACACACACACACACACACGCGCACACGCGCACACGCGCACACGCACACACGCACACACACACACACACACACACACACACACACACACACACACACACACACACACACACACACACACACACACACACACACACACACACACACACACAGTGGGGGCTGGCTGATAATGACTCTTGTGCTTGTAGCCGACAGCCCGACAGCCTCTGCTTAGTGGAAACAAATTTAGACTCAGTAGGGCAGTAAACACATACAGGAATATGCCCTCCGCCTACTTTTAAAAGAGCACATGCATATCCAACCCACATGCATACACAAACAGCCAATATATCAACACACATTAGCCTGACGAGCCACGCACTTATACACAGCACCACACTCAAGATAACAACACCTTACACCAGCACACATTAACTTTGAAAGCAATTGAAAGCAGCTTTCCACTTGATTTCAGAAATCCATGCAACTATGTATTGTAGAACCTGACAAAGGCTATCTGTAACTATGAACTTAGTAAAGAATGACATTGACCACAGTCTATGACATATGGCCAGACTGACTCACTAATGTCAACAGTGCAGTCTGAGAGCCCCAGGCACTGCAGCCATGAAAAGGAATGTTTTGGAAATTTGACTGTAGGAAAACATGCTGCTCGTATGTCAGTACACTTGTGGATCACTTGTGTGATGAAGGTCAGTAGGACCTTGTGAGTAATATGCAATGTGACCAGATACCAGCTCATGTAACGGAGATGAAAACATGAGGAGCCACTTGAGAAGTGTCTATTCCCAAACACTTGAGTAGAATGTATCTAGCTATCTGTCTCATGTTTTTTTGGGGCGTGTTTTAACAAGAGAGGGCGAGAGAGTGTGTGTTATGGAAGCTCCTAAGGTCACAGAGATGTGGTGTGCCACGGTGGGTATTTATTTATATGTGCTTGGCACTGACAGCTCCTCATGTTTGGGACTTCATGTTCCCCTCCACATGCCTGGGTTAAAGTGCCGGGTTATCCACAGGGTAGGGCACACTGAAGATAACTACCTCTGAGGTTAATCCATATACCAGCACCTAACTTAGCTAAAAGCAACTGCTCTTTCAGAGTGAACTAAATAACAGAGTAAAGATGAATACACCCAGTTTTATTACGACAGGCAGCAGCAAAGTAATACATGTTCAGCAGAAGGCTTTCCTAGGATTGGTATTACTGTCATTTCTTTTATTGTTATATACTGTATGTGTTACTTCACAGAATACTCCTTCATAGAATACTCTGCGAGCATTAGACTCTAGAACAGGGTTCTCCAACTGGCGGCCCCTCAAGTTTTCTGAGCAAAGAAAACAAACCTGGTTGGACATAAAAGACAAAAAACACCAGGAAATTAGCTCCAAGTTATTTTAATTTTGGAAATCTGTTCCCACGTATTCCCACACATACTAGAGAGACACATAATAGTATACAAATGTAAGCAAGGTTTGAAATTGTTATGTTTTAGTCAAATATTGTATCTGTTTTGGCCTTCCTGCTGTCAATTTCAAGTGTACAAATTATTTATAATTATGCCACCCCCCCCCCCCCGCCCCCCAACCATCCTCTCAAGAAAAAAATGTCCCGTCCCTGAATCTAGTTGATGATCCCTGCTCTAGAGTATGTCGTTATAATAATAGCCATTGTGCTATTTGGGATCGAGTGGCCCAGTGCTCAAAAATGACATGACTATTATTCTGTTCCTTTTAATGTAATGTCACGGGTCATGGTCAGGTCATGTGGCTTAGTGAGCACAATGTCATATTGATATTATTACATTTTTAATGTAGATAATCAACCCTCAAGCTATTTGAGGCCTAGTGTTGCTTGATACTGCATGTGTACAGTCTATACTAGACATTAGGTTATAGGCTATAGTTACTGTTTATATTGTTATAGGCTATAGTTAGTGTTTATATCAAATGTATTCACTGATTTATGAATTCTTAAATACATGGTCATTACTAAATGTACAGTAGGCACTAGTTTAATTATTGAAATGTAGCTTACCTGGTGCCAGTTCAGTAGACACATGAACTTCTACTTCCCTTTCTTTCAATATCAGGCCCCATTCTGCGGTTTGAAAAATGGGCGTATTGAAATATAATCTGCCATTGAACTTCTCAGGGGCATTTGGAAATTATTTATGCCATTTTCACTCAAAGGATTGATGACATATGGCAGAATCCACTCAGACAAAGATGACAGTTGGTTCTGTCTTCTCAAGCTGCCCTTGCATATGGACAGATTGACAGGAAAGGAAGCTTTCTTTGCATTTCACTCTGCATTTTGTCACAACCTACAGACACATGCATGTCTACACTCACAAGACACATAAACACAGACGCATGCAAGGTTAGGTAGGTTACTATCTAAATGTTAGTTGCTGGTTACCTGTCCACATTTTTTATCAGTAACGTAACTTTTGGATTACGCAAAATGTAATCTGATTACTTTGTTACTTTTACATTACTTTCCCCTTAATAAGAGGCACAGGTTAGAAGCTGGCACAGCCACACAGTCATACAATCATATTTTAAACCTTTACCTTAATCACACTGCTAACCCTACTGCCTAACCCTAATTTTAAATTAAGACCAAAAAGCACATTTTTGTTTTCATACATTTTTACAAGAAAGGCAATTTTGACTTTGCACCTAGCGGAAATCGCTCAGGTCTGCCTCAAGGACAAGACTCAACCCAATAAACGTCAACCTGCTTTAGAAGCATTAAAAGAGGACAAAAAAATGAACATTACCAACTGAACAATTGCAGGCTAAATCAATGTTAGAGTCGACCATAAATGTATCTTGCATGTTGGTTAAGTACAGAATGTTGGTGCATGTTGGTTAAGTCGGAAGTTTACATGCACTTAGGTTGGAGTCATTAAAACACGTTTTTCAACAACTCCACAAATTTCTTGTTAACAATCTATAGTTCTGGGAAGTAGGTTAGGACATCTACTTTGTGCAGGACACAAGTCATTTTTCCAACAATTGTTTACAGACAGATTATTTCACTTATAATTCACTGTATCACAATTCCAGTGAGTCAGAAGTTTACAAACACTAAGTTGACTGTGCCTTTAAACAGTTTGGAAAATTCCAGAAAATGATGTCATGGCTTTAGAAGCTTCTGATCGGCTAATTGATATAATTTGAGTCAATTGGAAGTGTACCTGTGGATGTATTTCGAGGCCTATCTTCAAACTCAGTGCCTCTTTGCTCGACATCTTGGGACAATGAAAAGAAATCAGCCAAGACTTCAGATTTTTTAAAAATCACCACAAGTCTGGTTCATCCTTGGGAGCAATTTCCAAATGCCTGAAGGTACCACGTTCAACTGTACAAAAAATAGTATGCAAGTATAACCACCATGGAACCACGCAGACGTCATACTGCTCAGGAAGAAGACACGTTCTGTCTCCTAGAGATGAACGTACTTTGGTGCGAAAAATGCAAATCAGTCCCAGAACAACAGCAAGGGACCCTGTGAAGATGATGGAGGAAACAGGTACAAAAGTATCTATATCCACAGTAAAACGATTCCTATATTGACAGAACCTGAAAGGCCGCTCTGCAAGGAAGAAGCCACTGCTCCAAAACCGCCATAATAAAGCCAGACTATGGTTTGCAACTGCACATGGGAACAAAGATCGTATCATTTGGAGTAATGTCCTCTGGTCTAATGAAACAAAAATAGAGCTGTTTTGCCATAATGACCATCGTTATGTTTGGAGGAAAAAGGGGGAGGCTTGCAAGTCAATGTAAATTGTCCAGTGGGTGACTGGCATCTCTGACAATTTGATGGGCTTTCCTCTGACACCGCCTATTATATAGGTCATGGATGGCAGGAAGCTTGGCCCCAGTGATGTACTGGGCCGTTCGCACTACTTACTATGCATTGTTCCCACCATTGTTCCTGTTCCCAAGAAAGCTAAGGTAACTGAGCTAAATGACTACCGCCCTGTAGCACTCACTTCCATCATCATGAAGTGCTTTGAGAGACTAGTCAAGGACCATATCACCTCCACCCTTCCTGACACCCTAGACCCACTCCAATTTGCTTACCGCCCCAACCGGTCCACAGGCGACGCAATCTCAATTACACGGCACATTGCCCTAACCCATCTGGACAAGAAGAATACCTATGTGAGAATGCTGTTTATCGACTATAGCTCAGCATTTAACATCATAGTACCCTCCAAACTCGTCATCAAGCTCGAGACCCTGGGTCTCTACCCAGCCCTGTGCAACTGGGTCCTGGACTTCCTGACGGGCCGCCCCAGGTGGTGAGGGTAGGTAACAACATCTCCACCCCGCTGATCCTCAACACTGGGGCCCCACAAGGGTGCGTTCTCAGCCCTCTCTTGTACTCCCTGTTCACCCACGACTGCGTGGCCATGCACGCCTCCAACTCAATCATCAGGTTTGCAAACGACACTAGAGTGGTAGGCTTGATTACCAACAACGACAAGACGGCCTACAGGGAGGTGAGTGTTATGCAGGTGAATGAGGACCCAAAAGCGACTTGGCGAAAACAGAGTCTTTATTCCAGTAAAGGAAATAGGCAATACTCCTAGACAAATCGGAGCAGAAAACAAAACATAAAAAACTAATTCCACTCGTAGTGACGAGGACAGACTGGAGACTTGACCATAAACTGTAGGTTGCCTCGGGAAGGCCCCGACCGTAGCAGACTCAGACACCTGCTCACACGCAGCATCTGAGGGAAACAAGACACGACAGGGCGAGACAAAGACACAGCACGGTGAACAATATACAAGGATCCGACAGGACAGAAACGGAAGACAAGGGGAGAAATAGGGACTCTAATCAGAGGGCAAGATACGGAACAGGTGTGAAAAGATTAGATGATTGATTAGGGGAATAGGAACAGCTGGGAGCAGGAACGGAACGATAGAGAGAAGAGAGAGAGGGAGGGAGAGAGAAAAAAGGGAACGAACCTAATAAGACCAGCAGGGGGAAAACGAACAGAAGGGAAAGCAAAATGACAAGACAATATAAGACAAAACATGACAGTGAGGGCCTTCGGAGTGTGGTGTCAGGAAAATAACCTCACACTCAACGTCAACAAAACAAAGGAGATGATCATGGACTTCAGGAAACAGCAGAGGGAGCACCCCCCTATCCACATCGACGGGACAGTAGTGGAGAAGGTATAAAGTTTTAGGTTCCTCAGCGTACACATCACGGACAAACTGAAATGGTCCACCCACACAGCCAGCATGGTTGAGAGAACAAGTTCTCATTTACAATTGCGACCTAGCCAAGATAAAGCAAAGCAGTGCGACACAAACAACAACACAGAGTTACACATGGAATAAACAAACGTACAGTCAATAACACAATAAAAAAGTCTATATAGAGTGTGTGCAAATGGCATAAGGAGGTAAGGCAATATATAGGCCATAGTAGCAAAGTAATTACAATTTAGCAAATTATCACTGGAGTGATAGATGTATAGATGATGATGTGCAAGTAGAAATACTGGTGTGCAAAAGAGAAAAACGGTAATAAAAACAATATGGGGCTGAGGTAGGTTGATGGATGGGCTATTTACAGATGGGCTGTGTACAGCAGGAGCGATCGGTAAACTGCTCAGATAGCTGATGCTTAAATTTCGTGAGGGAGATACAAGTCTCCAACTTCAGCAATTTTTGCAATTCGTTCCAGTCATTGGCAGCAGAGAACTGGAAGGAAGGGCGGCCAAATGGGGTGTTGGCTTTGGGGATGACCAGTGAGATATACCTGCTGGAGCTCGTGCTACGGGTGGGTGTTGTTAAGGTGACCAGTGAGCTGAGATAAGGCTGGGCTTTACCTAGCAAAGAATTATAGATGACCTGGAGCCAGTGGGTCTGGCGAACAAATATGAAGCGAGGGCCAGCCGACAAGAGCATACAGGTCGCAGTGGTTGGTGGTATACGGGGCTTTGGTGACAAATCAGATGGCACTGTGATAGACTGCATCCAGTTTGATGAGTATAGTGTTGGAGTCTATTTTGTAAATGACATCGCCGAAGTCGAGGATCAGTAGGATAGTCAGTTTTATGAGGGTATGTTTGGCAGAGTGGGTGAAGGAGGCTTTGTTGCGAAATAGGAAGCCGATTCTAGATTGAATTTTGGATTGGAGATGTTTAATATGAGTCTGGATGGAAAGTTTACAGTCTAGCCAGACACATATGTATTTGTAGTTGTCCACATATTCTAAGTCAGAACCCTCCAGGGTAGTGATGCTAGTCCAGCGGGCGGGTGCAGGCAGAGATCGGTTAAATAGCATGCATTTAGTTTTACAAGTGTTTAAGAGCAGTTGGAGGTCACGGAAGGAGTGTTGTATGACATTGAAGCTCGTTTGGAGGTTTGTTAACACAGTGTCCAATGAAGGGCCAGATGTATACAGAATGGTGTCGTCTGCGTAGAGGTGGATCAGAGAATCACCAGCAGCAAGAGCAACATCATTGATGTATACAGAAAAGAGAGTCGGCCCGAGAATTGAACCCTGTGGTACACCCATGGAGACTGTCAGAGGTCCAGACAACAGGCCCTCCGATTTGACACACTGAACTCTATCAGAGACGTAGTTGGTAAACCAGGCGAGGCAATAATTTGAGAAACCAAGGCTGTCGAGTCTGCCAATAAGAATGTTGTGATTGACAGAGTCGAAAGCCTTGGCCAGGTCGATGAATATGGCTGCACAGTAATGTGTCTTATCGATGGCGGTTATGATGTCATTTAGAACCTTGAGCATAGCTGAGGTGCACCCATGACCAGCTCTGAAACCAGATTGCATAACGGAGAAGGTATGGTGTGATTCGAAATGGTCAGTAATCTGTTTGTTAACTTGGCGTTCGAAGACTTTAGAAAGGCATGGCAGGATGGATATAGGTCTGTAACAATTTGGGTCTAGAGTGTCACCCCCTTTGAAGAGGGGGATGACCGCAGCGGCTTTCCAATCTTTGGGAATCTTGGACGATAAGGAAGAGAGGTTGAACAGACTGGTAATAGGGTTTGCAACAATAATTTTAGAAAGAGAGGGTCCAGATTGTCTAGCCCAGCTTATTTGTACAGGTCCAGGTTTTGCAGCTCTTTCAGAACATCTGCTATCTTCATTTGGGTGAAGGAGAAGCTGGGGAGGCTTGGGCAAGTTGCTGTGGGGGTGCAGAGCTGTTGGCTGGTGATGAGGTAGCCAGGAGGAAAGCCAGCCATAGGGAAATGCTTCTTGAAATTCTCGATTATCGTGGATTTATCGGTGGTGACAGTGTTTCCTAGCCTCAGTGCAGTGGGCAGGTGGGAGGAGGTGCTCTAATTCTCCATGGACTTTACAGTGTCCCAAAACTTTTTGGAGTTAGAGCTACAGGATGCAAATTTCTGTTTGAAAAAGCTAGCCTTTGCTTTCCTAACTGACTGCATGTATTAGTTTCTGACTTCTCTGAAAAGTTGCATATCGAGGGGACTATTCGATGCTAGTGCAGCCAGCCACAATATGTTTTTGTGCTGGTCGAGGGCAGTCAGGTCTGGAGTGAATCAAGGACTATATCTGTTCTTAGTTCTTAGTTTTTTGAAAGGGGCATACTTATTTAAGATGGTGAGGAAATAACTTTTAAAGAACGACTAGGCATCCTCTACTGACGGGATGAGGTCAATAACCTTCCAGGATACCCAGGCCAGGTTGATTAGAATGGCCTGCTTGCAGAAGTGTTTTAGGGAGGAGGCTTCTGATGTTAACATGCATGAAACCAAGGCTTTTACAGTTACAGAAGTCAACAAATGAGAGTGCCTATGGACACACAGGGCCTGGATTAACCTCTACATCACATTTAAGTAATTTAGATTTAAGTCATTTAGCAGACACTCTTATCCAGAGCGACTTACAAATTGGTGCGTTCACCTTATGACATCCAGTGGAGCAGCCACTTTACAATAGTGCATCTAAATCTTTTAGGGGGGGGGTGAAAAGGATTACTTTATCCTATCCTAGGTATTCCTTAAAGAGGTGGGGTTTCAGGTGTCTCCGGAAGGTGGTGATTGACTCCGCTGAGGAACAAAGGAGGAGTAGGATGAGGGTACAGCTAAAGGCTATCAAAACTGGTCATCTAGTACATTGGGGACAAAGAATAAAATGAGCAGATTACTTGGTGTGGTAGGATTGATTCAGGGCCTAATGTACAGACTGGGGTATTGTAGGGTGCAGGTACAGTGGAGGTAAACCTAGGCATTGAGTGACGATAAGAGAGATTGCGTCTCTGGACGCACTAGTTATGCTGGGTGAGGTCACCGCTTGTGTCACGTTCTGACCTTAGTTCCTTTTTTATGTCTTTATTTTAGTTGGTCAGGGCGTGAGTTGGGGTGGGCATTCTATGTTGTTTTTCTATGTTTTGTTTTGTTGTTATATTTCTATGTGTTTGGCCTAGTATGGTTCTCAATCAGAGGCAGGTGTCAGTCGTTGTCTCTGATTGGGAGCCATATTCAGGTAGCATGTTTTCTATTGTGTTTTGTGGGTGGTTGTATCCTGTGTTAGTGTTTTCAGCATACGGGACTGTTTCGGTTGTTTGTTTGTACTTTTGTTCGGTGTTCTATTGATTTATTAAATATATCATTATGGACACTTACCACGCTGCACATTGGTCTGATCCTTGCTACTATTCCTCCTCTGAATAAGAGCAATTCCGTAACAGCATGTGTGGGAGGTGGGACAAAAGAGGTACCTGAGGTATGTTGAGTGGGACTATGGGCTCCGCGGCAAACTAACACAATGATAACTATCGTAAACAACGGTATACAAGGCATATTGACATTAGAGAGTGAGACATAAAGTGAGGCCTCGATGGTGGGAGGACGTCATTGATGCACTTATTGATGAAGCTGATGACTGAGGTGGTGTATTCCTCACTGCCACTGGGTGAATCCCGGAACATATTCCAGTCTGTGCTAGCAAAACAGTCCTGTAGTGTAGCTACCACGTCATCTGACCACTTCAGTATTGAGCAAGTCACAGGTACTTCCTGCTTTAGTTTTTGCTTGTAAGCAGGAATCAGGAGGATTTAAATATGGTCAGACTTGCCAAATGGAGGGTGGGGGAGAGCTTTGTATCCACCTCTGTGTGTGGAGTAAATGTGGTCTAGGATTTTCTTCCCCTGGTTGCACATGTGACATGCTGGTAAAAATGTGGTAAAACTGTTTTAAGTTTACCTGCATTAAAGTCCCCGGCCAGTAGGAGCGACACTTCTGGGTGAGCATTTTCCTCTTTGCTTATGGCCTTATAGAGTTGTTTGAGAGCAGTCTTAGTGCCAGCTTCACTTTGTGGTGGTAAATAGACGGCTACGAACAATACAGATAAACTCTCTTGGTAGATAGTGTGGTCTACAGATTATCATAAGGTTAATTTAATAACCCTTGATCTCCAAGAATAGGACTTGGAAATATTGGAAATATAGATTAACCAAATTGGTTTACCTGAGCATAACCCCAGAACTAAGGACTAATTAGCCTACTCTGTTGTTCATGATTTTGTTGTTCTGGAGGACTGGTTGGGCTCATTGCTTTGAGTTGAAAAATAAATGTTGCTCTCAAAATGGCATGATTTGAGCACTACCGAAAAGTACTATTGGTCATTTTCCATGAAGAAAATAAAAGCCTAACTCGTGGTCTTCTTAAATTAAACTAGTTTTGACAATATAGAGCACAATACCGCGGGGGTGTTTAGAAGGAACTCAACATTTTATCCCATAGGCTGGGATCTGTACTATACAGCTTTTGCAAGAGCACATTTTCATTGTTTGTCCACTGGAGCGTATACATTATGCCGATTCTGTTCCAAAATGTTTCTTAAATGGAACTAAACGAGGAGGGACCTAACTGTATTTGTCCAATAGAAACTCTTGTTTTGCTGTTTGCTTCCGTTTGGTTCATAAACGGTGAACGGTTTCTGTAATAAATACACCCCATGGTCGCAAAAAACTTGTTTCTGATTGGTTTTTAGAATAATGCAATTGTACCTGAGAGGGAGTGCTAAACCACTTTTTTTCAGCAAGGCTGTGCACTAGTCATACGTATGAGGCGGCGTCGAGTACCTTAGATCAGCATAACCATGTTAAAAAAGTTTTTTGCACAATTTTGAATGAACAAGAGCTTTTCTACATCCGGTTACCAATGAAATGAAAAACGTTATTTTGATGAATATACTTATAAGCTACTATTTCATGCCTCAACAAAAATTTGGCCGTTCAGTCTATCGGTTAGGTTGCCAGAGACGCGACCCAGTCGTGAAATCTTTTTGTTCTATACGCGACCCAATCATTCGTCTACGCTCTTATCTCTTGCTTGCTAGCTAGCCAACTATGGCTAACAAAGTCAGGTTGAAACGTGCATCTAGAATAACAGCAGATTTGCTCCATTTGCATTTGTTTAAGCTGTTTTAGATGCATCCATAATAATGATGCACGATTTTGCCTGGCATTAAAATTTTGCTCTGTCATCAGGACACTGTTCAGAGAAGCTAGCCAACTACACAGCAAACAGACAGCAATGTTTGTACAAACCTCTATTGTTGTAAAGAAAATGTTAGGCTAGAAGCAAGGGGAAATAATGTCTATACGCTTTTTACAGTGGAGATCAAGTTGAGGATCTGGCTGGCTGGGCTGACAGTGGATATGCAGGGTTTGCTCAGATGGAACACAAAACAAGATACCCATTTTTGCATCATAGGCTTACCTGTGCTAAATGTTTTTTTGTATGGCTTAGAACGCGTCTCAACCAATCACAATGCTTGTTTTGACCAACAGGATGTTGTGGACATTGGAAATTAAAACCAAATAACAGGACAATGGAAAAGATTTTGAGACAGTTGGAAAAGATATCGGTACACCTTGAAATCATGAAGCAATATGCGTGTAGACATGCAGACCGTACTTGTTACAGAAAGCTAAACCAACAACCACACAAACTGAAATTGTATACATTGTAAACACAGGTCCAACAAGGAAAAACATAGCTAATCTTCCCCCAACGTCGGCCACCCCTTCACTTCAGACACTCTCTAGCTGTTGGAGGACTAAATTGAGTTGGGGTGGACATCGAGCTCAACATTTAAATGGACTGGAAAATAACGAAAAGTTTCGCAACGAAAGACACAGTTCTAGCTAGCTGACCACCGATTTTTATTGCAATTTATGTAAGTTAGGTTTTGAGAGTTTTTTAAAAGGTAACATGTATACACATTTTGTAGGACACACTGTATATCATAAATTTCAACAGTGCGACAGACCACACACATCATTCAATATACAACTTTTTACCTCTGAAATAACGGATTTGCTAATGTTGCTAGCTTCATTATTAAATGTTGATATAACTACGAAGTAAGCAAAAAGGAAATAAATTGTAAGTGCTCGATAATACAGATCACGAAAACAACTGAATGTTGTCAAGCTTTACCTTCAATCAAAATTGTCCTCTGACGGGGCGTTTTGCACAATCTGCAAAAAAATATTATTTAACTTTGAACCATGAACTTTTTGACACATATCACCGTAGGCTATGTTTAGTCTTACAACAGCTACATAGAGGCAGTATTTAGTCAAATGTTACAATGTCTGCATCAATATTAAACTAATTGTGACACTAATTTTCATTACAAATAACATCAAACAAATAAGATGGGTACACTTTCAGTTATTGTGAACTTTTCATCATCACCTTTCATTGCCTTAGCTCTGAAATGTAAATGTATATACATATTCAGCTTGTACAGTTTTCTTTAATACAGTTTTCTTTTCTTATCTACCAAGGTGAATGGTGTACCTTGGCAGACCTTGGCGAACACTGAGCGGCCCGGGTGACCCATAGTTGTCGCAGTGGACCACCCACATTGCTAGCACCAGAGCATGAAAATTCTCTGGTGCAGTTGTGTATCTACTGCGCCAGCCATGGGTTGCCCTTCACCAGACAGAGGCTGATGAAATACGCTGGCAAAATACGCAGGTATTTGGCGTTGTTGTGTCTCTGACTGATTAAATTATATGACAGGCTATTTTATCAAATCGATTGCCTAACGTTTTATTGATTACCTGATTGAATTAAACCATGCAACAGTTAACTCGTTAATAACCTGGGGCACCACAGAAGAGTTGAAATTAGCCCTTTTAAACGTATGGACACCAGTCCTCAGATCGTCGGGAACTAAATGTTAATTTTGTTAGGTTGTATTTGAAATAAGCCCTTTTAAACATATGGACACCAGTCCTCGCGTCATTGGGAACTAAGGTTGACTTCCGTCAACAGGCTTTTGTATTGGGGGAGAGAACGGCGTTTTTCTCAACCAATGTCTGTTCACTTAGATGTGGCCACTGAGTGAGCATAGTTTACTTATGAAATCAATTCTCTCATTTAGAAGCTAAAATTGCATTTCATCTTTTCACAAATAGTTTAATATTTAAACATTTAAATTGCACAACAATTCCATCTGAATCTAATAACTAGAATGTGTAGACTTTCCAAGATACAGTTTATGTCGTCCTATCATCACATCTGATCTGTCGTTATATTCTTTAAGTACTGACGGATACTTTCAACTGGTTGGATTACATAAATATTGTTCCATTCCCAACCTTTTGATGTTACTGTATTGCAAAGTCTCTCTCTGTGGTAACAACAGATTTTCACAAGTCATTTTTTGTAGAGGTTTTATATTCTATTGTAGGTTTCGGCACCCAGGGGAAAATCCCACCACTGGGGAAGAGGTGGAGAGAAATGTTCAGGAGGAGGCACAAGAACCTGAGCATGAGGAGGCTGGACACCCTAGATGGGGAGAGCTGAGTGTGCCACACGTCCGACGATGGATACCTTGTTTACTTCTTATGAGAAGCACTTGGAGGAGAGTGGATTGAGGGAGAATCCCAGACAAATCTATAACATAGCGACCTGAGCAGGCACAAAGTGCTGGCTCCCCGGGGCGCAAAACATGTGTACCAGCAGGCTCTGGGGACTGAGGAGCACATCACAGTGCTGGCCTGCTTCAACACTGCTGGGGAGGTCCCACCGTTTATTATCTACCCCAAGTTTTGCCTGGTGGCCACTACACACTGGGAGGCCCAATATGTGCAAGTAATTTATTTTTTACCGGAAGGCTAGCCAACTAGTCAACTATCTAGTAAACACTTTGGATACAAGGTAGGTTTCTCATTTCTGAACAAAATGAAACAGATATACTGTATCTTATAATTGAAGAAAATATTAAGATGGCCGATAACTGGGAACCGTATGCCGATAATATGGGACGTATTTTTGTTGCTAAGCTGATAGTAGTAGTATTTTGACTGAAATGTCAAACATGCCAATTGCTAAACCGTTAGCTAACATTTTTAAGACACCAATAATCACAAAACATTGATGGCATGATCACAAGATAACACGGTTGAAGGTAATATATGTCTTAAACGCTGTTGAATATGCCGATAATATGGGGTTCCACGCTAGCTAGCTAACTAGCTGATTTGTTTTTGCAGATAAATATTTTTTGTAGCATCTGATGACCTTATGTGGTGAGTGATGAACACAAATTTCTCCTGTCACTATGTTGCAGTCATGAAGCAAGTGGCGCTATCCTGTCAAATCCTGTTATCGGTTATCATATTGGCAGGTTTGCTAGCAGCAAACTATTTAGCTAGCTTCTAGCCTATTGCATTTGAAATGGAATGCTATCCCCTCGTAATGAACAGTGTTGAGTGTTCCTCTTCTAGCTATGCCAGGCAAAATTGGGCGTCATCAGCTCATTGTTCCGGACATATCCCTATGAATGTCAATAGAAAACAACTTAAACAAACGCAAATGCAGCTTCTTTGCTGTTATTCTGGCTGCAGAGGTCGTGACTGGGTTAGCCGTAGCTAGCTAGCAAGCAAGCGACAAGAACGTTGCCAGCGAGCATGGCAATGGAATATATAGAACGAACACCTGGGTCCCGTCCATAAATATCGAACTAATCAAACAAACAACTGGGTTGCATCTCTTTTTACAAGCATTTCGCTACACGCACAATGACATCTGCTAAATATATGTATGTGACCAATACAATTTGATTTGAGCAAGTAGGAGTTCTCTTTTAACGATGAAAGGGGCCTGAGAAAAATCAAATCCGGAAGTGCCTCATGTTTTGAAAGCTCTGCGTTCCAATGCGTCCCTATTGAGCAGTGAATGGGCTATCAACCAGATTACCTTTTCTATGTATTCCCCAAGGTGTCTACAGCACTGTGACGTAGATTTACGCCTTTATGTTGAAGAATACCCGTAAGCGGCTACATTGTGCAAGTGGTCACCTAATGGCTCTCAGAGTGATTCTCGCGTAAAATACAGAGGTAGCCATTTTTCCAATCGTTCCTACTGAAAAAACAATTGTCCCGGTGGATATATTATCGAATATATATTTGAAAAACACCTTGAGGATTGATTATAAACCACGTTTGCCATGTTTCTGTCAATATTATGGAGCTAATTTTAAATATTTTTTCGGCGTTGTCGTGATACGGTCAATTTCTCAGCCAAACGTGAAGAACAAACAGACTTATTTAGCCTACAAAAATTATATTTTTTGGAAAAAAGGAACATTGGCTACCTAACTGGGAGTCTCGTGAGTGAAAACATCCGAAGCTCATCAAAGGTAAACGATTTAATTTGATTGCTTTTCTGATTTTCGTGACCAAGTTACCTGCTGCTAGCTGGACATAATGCTATGCTAGGCTATCGATAAACTTACACAAATGCTTGTCTTGCTTTGGCTGTAAAGCATATTTTTAAAATCTGAGATGACAGGGTGATTAAGAAAAGGCTAAGCTGTGTCTCAATATATTTCACTTGTGATTTTCATGAATAGGAATATTGTCTAGTAATATTTATGTCCGTTGCGTTATGCTAATTAGTGTCAGTCGATGATTACCCTTCCGGATTCGGGATGGGGTGTCACTAAAGTTTTTAAGAATGTGAAATGTCAAAATAATGTTAGTGAATTTTTTCAGCTTTCACTTTTTTTCATCACATTCCCAGTGGGTCAGAAATGTACATACAGTACACTCAATTCGTATTTGGTAGCATTTCCTTTAAATGTTTTAACTTGGGTCAAACGTTTCGGGTAGCCTTCCACAAGCTTCCCACAATAAGTTGGGTGAATGACAGAGCTGGAGTCAGGTTTGTAGGCCTCTTTGCTCACACATGCTTTTTCAGTTCTGCCCACACATTTTCTAGAGGATTGAGGTCAGGGCTTTGTGATGGCCACTCCAATACCTTGACTTTGTTGTCCTTAAGCCATTTTGCCACAACTTCGGAAGTATGCTTGGGGTCATTGTCCATTTGGAAGACCCATTTGCAACCAAGCTTTAACATCCTGACTGATGTCTTGAGATGTTGCTTCAATATATATACATAATTTTCATCCCTCATGATGCCATCTATTTAATGAAGTGCACCAGCCCCTCCTGCAGCTAAGCACCCCCACAACATGATGCTGCCACCCCCGGGCTTTATGGCTGGGATGGTGTTCTTCGGGCATGCAAACCTCCCCATTTTTCCTCCAAACACAACGAGGGTCATTATGGCCAAACAGCTCTATTTTTGTTTCATCAGACCAGAGGACATTTCTAAAAAAAAGTATAATCTTTGTCCCCATGCACAGTTGCAGACCTTAGTCTGGCTTTTTTATGGCGGTTTTGGAGCAGTGGCTTCTTCCTTCCTGAGCAGTCTTTCAGGTTATGTCAATATAGGACTTGTTTTACTGTGGATATAGATACTGTTGTACCTGTTTCCTCCAGCATCTCCTGGGATTGATTTGCGCTTTTCGCACCGAAGTACATTAATCTCTAGGAGACAGAACGCGTCTCCTTCCTGAGCGGTATGACAGCTGCATGGTCCCACGGTGATCATACTTGCGTACCGTAATTGCTGGACTATAAGCCGCTACTTTATTCCCACGCTTTGATCCTCGCGGTATATACAATGACACGACTAATTTATGGATTTTTTCCGCTTTCAAGATTCATGCTGCCAAAAAACTGAGCGCCGTCACATAATGTGACCGAAAATCGAGGGAGCTCAAACTTCCCATCATTCTGATTACGGTAGTAATTTTGTCACCCTCATCATGGCAAAGACACGGAGAAATGCATATGATGCAGCTTTCAAGTTGAAGGCGATCAATCTGGCTGTTGGAAAAGGAAAGAGAGCTGCTGCACGGGAGCTTGGCCTTAATGAGTCGATGATAAGACGTTGGAAACAGCAGCGTGAGGAACTGACTCAGTGCAAAAAGACAACAAAGGCTTTCAGAGGGAAGAAAAGCAGATGGCCCAAAGTATTTGCAGCCACTCGACATCAGTGTAAATCGTGCATTTAAGGTGGCGCTCCTTGTTCAGTGAGATTCTTGGATGACAAGTGGGGAGAAATCCTTCACTAAAATGGGCTGCATGCGAAGAGCAACTTATGGTCAAGTCTGCCAGTGGGTCCTGACAGCGTGGAGCATTGTCAAAAAATCCACTATCATCAACCGGTTTCGAAAGGCTGGACTGCTGCGTGTTGAAGGGGCAGCATGAGGTCAGCGGGGTATTTGCCTCCGGATGAAAGTGACGAGAGCGACAATGAAAACGATCCAACATCGGATGAAGCAATTCTGAGGCTATTCATCTCCGACACCGAAGGAGATGACTTCAGTGGTTTCAGTGCACAGGAGGAGGAAGATAGTGGCTAAGTTCATTTGTTTCAATGTACCATTAGGCACCTGCGGCTTATAGACATGTGCGGCGTATTTATGTACAAAATACATATTTTTTAATAATTCAGTGGGTGCGGTTTATATTCAGGTGCACTTAATAGTCCAGCAATTACGGTACTATTGTTTGTACAGATGAATGTGGTACCTTCAGGTGTTTGGAAATTGCTCCCAAGGATGAACCAGACTTGTGGAGGTCTACAATTTATATTCTGGGGTCTTGGCTGATTTCTTTTGATTTCACCATGATGTCAAGCAAAGAGGCACTGAGTTTGAAGGTAGGCCTTGAAATACATCCACAGGTACACTTCCCAATTGACTCAAATGATGTCAATTAGTTGATCAGAAGCATCTAACGCCATTACATCATGACTTGTGTCATGCACAAAGTAGATGTCCTAACCGACTTACCAAAACTATAGTTTGTTAACAAGGAATTTTTGGAGTGGTTTAAAAACGTTTTTTAGTGACTCCAACCTAAGTGTATGTTAACTTCCGACTTTAACTGTTTATAATGTACATATATATTTTTGCATGTTTTTTAGGCATTACTACATGTCACATCAGTTTGCAAACAATGTAAAAAAAAGTTTAAGGCTGCATACAAATATGGTCTCTTTTTTGCTTTCTTGACTAAGGCAGCTCAAAAATGTAGGTGTTTCAGCCTAGCTCAGTGCTTTCTGTGGTGGAGTGGCGGCCAGCGGAAAATAAAGAGTATAATGGTTGGTAGTCTTTTCTAGTTCTGCCGTGATTGGCTCAGTGTTCTGTCACTCATGGGTACACTACGTCACTGCAAAATCTACAGGGAGAGTTAGAAAGTTCAAGCCCATTTGGGTGCTACCATAGATTTGAATTAGAAGTGCTCATCCAAGAAGGCTCAAAGTCATTGGCCACAGATAAACTGACGTCAAATCACATTACATCTACCGTAGCTTTGATTGGACTGACAATGTCAACATCATACTTTCAGAATCGTAGTTAAAAATTGCTAGACAAGCAGTCGTCATCATGAATCACGTCGACAATCTACAGGCAAATCCTTTTCAGTTCTTATCGTATGAAGATAAATTGTAGATAAAATTCCATTGGACATACACTTTACACAACATGTTGGAAATCGCAAATTCAGTGGCTAACTGCAAGCGTTGCAAAACAATCACTATTTCACTTCCCCTGCTATTCGGTGGACAGAGTATGTGGTCTAAGTCTGGGTTTAAGGGTCTCTTTTCGAAGCTTAAAAAGATCAACTTTCACATGCAACACCATGGGCCAGAAAACGTTGAATACTTTGGCCATGCTGACTTCTGCAGCATTCAAAACAACTGGAAACTCAGAACTGGGAAATCTCAGACTTCATTGAGTTCAAGACAACTGGGAAGTCTAAAAAACTAGCTCTGACTTGAAAAATACGTTTTGAAAGGTCATCCAACTCAGAGTTCCAAGTCGGCCTCTTTCTAGAGCTCCGACCTGAACGTCACTGACGTCATGATTCAGCCTTGTTTTTTTCAGAGCTCTCAAATCCAGAGAATGCCAGACTTGGAAGACAAAGTTTGATAACAATATTTGCTCACAAGAAGGACCACCCCGCCACCTTCCTGTTCAAGTGAGCACAGCACAATGGTGAGTCCAAAAGTGTCTTGTATGCTGCTGAGTAAATTACTGTATGTAATATGCCAGGGAGATATGTATACTGTAGTTAAGAAATGAATACTAGGTATATGTTTTGTATTAATCTGTTAGTAGCCCATGTGCCCCACCCTATTAATTTGCTACTTTTCCCCTCATAACTTAGCATACTGTTCTGACTTGTTGGTGCACATGTAGCCTATAGCCTGATTTAGAGAAATGTCATCATTGAATATTGTAAGAGCTTTCACTCTCTGCTTATATACCCCCTTTATTTATCCTACGGTTCTGACTTGGTGTACAGTGAGAATACTGTAAAAACAACCCATGTTCTGAATTCTGTCACTGTACATTTCAAAAGTGTTGAACAAATAGTTATATTGACTTGTCCATCTTAGCTCGTTCATTAATGTCTTAATTGAAATGGTAGATTGCTTCTTATCCGCACATCGTTCCCTCATGCCATAGTTTGTATATCTCAATTGTCAGCAGAAACCATATTTGTTTAAGCAAGTCAGCCATATCAGCAATGTTTTTTTAAATGCAGTAAATGAGGCTGAATGAACTGTGTCGCTGCCAGACAGGTGTAGCGTTGTAAGGATTCACTCCATGGTGCTGAAAAGAAAGCTCTGCTGTTGGGACAGCTTTATGTAGGCCCTAACAGTTTGTGGGCACCGTATGTCACCGTTATTGCGCAATTAATGTATTGTTTAGTGTTGTTTAGTGGCTTTGCCCCACCAGGATTTGCATGCTAAAGTCGGCACTAATCTGATTACAATATTTTTGCTTGTAACGGGTTACAGTTTTTTTGTAATCCATAACATGTAATCCATTACTCCCCAACGCTGCATGCATGTATACACTCACAGACACATTAACACAGACACATGCATGTCTAGACTCCGACACATGTACACAGGCATATGCATGTCTACTTAGACATACAGTACACTGTGCTGTCCCCAGTCCACCTGACTGTGCTGCTGCTCCAGTTTCAACTGTTCTGCCTTATTATTATTGGACCATGCTGGTCATTTATGAACATTTGAACATCTTGGCCATGTTCTGTTATAATCTCCACCCGGCACAGCCAGAAGAGGACTGGCCACCCCACATAGCCTGGTTCCTCTCTAGGTTTCTTCCTAGGTTTTGGCCTTTCTAGGGAGTTTTTCCTAGCCACCGTGCTTCTACACCTGCATTGCTTGCTGTTTGGGGTTTTAGGCTGGGTTTCTGTACAGCACTTTGAGATATCAGCTGATGTACGAAGGGCTATATAAATACATTTGATTTGATTTGATTTGAGTACACAGACACTGTCACGCCCTGACTGTAGAGATCCTTTTATTATCTATGTTTGTTTGGTCAGGGTGTGGCTCGGGTGGGAATATCTATGCTTTCTGGTTCTTTGTTTTTGTTCGGGTATGATTCTCAATCCGGGACAGTCTATCGTTGTCTCTGATTGGGAATCATACTTAGGCAGCCTTCTTTCCTTTTCTCATTTGTGGGTTGTCTTTGTTGGTGGCATGTATAGCCTTACAGAGCTTCACGTTCGTTTTTTGTTTATTGTTTTGTTGGCAACATTTAAAATCAAAGAATGTACGCTTACCACACTGCACCTTGGTCCGGTCATTTCCTTGACGACGATTGTGACAGAACAACCCACCACAAACGGACCAAGCGGCGTGGCCGGGAGGAGTGGATATGGGAAGACATTCTGGAAGGTAGGGGATCCTGGACGTGGGAGGAGATCCTGGCTGGAAAGGACCGCCTGCAGTGGAAGCAGCGAGGAAGGTGGAAGCAGCTAGTAAAGGGGCCCAGTGTTACACAGGGTCACGGCTGGTAAGGAAGACTGGGAGGCCACTCCCCCCCAAAATGTAGCTCCGCCAACCTCGCCGTGCTCACGGTAGGGAGCGTGGTACTGGTCAGGCACCGTGTTATGCTGTGAAGCGCATGGTGACTCCAGTGCGCGTTCACAGCCCGGTGCGCTCTGAGCCAGCTCTCCGCATGTGTCGTGCTAGAGTGGGCATCCAGCCAGGACGGATTGTGCCAGCACGGATTGTGCCAGCACAGCGCTCCTGGTCTCCGGTGCACCTCTTCGGCCCAGGTTATCCTTTTATTCTCTATGTTTGTTTGGTCAGGGTGTGACTCGGGTGGGAAAGTCTATGGTTTCTGGTTCTTTGTTTTTGGCCGGGTATGATTCTCAATCAGGGACAGCTGTCTATCGTTGTCTCTGATTGGGAATCATACTTAGGCATATTTTTTCCTTTTCTCATTTGTGGGTTGTTGTCTTTGTTGGTGGCATGTATAGCCTTACAGAGCTTCACGTTCGTTTAGTTGTTTATTGTTTTGTTGGCAACATTTTAAAATCAAAGAATGTACGCTTACCACACTGCACCTTGGTCCGGTCATGTCCTTGACGACGATTGTGACAGACACAATAATTGACAATAATGCATTATATTCCATTATTCCCCATGGATCCTTACAGTTCCACATGCCTACCTAACGCAGTGATGTGAATGCAGTTTGATCTTACCTGGAGAGAAGGGATGAATGCAGTAGCATCTACAGATCCCTTCTGTTGTGAGAAATGACGTGTTCCTGTTTGCTATGAAAATCTGGAGCACAGTAAGGTTAGGTTTGTTTTGTTCAAACAAATGTGGAAATTGTCAATTGTGAATGTCAAAGTGAGTGGACACTTTTATACAAAAAGTTGAGGGCAGAAACAAAGATTGATTATCAGATTAAAAACCTCTACAGGATCGGTGTCCCCCCCTCCACCACCCCCAGTTGAGCTAACGTAGGCTAATGTGATTAGCATGAGGTTTAAGGAACAATAAAACATTTCCCAGGACATAGACATATGTAATATGGCCAGAAAGTTTTAATTATTCTTAATCTAACTGCACTGTCCAATTTACAGTAGCTATTACAGGGAAATAATACCATGCTATTGTTTGAGGAGAGTGCACAATTATGAACTTGAAAATGTATTAATAAACCAATTAGGCACATTTGAGAAGTCTTAATACAACATTTTGAAGAGATATGCACTGGTTCATTGGATCAGTCTAAAACATTGCACTTGCACTGCTAGTGGCCAAAATCTAAATTGCGCCTGGGATGGAATAATACATTATACATAAACAAACACCACGTTTTTTTCTTTGTATTATCTTTTACCAAATCAAATATGTTATATTCTCCTACATTAATTTCACATTTCCACAAACTTCAATGTGTTTCCTTTCAAATATTATCAAGAATATGCATATCCTTACTTCAAGTCCTGAGCTACAGGCAGTTAGATTTGGGTATGTCATTATAGGCGAAAATTAAAAGAAAGTGGTTGGATCCTCATGAGATTGTTCGTTTTTTTTTACACAAAATGTCTTCCACTGTTGGTTGGATTTGAGAGCATGGTTTAAGGTTTTCCTAACAACATAAATGGATTTGTTACGTAGCTGTCATTGATTTGGTCTCCGTGTCAGTGGACCACTGAAAGATGATATTACCTTACCCTAGTGTGAATGTAGATAATAATATTTCTGTCACGCTAGGCATGGCCCGGTGACCACTCAATACCACAATAATGTTGCTGCTTCAGGGAAAATGATGTTCAGATCTGAGGAGTTCAGATCAATTACTTTTGTCCTGCGGGGCCTATTTGCTGATACAGTGCTCTGTATTGTTCAAGTAATGACGGTGACAATATTTTCCAATACACTGAGCGTACAAAACATAAGGAGCACCTTCCTAATATTGAGTACATAATGTCTCCACCATCATTTCCTATGACTGAAAACAGCTTCCGGACATCAGAACAGCCATCGCTAGCCTCGATTTGGATGAAAACGTCTACTTCAACAAGTCGGCAGCTCTGGATGTTCTGCTTACTCCGGACCAGGGAGTAATCCCTCGGACTCGAAAAAGAGAAAGTGTCGTCAAAACAGAGGCGGCATCCTGACGAGACCACGTCAGCGAACAAATTGACCCCATTGCCCTCTGTTCTGTTGGTGAGCGTGCAGTCATTGGATGAGCCCCGTTCGAGACTGTCCTGTCAACGGGACCTGGGAAACTGGAATATCCTGAGTTTCTCAGAGTCGTTGCTGAACGAAGACATGAATATACACTGAGTGTACAAAACATGAACAATTTCCTGAAATTGAGTTTACATGCCCTCAGAACGGTCTCAATTCAATGGGGCGTGGACTCTACAGGGTGTCGAAAGCATTCCACAGGGATGCTGGCCCATGTTGACTCCAATGTGTCCCACAGTTGTGTCAAGTTGGTTGGATGTCCTTTGGGTGGTGCAGCATTCTTGATACACATGTGAATCAGTTGCAGTTCTTGACACAAACTGGTGAGCCTGGCACCTACCACCATACCCCGTTCGAAGGCACATATATTTTTTGTCTTGCCCGTTCACCCCCTGAATGGCACACAATCCATGTCTCAATTTTCTCAAGGGTTAAAAATCATTCTTTAACCTGTCCCTTCATCTATACTGATTTGAGGTGGATTTAACAATTGACATCAATAAGGGGTCATAGCTTTTACCTGGATTCACCTGGTCAGTATGCCATGGGAAGAAAAGATGTTCCTAATGTTTTATGCACTCAGTGTAGATGGTACATTGGAACGAAGTATAATTTTACTTTGAGACAATGTTTTATTTCACTCTCCTTTGTTGAGTGATGTATCTACGGAATATGTCAGCTATTTAGGGCTTGATCTGATAATCTAATTGACCAATTAGAGATTTCCGTTTTTCTATTTCTCCCGGCCCAATGGAATTTCAAATGGCCATCATGCATTGCTCATTTGATTGAGATCCATTTTTATAACCTTAATTAATTCAGCGTTTTCCATGAGAGAAGGGAAAGGTTAGCTCACAGACAGTAAGGAAGAATGATATCTCCAAACAAAAGTTCTTAATGTTTGGTATACTCAGTGTATGTTAACAATGGCAACAGAACTGAACCAAAAGTTGACATTGTTGAAAACGTGTGTCAAGTGGCTGTTGAAAACGTGTGTCAAGGAAGTGAAGGAGAAATGTTGTTCAACACAAAATAGTGAAGGTTTCTGGGTTGTTGACAAACAATACATTATCCGAGACAGGCTGCTGAACAATCTTCAATGGCAAAAACCCCCTGCAACTCCTGGAGAGGGTGAATTGACTCTGTGTATGTTGAGGTCTCCGTTCAGCCTTGACTCTTATGTTAAACAATAGGCCGTTCCAATAGGCCTATACCGTTCCATTGAGTTAGAACGGAAATGACATGGAGAAAGGAGGTTAGTTCGACAGCCTACAGTATCCATACAGACTGAACCATATCAGCTCATATTACATTCTCTAGCACATGGAAAGACACAAATGACAGAGCAAAACAGGTCCCGCAGTCTTTACGCATGGGCACACACTCACTCACAATGCAGACTACCCGTGCTTCATTTCACTTCACTCTGTGTAGTCGGTCCGTATAACATTGATTAAATCACACAGCGCAGTGGGCACCCGTCACACACTCTTAACTCAACACTGGCTTCTGAACACTCCAGCTGGGCTTCTGAGCGCCTGATGTAGTCACGGATAAGTCTACGGATTATCATATTTCAGACAAACTAATGGCTTTGTAGAGTGAGCTTAGAGCTTAAGCTCCTCCGTAGAGCACTACAAAGCCATCACAAAGAGGGCCTATCTAAAAGTGTAAGAATACAAACCAGAGGTATTTATAATTTTCAGGGTTGCCGGGATCTCTGCATTTTTGCTTCGAGACCCTGTCTAAATCGTGGTGGTGGAAGCAAGAACAGAGGAGAAGGAAAGGCCTGCCATTAGGAATGACCTGCTCTCAATTACCCCCAGGCAAAAGGCTTGGATCTCAACCATTGCTCTTCTTAACAGGTATCAAAAATAATTGAGGTTTATTGAATCAACCCATTACTTTGTTCCAAATTCACTTTTCTAAATGCACTTTGGGGAGGAAATGAAAATGGTAGAGCACAAAGGCGAGGCTAAAACAAAATTGAAAGGCTCTTGTCTGCTCATTTGTTATGGAAGCCTCGCTGTGTCAAAATGAAATTAATACTTTTTACAGCACTTTTCTCTCCGCCTCTTCAGTCTCCCCTGAGTCGTGGACTCGTGGTCTCTCTAATTCCTGTGTCTGAGCGGGAGGTGTATGGCCAACCATAATGCTTTTGTTGTGCATCTCCACTCGCGTTGCTCCCAACCTAATTATCTAGATATGATTATACACATACAAACAGACCACAGAGAGACAGAAAGAGGTGTGTGTGTGTGGGTTATGATTCCTACAAACCATAATGGCTGTGTTAAATAATGCGAGAGGCGTTGTTGGGATGCTAAACACTAGGCAATAAATACGATCAAAAAAGCAATGCAATATGCCAAACACGGTAATGTCATTTTGAGTGCGCAGGCATTTGAAATAGACAGGAGAGAGGGGACGTTGTGATTGGTAGCTAGTGGGTGGGTGTGTTTGTGTATACATCGTATGGGCATACATTTAAAACTGGAGAAAGATCTTTAGTGAAAGACAGGGATTCTTATTGTGACATTGTAGCAGCGTAGACCATAACATTCCCAAAACCTTGAGTTTCAGCTCAAATAGAATAGTGTAATTACACTAATAATGCTTCCTCTGTCATTGTTATTATTTTATCACACGTCCTCTAGCCATCCATCAAACCTCCCACCTCTCACTCAGCCAAACCTTTTAAAATAAAAATGATGAGCTCTCAGATTAAATCTGGTGAGCTTCTTTGGTCACGGGCCACTTCTGGGTACACTGACAATGGGATTTGTTCTCCCTCGAGAGCTACAGGTGGAAATACCCAGCTCGTCTTCATGTTGCACCAATGCTACAATAGAGAGGGCTGCTTACAGGGCCTGCTAGTGAAAGGCTCAGATAAAGAGGGTTGATAATGAGAGCTAAAGGGATTATATTCCTGCAGAGGCCAGAGACTCCAGGCAGGCACAACAGGGTAATGACAGGAAATGGGATTACTATCTGAATAGCTACTCCCTCTCATCTCTCTCCTGATTCACAACTGCCCTGTGGTCATGACTAGGATTCAGTCACCACCACCAGCCTCCTTAGGCAGAATGCAGTACCTTCCCAAAACAATATGACAGAAGAGCATGAAGAGAAAAACAATACCTGAACATAAACTAGTTTCTTCATGTAAATGTGTCTTGTATTATCTAATGCGGTGAGGACCTACACTGAGGTCATGAACATCCCAAAAGCAAAGCGCCACCTATATTTTCTTGACCTTTAAGTGATGTAGGCAGGCCAATTTCAAATAGTGTCCACCTGTCAAGTTGGTCTCCTCTTGGTCCGTTGTCTCAGTAGGGTCCTTTTCTCAGAAGCAGTTTCCAGGTTGTACTTTATGTAAAGTGGACAGAAATTCAACTGGAAATAAGTGAAACGGGACCTCTGAATGGCTTCAGCAGAAAATAGCTGTAGGGGACAGTTTGGCGCAGGGATTTTTGGTGTTTTAGTTATGCAAATCGCCAGCTAATTTACTGCATCCTTTCTCCCATCAATCAGAGAGTGTGAGAGTGTGTGAGTGCATGTGTGTGAGTTTGTGTACATGTGTAGGTCTATTCATTGGAGTTAATGACATTTTTTATGGTGCATTTATGCAATACATTTTCTACTCTTGTATGTTGGTGTTGTGGATACATCTGTGTGTAGCTGTGATTGTGTGTCTTCTCAGTCCTATCCTTTTGGCAGTAACACTATCATATTGTGAAGGTCCACTTGAGTGTATGGATCCAGACAATGATATGGCTCTGTGAGGGAAGGGCATCTTTAACGATTGGACATTTCAGTCATCATAAAATCAATGAGTGTTATGGAGTACTCAGAGAGTTTCTTCCAGCAGTTCTGACAGTCTTGTGATTGGTGACCACTGCAAGGACTTAATTTGCACGTGTGATTGTATGGTTCATCCGCTGGCCCTCTCACTGTCATAATCACAGTAATGGGCAAGCTGATAGCTAATCGAAAAGGCTGTGGGCGACACCAGGCAGCACTGAATGCCTTTGTTGTTCCACTGGCAAGGCTCTAACAAGAAGAAAAAACAGAAGGAATTATCACTTAGCGTGACTCTTAGAGGCATCCCAATGACACAGCTCTGTTAGTGGAGCTAAAACGCCTCCATCATTAGAACTGTGGATGTAATGGACGAGGCAATCTCGCCAAATGGGCTTTTAAATTTCTCGCTGGTAGCATCAGGGAAACCGAGGTTAGCCAGTTTTCTCTCTCTCTCTCTCTCTCTCTCTCTCTCTCTCTCTCTCTCTCTCTCTCTCTCTCTCTCTCTCTCTCTGGGAGTAAAGGGGCTGGCCCAATTACACTGACTGTAGTGAGTGACACATGCCAGTGCTGCCCAGCATTGGCATTATTCTAAACTTTATGGCTGCCATGTGGGGGAAACAAATGGAGCATGAGTTGATGCCCGGGTAAATGGCCCTTTTGCATGACATGGTGCATCAAGTAAGAACAGATCGGGTCTGTTGTCCTTTTGAGTTCACTGTCCATTGATATCAGAGTAAGTCCGGGGAGGTCCCATTGTTTCTGACGTTCAGGTATTTGGTTCATGTATCCCCTGACATTGTCTGATCTGCTCGTTCATGAGATGAGAGTAGTAGAACATTGGGTTTACTCAGCACTACTTCTGTCTGAGAGATGAAACAAACTCAGTTTAGAGTCTAAACAGAATTAAAACATGATTTGTTGTAAGCCTTCAGCCAGCTTACGATTTTAATGAATGCATAAAAATGGAAATAAGTGAATGGCCTCTTAATTAAATACCTCATTAAAAGCTTAGGTGGTTTGGCATCAGGTTCCTTAGATAAGCAGCACTATTAGACTGGATGAAGAGGAGGAGACGGTGTGACGACTTTCTGAGATGAGGTGGAGGCAGGGCGTAAGGGCAAATGGGAGACGGTGAGGCTAACAGGCATAGTTAGAGTGAGACAGGGGGTTTAGCCAGTTGATAGGGGAGGAGCAGAGGGAAAGAAACAAGACGTAAGTGAGCTCTAATGAACCTTTAACAGGTCTGAGATTGGATTGCGCTCCACAATCCCAGTAGGATCTGGTTCTGTTGGGCTGTGTGGCTGAGTGCCGCCGGAAGCCAGTCTGCCATGCACATGCACACCCGGGCCAGTTAGTATGCAGAGCGACCTGTTGAAGTCATAAACGTGTGCTGCATGGTCCACAGCCCTCACACAGGCTCTCTGAAATTGACTGCTTCAATTGTTTTCTGTAATTAATATTATCCTCCCCAATCACATGACAAGGCATATAAGCAGTCTGGTGTGTGTTAGAATGGTTCCTCTCTTCTCCATCCCGAGCATTTCCAAACCATTTCACAGAATAGTGAGCTGAAACCAATGAAACGTGGAAAATGTTGATCAACTAGTTAAATTAAATGCAAATATTTTATTCAAACGTTATGATGGTTACATAAAACCAAAGAAGAGAAATAAACCAAAACTAGAACTCAGAGATATTTTCAGAAAGAAAAAAAAAACATTTTCATCTGTAAACTACTGTAAGAGAAAAGATTAACTACACAAGTTTACATTCAACAGGGAAAAGAAGGAGGAGAGCATCTTGACAGGATTGGACAAAGAAAACTTTGCTACCAGACATCCTTGTCCCCACGGACAGGGAGAGTGGGACTGTTAAGGATTCATGGTGGAACCTGTCCCATTTGTCTGATAATAATGACTCCAATGTCCTTCCGTGGCATGTCTTCCTCCTCCTTCTCCTCCTACTGCTCCTCCACCACCACCTCTTATCCTCCTCTTCTGCCTCTCGTCATCTTCCTCCTCATCCTTCTCCTCATCATTCTCTAAGCTTTCACCTAACCCTGACTATTTACATTGACCCTCCCCCCCATTTGCTGCTACTCACTATAATTATCTTTACATAGTCACGTTACCCTCACCTACATGTACAAATCACCTCGACTAACCTGTACCCCCGCACATTGACACGTTATTATTTTACTTTAGTTTATTTGATAAATATTTTCTTAACTCTTTCTTGAACTATGTTGTTGGTTAAGAGCTAATAAGTAAGCCTTTCACGGTAAGGTCTACAGCTGCTGTATTCAGCGCATGTGACAAATAATGTTTTATTTAATTTGAACCTGCTTGATGTGGCAATCACAATGGTTGTGTTTAGGAGAGGTTATTTTATAGCATTGGAGATAAAAATGACCCTCTTGATCATGTCTCCATTTTCAATGTCTTCGATAATGTGAATGGCAAACAGAATAGAACTGGCTGAAAAGCCTCTAGTCATCTTAGGATGTTTGCAAAACAACACTTAAAACCCAGTCAGACCATACGTCTCTCCAGAGAACTTGGACATGCAATCATTTTCATATAAACAGACAGCCTTCTTTATTATCTTGGACTGACTCAAAAGTTTTCATTTACTCATGTAATGCAGGTCTTCCAAGGTCTTCTAATAGCCCACTCTCAGAAAACCTATTGTTTCCTCAATAGACAGTTTACGGAAATTTGTGACTTTACCATCCCATCCTGTACTTTTATCCCACCACACAATAAAAATGGCTGTTATGTTTAGGAGCTGAGGAGTGTAAAGTATATCTGTAGCTATGCTGCGTCTGTCACTATCAATCACTCCACTGAGCTCCTTCATAGTGTTCCCTCTCTCGCCACTGTTCCGTAGCTCCGCAGGGATTTGCCTCATAAATCACCAATGTACTTTAGGTAAAACATCACTCAGCGAGAGATGGGAAGCTCTAAAAGCCCTCTAACGATTGGGTAATAACAGTAGATCCTCAACAACCAATTAAAGGTTTCATGTCGATCGTCATTAATATGTATCTATATTTTATTATCACTTAGCAAAATATGGCTTGAGGGTAAAATGGACAGCAAGCCAGGCAGTCTCTTTTTCTTCATAAAAGTGCTACTTTGTTTCATTCACAGCCGCTTCACTTTCGCCTTGAACTTGGGATCTGGGAGACAAGTGTTGTATTTGAAATAATTTAACACTCTACAGACCTGCCAGAACTGATGTGCTCGACTACATAAAGACAAAGCATTGCATAAACATAAATGCAGGGAAAGATATTGGTGCTGGAGATTGAGATTCGTGACCTCGCCTTCTTCAGTGGTGAGATTTGTCTTGGTTCGGTCATTTAATGTGGCAGGCATTTGGGCGGTGTGTATGTGTACCTGACGGTGTGCACATATTTGTGTGCTATTAAATGTGTTCTGGCATCCAGGGCTAGTGTGGGGGTTGAAATTGACATTTCATACAGAATGTACCTATCAACACTGGCAATCTCTAACAGCTAGGAATGCGTAGCGCAAAACAATTGTATTACGAATATTGCTGGCAAATCTACACATCTCTCAGAAAAAAGTTGAACGCATGCAAATCAACTAAAATAAATCTGTGTCAACTGTTGGGTTACAGCAATCTATAAATAGACCAACCCTTATGGCTCAGCCACCATTGTGAATCTGAGGTAGTGGCAGGAGAAATAGGGCTGCATGCACATTCGAGTTTAGCAGGAACATTTCTTGTGGTTTTCCCTCACAGGTTCAGGACCACGGACAGCTGCGGTGAGAATCCAGCGCTGCAGCAGCTCTCTCTCAACATATTCAGCACCACGGACAGTGATCATTGACACGCACTCCTGCAGCAGTTTCCAGAACACGTGAAGGACCATGGACAGTTCCTAATCACCCTCCTCAATCCACTCAGCAATCAAGAGGCTGCACAGTGGAGTCATCATTTTGGCAGGGATATAAGACTTTCCTAGGTTTTTTTAGTTCTGTTTTTCAAAATCTGAATTAGAGTACACATATGGTGTACCGAGTATATTTATAGTATGTATGTAATGCCCCATGCTTGCCTTCTAATGGAATTACAATTACTTTCAAAATGATTTTTTCTAAATTATAGCTATTGTTCAGGGATTTATTGTAGTTGGTTCTGGTTTAGATATTTCCACAGTAAAATCCAGCACAGATGTATGTAATTTGGGCAGTGAGCTGCAGAAGGTAAATCATCAAATAATGAAAATAATTCCACTGAGCAACTCATGATAAATAAAAGCCTACACACCATGCATCAGGCGTAAGCCCCCTGTCTCTTCCTAAGAAGGGCGTTTATAATCTCCACCAGCCCAATGCCATGTGTAATAACAAGTGCAAATGAGTTTTCCAGAAACCCTGCAGGTTTGGAATTAATTATACAATGTAGCTACCATGGTCCCAGTGTACTGCTGGTATGATTTATAAAGGTCTGGGGGCGGAGGAGGAGGAACTAAGAGATGGAGTTTTTTAGTAAAGAGAAAGCAATTTCCATGGCTTGCATTCAATAAGACAATTGCGTTAGATTTGTCTCAATAAATACCCACCTACACATAATCCACACAATCCACACATCCTACTCAATGTATGCATGTGAGTTTGGAGAGGGGGGAGGGTGGCACCATTGGACGATTAGTCACTTGTATAGTTCTTTTTCAGTGCAATATAATTGATGTTAAGGATATGAAAGTTATGACTAAATACACGATGTGCTAGCGTTTCAAATACATTTACATTTACATTTAAGTCATTTAGCAGACGCTCTTATCCAGAGCGACTTACAAATACAGCAGGCACAAGCTGAACAGACATTTTTTTTCCGAATGTAAACTATAAGCCGAATGATCTGGCCTATACTGTTCTTTTTTTTTCAGAGAGAACTGTTTCTGAACCATTTTGCTTTCTGTCCGTCTGTCCCTGTTTAACCTGCTGCAATCCAATCAGCTTGTGGAGATTTAGTCAAGGATCTGTCTTTCAATGTCACCAGCTCCCTGTTGGGCTGAGCTGCCAGATGTTCAGTGATATCAGTCTCTGTGCTTAAAAAAAAAAAACTTCCCTCCACCACCTCCTCTCAATCACTGCAAAACGTGTCTGTTTATCTGTCGTCCTCTATGTCCTCATGCAGCCTGGTCTAGACGTAACATATTAAATGTAAATCTGAGACATTCAAATTAGTATGATATGTTACGTTTGGTATGGTTACATAAGACAGATGGTTACATGAGGCAAAAACGAAAGTAGGGTGATTGGTCAGGTTGGATGGTTGAGCATGTAAAGTGAACGTCTAGCAACCTGAAGGTTGCGAGTTTGAATCTCATCACGAACAACTTTAGCATTTTAGCTACTTTGCAACTAAAGTATTTAGCATGTTAGATAACCCTTCCCCTAAACCGAAACTTTAATCTAACTCCTAAACTTAACTCCTAACCCTAACCCCTAGCCTAGCTAATGTTAGCCAGCTAGCTAACATTAGCCACCTAGATAAAATTCCTAACATATTGTTCATTTCGCAAATTCGTAACATTGAATATGAATTGTAATTCGCAACATATCATACAAAATGGGTGATGGATATCCACAACTTCGTACATACCATACAAAACGTAACATATCACACTAAATGAAGTGTCTCAGATTTACATACAGAATAATAGGAAATGTTCTGAGACTAGGTTGCCTCATGAGGTCACCCTGTCAGTAGCGTTTTCACAACAATAACCTCCCATTAAATTTGTGGTCAGTAATTCTACACAACAATATAGCCAGCCCTACTGATAGTGGATAAACAAATATTTGCCAGGTTTACAGGATAGCCTAAAGCATTGTAAATGAGAATAGTCTATCTAAGTGAAGGGCAGCACCTGCTGTCCACCAGTCTTCTCTGCTGTCTATTTCCCTGGCCTGCTAGCAGGAGACACAGTGTTGTGGGCTGAGGTGCAGACAATCCTCAGAGAGTGTCAGGTAGCATCAGTGTCTGTTCAGGCATGGGTTCTGCTGTAGCATGGCTGGGCCTGATATGGCTGTGTAAGTTTGACCATGGTTTAGACACTGTCACTGGGGAGGTTGTCTGCCATACATTAAGGCTGAAATGTTTTGTTTATGCCCTACTGCCACTGTGTTTCTTCCACTGTTGACCATGCTGTTTAATTGGCTCCCTGCTTTATCAGAGAGGGACAGATTGGAGCAAGAATATTTCATCTCAACATTGAATGTTTCAGGTGAAGGATTATTATGTACATACACATACACACACACACACACACACACACACACACACACACACACACACACACACACACACACACACACACACACACACACACACACACACACACACACACACACACACACACACACACACACACACACACACACACACACACACACACACACTGCCTTGTACAGGTTTGACAGTTATCAGTAGCCCTTGATTTCAGGATGACTGAAAATATGATCATGATTCTGCTGTTCTCTCTTTGCCAGTCTGCTGCAGTATGCTCTGGTTGATGATAAATCTAAGAACTGGCTAAGGGGAGAAATAAACATTCTGAGGTCTTTATCTAGCTCATCCCTGTTGCATTTAAATAATAGACTTCTGACATGTCTCAGTCCTCTGCATCACCGTGCTCATCCTGCACGGCGTAGTCAGGGAATTCTCCAGATGTGTACATTTCTAGAACAGCTTGTGACCACATCAGAATCAGAATCACCTTTATTCACCAAGTACCTTTACACATACCTAGAATTTTCCTTGGTGAGAAGGTGCTGCCGGCAATAGACAATATACAAACAGAATACAAGTCCACATAGACATCATACAGAATATAGAGTATCGGAACAGTAACCATAAAACATAGAACTCTGGAGTATAGACTGACTACAGTGCGAATACAGAGGGGTATATTACAGAGGGGTATATCTATTTATAAACTGGGTGGTTCAAGCCCTGAATGCTGATTGGCTGACAGCCATGGTATATCAGACTGTATACCACGGGTATGAAAAAAACATTTATTTTTACTGCTCTAATTACGTTGGTAACCAGTTTATTATAGCAATAAGGCACCTTGGGCGTTTGTGGTATATGACCAATACCCCGGCTAGGGGTGAATCCAGGCACTCCGATTTTTGTCCTGCCTCATTTTTGAGGCAGTCACTTAATTCCTATGAGCCTGATGGTGGGTTGATGAGGGCCACCGCATGGGGGAAGAAACTGTTCAGGTGGTTTTGGTCAGATTGACCTAAACCGTATGCCAGAGGGGAGTCTTTGAAAGATGGGGTGTCTGGGGTGGGCAGAGTCGGCGATGATCTTTCCTGCAAGTTTCCTTGTCCTGTTGATGTGCAGGTCCTTGATGGAGGCAGGTGACAGCCGATGACCTTCTCTGCAGACCAGACGATGCACTGCAGTTTGCCCTTAGAGCGGGCAGACGCAGACCCAAACCACACGGTGGTAGAAGAGGTGAGGATCAACTGGCTCTGTAGAACCGAACCAGAATTGATGGAGAGAGTTTGAGTTTCTTCAGCAGGCGCAGATAGTACATCCTCTGTCGAGCATTCTTGGTGACCACTGTGATATTGTCCTTACACTTGAGGTTGTGGGAGATGATGGTCTCCAGGAATTTGAATGACTTGGCCGTGCTGATGGCTGAGCCATTAATCTTAAGGGGGAGAGATGGTGGGAATCATTTCCTGTAGTCAACCACCTTCTCCATGGTTTTGACTGTGACCTCTCAACAGTACTTGGTGAGACGATACAGCGTCACAGATGAGACCGACCGTCCGGTGTGTGTGTGTGTGTGTGTGTGGGGGGGGGTATCGTCAGAAAACTTGAGTAGTTTGACATTTCGTCGTTGGAGGTGCAGTCATTGGTGTAGAGTGAGTAGAGGAGGGAGGAGGGAGGAGAGCACGCAACCCTGCGGAATCTGAAATATGTTTCCCCAGCTCTATGTGCTGTGTCCTGTCGGTGATCCACCTGCCTGTAGCCAGATACGTTCAGCTGGGTACGTTTGTGCAGTAGCAGGTCCTGAATGATTGTGTTGAAGGCCGAGCTAAAGTCCACAAACAATATCCTCACGTATGTCCTTGGGTTGTCGAGGTGTTGGTGGATGTAGAGAAGGCCCATGTTGACGGCACCGTCCACAGACCTAGGGGTGAGGGAGGAGGGGGGGTGTAAGGGAGGAGGGGGTTAAAAGGGGAGAGGGAGTGAAGGCGGTGGGAGTGAGGCAAGGAAGGGGGGGTGGCAGGGGAGAGTGTAGTCAGGAGGGGATAGGGGTAGGAAGTAGATGGTTTTAAGATTCATGTTGTATTAGTCGTATGTGCGGGATACATATGGTATTCACCATCCAATGAAATGCTGACTTGCAGGTTCCTTCTCGACAATGCAACAACAATAAGAAATAATAAAAGATGAGAATAGGAACATAAAGTAAATGGCTGAGCAGAATATAATACATATTTTAGCATTTGGACAATACAAGATGGGATGGGGGCAGGGTGGGTGGGGGACGTGGGGGGGGGTGAGGGGCTAGATGGCCCTATTGTGTTTCAAAACGATAGTAGAACTAGTTCAGCAGGTTTGGTAGTAGAGGGTCGCCTGGTGCTTGGGGGGGGGGGTCTTTTATTTGTAGTTGTTGATCTGCTGGATATCTTCCGGACAGACAAACAGTTGTTGGTGGTGAATTGTTGTTCTAGCCACTCCTTGTAACGGCTTTTGAATTTGAATTTGACCTGACTCTCACACCACAGGATATGAATGATGTGTTCTCACCCTGACCTTAAATGTTCTGCCATGTCCCAATGCTGTAAATGGAAAGACATGTTCATAATGCATTTCTTTTTCTATTTTTTGGCTGATTTTTTTTGTTGTTGTCGTAAAGTCTGGATTATGGTGAAGGTAATACGTCTACTTCTTGGTGAGCCAGTAAACGCAGCAAATTATATATTTATAGGTCTTATATAAACCAAACTGATGTTGTGCTCCAACAGTACAAAAGAGAGAACGTCTAATGGCCCCATTATTGATTCAAGTGTATTCTTAGTCCGGCCTAACTAAGGCAGAAGCAGCTTGTTAGTAGGCACATGAGGTTCCTCAATTAGTATCTTCAGAGTTAAAACAAAGAGGCTAACTATTCTTTATTTAAGATATTCTCATGCGTATTGGTCATGTGCTTTTCTCTGTGCAGCACGAAGCCAACGTTTTTATTTCCATATGCACAATCCACAGAGCAGGAGAGTGTCAGCTTTTCTCTCACTTTGCTTTGTCACTTCAATGCAGTCCATCTATAACGGCAGGGGAGAGTTGTGTGCCAGAATGAATCAGACGCCGACGAGGAGTAATCATTGGGCTCCTTGTTGACTGCCTGCCTCGCCATACAGAACGCCGTCATGTATTACGCAAACGAGATGTGGCGAAACTTCCTAATACGCATCCAATACCCTGGATGTCATTGTCCACCTCGGTCATTGGTTAGAAGAATGGCTTTAGAGGGCGAGAAGGAGACACAAAATGTATTCTTGTCGGATGTTGTGTAACACATTTAAATGCCCTTGTCAAACACTCATTCATTTGGTGGGCAAACAGCCTCTAAAAAAAAGGCACTGAAACATAACCGAACATGTTTTAATGTTTCTGCCGTTTCTGCCACTTTGCTGCTGTTAGCCGTGATCAAAACGATAGTTTTAGGGAAAGATAATAAACTACCCAATGTCCAAAGACGTTGACATTCAACACTTGCAATGGGAGCTCTGTTTGTGTTTGTATCATGTCTGCTAGGCATCTATTGAGACCAAAGGACTGTCTGGAGCCAAACTAAAGTTCCCATTTTCCACCAATATTAATGTGATAAACTGATAAACGATGAAAGATCGTGAAACAGACAACAAGAGGAGACTAGGTAGGGAGTTGCCGTTGCTCTTCCCTGGGATGCACATTCGACTAATGAAATGAACTGTAGTGGCGTATCGTGGTCCTTTTTTTGGTTAGTTAGTTAGACATGCTTACACGAGCAAGAATTCTTCCGCTGAATGTGTGCCTATCCTGCCGGAAAGACTACATCACAGCTCACTACTCCCAGGGGACTGCGTTGCGACCCTCAGTCTACAACGTGGGCGCTCAAGTGGTACCTTTTGCGTCTGCTTTGCCAGTATCAACAGCTGCTCAGCTGTCACATATCTCCCATGGATTCAATAGAGCTCAGACACTGGTTCTGCAACTGACTTTGGAGATAGACTTGGACAGGGATGCAAGCAGGCGCTTCATTCGACATTAGTGCTTGTGGCGCTGGCATGAAAGATCTGTCTGGACAGTGACCTACATGCCTAATTCACCTCCAGTTCATGGAATGATTTATCTCATGATATGGGTCAACCATATACTTTAGAGAGCACTAAGGCATGGCTTCCTGTATGGTCAAAGAAAGCGTCATAGATTTAATGTTCACATATAACGCCTTGGATGTCAATTTTTATTTTAAAAAAAACAACAACTTTTATTTCAACTGGTGTTGGCAACATACCAATACGTTTTTTTGTTTGTTTTTATAAATGAATGTCTTACCTTTTGACCACCAAATCTTTAATAAAAATAAACATTATTGAAGGTGACTAACAACAACTATGGTAATGTGTGCCTTATTTGAACAAAATATATAAGGTCTTATTTGTATACATCATGAAACAAAGCTTGAGAAATCATAGAGAGAGAGAGAGAGAGAGAGAGAGAGAGAGAGAGAGAGAGAGAGAGAGAGAGAGAGAGAGAGAGAGAGAGAGAGAGAGAGAGAGAGAGAGAGAGAGGCAACAGAACTACATAAACTCACAGTCTCCATGAATGAACCAAACATAAAAAAGCCCCATCTTTGATGTTTGTGAAAAAACATGATGTGTTTATGTTCAACAGCTCATGCAAATCAACTTAAACAAACATGAGTGGATCTCTTTTAGAAAAAAAATAGAAAAAAATCTACCAAAAGCAGATATGATCAAAATTATTTCAAAATCCTGAAAAATGACTTCCAAATAAAATCCATAGAACTGAAAATATAATAGAAAATAAAACATAAAAACATATCCACCCGAAAATAAATAAGAACAGCCATGCATGAAGCACGGCAGATACTATTTGGAAACTGGATGCAGCGTTTAGTGGATGTTGGTTGTGTGTATGACACAGAGGTGAAGTTCCTATTCACATAGATTCCTTGTTTCATGCTTCTCATACAATCCATATGATTCCAGTTCTTAGACGTGTCCTCTATTAGTCCTAGTCAGAAGACCACCGTCTCCTCCTTCCCCTTTTCTTTCATTCAGTCCTTATATCATCAGTCCTTTCTTCTCCTCTCTTTGCCATTAGTTTCCTCATCCTCAGTGATGTGCCATAACGGTTTACATCTATATATATTTCCCTTTCGTTGTTTGGTACATAAAGTAAACACTTTCGGGTCGTCGTTTGGTTGAAGTCTCTTACTGGGCAAACAGGAAGGGGAGGAGCTTATGCAGGATCAGGAGAGTGATGAAGAGGAATGGGTCAGTGGTGGTAATGGCTCCAGAACCTGGCCAGACAGAGAAAACCAGAGGGGGTAGAAAGGTCAGTGGAAATGTGCTTCAAATCAAACCTGCACACAGAAACTGAGGAGAGATACAGTGTTAAGACAGTACCATGGATGCCTGGCTGTGGTGAATGGGAATAATGGGGGATCCTCCAGAATAAAGGAAGCTCACAGTAGCTCATGATGGCTATTAACTCCCTGCGAGGAGTAGAATTCTGTATTACCTGGGCCATATTTCACACAATTATGGCTGACAAAATGGCAGTCGCAGAAAATCTCAAATCGACTTTTGTTCACGCTTCTGCTGCCACTTGCAGATAAAGGTGAGATAGAGGTGAGAGTTTCATCCACATTGCCTGGCTACCTTTGAGTAGATGAAATGGCAGCATTTACTTATGCTGATGGTTTTGTATAGGAAAGGTGGGAGACATCCCGGGGTAGAACCTGGCTATGAGGAATAGTGGCCCTTGGATATAGCTCCTAATCCCTGTTTGACATGTTTCATTTCCTGTTTGAGCAGTAGAGCAACTGCTGGCTAAAAGCTGTTTCATTACGACACACGCACACTCTTTCACACATGCTCGTTTACACACGCACGCACGCACGCACGCACGCACGCACGCACGCACGCACGCACGCACGCACGCACGCACGCACGCACGCACACACACACACACACACACACACACACACACACACACACACACACACACACACACACACACACACACACACACACACACACACACACACACACACACACACACACACACACAGACAGACAGACAGACAGAGAGAGAGAGAAACAAGCGTAATGAGTCAATGTTTAACTAGGCTGGAGTTTCTGTGACAGCTACAGTGTGAAACAGCAGTCTGTTTTTTCATTCTCGTGCCTTCCCCGGGCCATGCCCCACTACACGTCCAGACACCAACGTTTCCATCATCCCCCAGCCCAAAGACACAGCATCAACTCAAAGACATGAACTCTACCACATGCAAGCAGGGCAATACACGTGCTTAACCATGACTTACAAGACTCACCCGGAGCCAGGCCAGCTGTCTTAATCCCAAACAGAACTGCAGTGAATTCAGGACAAAATGGCGTGAGTGAGAAAGCGTTAGACCAAATGTCTTTCTCCGTACTTTGCTGATTTGTTGATTTGGTGATTGGCTCTAATCTTCGCATCAATTCCCCTTGTTTCTCCTTCATTCCACTTCTATTGTTTCAATCTCTCCTGTCCCTCCAGCCGCTCTCTGTTTATGTCTCTGGCTCTGTACCTCTTTGTAAACTGTATCTGTTCTTTTGTGTCCCACCCCCCATTTTATTCTTTGCCACATTTCTCTTTCTTTGCCCTTTAAAATCTCTCTCTAGCTAACAATTGGATACCATGAAAAGGGGGTAAAAAAATAATAATTAAAAAATAAATAAATCTCTCTCTATCCGATCTGCACTCTCTCTGTCTTCCATGGTCATTGAGTAGATTGGTTGTAGAGTGATGGACAGCATCTGGACAGGGCAGCTTATCGGACCCTCCTCACCAAGGATACAAGTGACAGGTGTTTATTTGAGGCTATCTGGAGACAGCCGGCTCTGACGATCCCTGTCAGTCACCCTGCCCCTCGTGATGCACCCCACCTCAGCCCCAATCAGACCCTTACAATCACCCCTTATGGCAGGTGCTTACACAGACGTCTTTAAAATGTCTAATCCAATCTAAATTTGTTGAACAAATTATTTCCTGAGAGAAATCGTGATAACATATAACCACCTTAGTATTAGAAAAGCACTTTGGGATTGAAATGTGGAAACAGAGCAGGATTATCAGTTGTGATATTGGTAAGGACCAGAGGACTGCGTCTGATCACCTTTTGAAATGGGTTAATCACGCAATGTGTGAATGATCCACATATGTTAAAAAGGTATTATCTGGTGTTGATAGATATTAATTTAGCACTGGGAAAACCCACCCACACTTTTCAGGTACACCGTTTGAGAAACCAGAACTTCTTCTCACACACTGATGCCTGTAACATGTATATAACATCTTTGGCACAAAACTCTATTATATGTTCTATTCTACTCGATTTTATACAATATTCTACAACTTCATCAGACTCAAGGAAACGTTATTATTTACATTAAATCAATTGGTTCACCCTGTGTCATCTGTGGCAATGTTTATCAGACACTCTCCTACTCAGACAATTAAAATATGTGTTCATTGTAGATGGAATTCAGGTAAAGGTCTGTTAAACACAAAGGTCAAACAAAAGCCATGAAAATAACAAAATTAATAAACCCACACGAATCAGCTAAAACCTGAGAACTTCTCCCAGGAACATTGTAGCCAGAATCACTCCGCACGTTAACACAGCAGTCACCAAACGTGTAACACCAAGGCATTACTCCATCCACACTCATCCCCCTACTGGAAGCACTACATAAGAGAATAGAAAACATCAGGGATTGTAACATACTCTCTTTCACGGAAACATGGCTCTCTCGCGATATGCTGTCGGAGTCAGTACAGCCACCTGGACTCTCAGTGCATCGCACCGACAGGAATAAACATCTCTCTGGGAAGAAGAATGGCGGGGATATAGGTTTCATGATTAACGACTCATGGTGTAATTGTAACAACATACAGGAACTCAAGTCCTTTTGTTCACCTGACCTATTTACATTTCCTCCTCCCAATATCTGCGAAATAGTATGTAAATGCCATATCTTGCATATTCCTTGAGACAAATTTATTAACTGATAAGGGCTATTTTTCACATTTGAAAGACAGTTAATAAATTGGGTTGTAGTGTTCTTACTGTGCTATGAGGTTTGCACACACTGCATTTAATGCTTTAGTATATCCGGCCCAAACACTCCCTCCAAATGCTCCTGGCCCGGCCCCTCTGTCAAATTTTAGAACCCATTGTGGCCCGCGAGTCAAAAAGTTTGCCCACCTCTGGTATAGGAGATGTTGTACCCACTGTGACTATTAAAACCTAACCTAACCAGAAACCGTGGATAGATGGCAGCATTCGAGCATAACTGAGAGCGCGTACCACTGCATTTACCCATGGCAAGGCGGCTGGGAATATGGAAGAATACAAACAGAGTATGCAATCCCTCCACAAGGCAATGAAACAAGCAACATTTCACTATAGAGACAAAGTGGAGTCGCAATTCAACGGTTCAGACACGAGACGTATGTGGAGACATGAGACGTATGTGGCAGGGTCTACAGATAATCACCGACTACAGAAGGAAAACTAGCCACATCGCGGACACCGAATTCTTGCTTCCAGGCAAACTAAACACCTTCTTTGCCCACTTTGAGGATAATACAGTGCCACCGTTGCGGCCCGCTACCAAGGACTGTGAGCTCTCCTTCTCCGTGGCCGACGTGAGTAAACGTGTTATCCCTCGCAAGGCTGCCGGCCCAGACGGCATCCCTAGATGCGTCCTCAGAGCATGCGCAGACAAGCTCGCTGGTGTGTTTACGGACATATTGAATCTCTCCTTATCCCAGTCTGGGGTCTACACATGCTTCAAGATGGCTACCATTGTTCCTGTACCCAAGAATGCAAAGATTACTGAACTAAATGATGCCCCATAGCACTCACTTCTGTCATCATGTAGTGCTTTGAGAGAATAGTCAAGGATCATATCACCTTCACCTTACCTGTCACCCTAGACCCACTTCAATTTGCTTACCGCCCCAATAGGTCCACATACTATGCAATCGCCACCACACAGCACACTGCCCTATCCCATCTGGACAACAGGAATACCTACATATGTTAGAACGCTGTTCATTGATTATAGCTCAGCATTCAACTCCAAATTCACATGACACTCTGTCGGGATCTGTCTTGTTTATCTTTGCACCATGTTTTAGTACCAGTGGATATCTCTCTGTAGGAATGACATTGCTTTGCCTTGAGGTTCAGATGATTCTCCCCTGAGTTTTCAATCAATCAAAGCATACACTTAACCTCAGAACACCTCAGTGTCTGTAAGAGCATCTGTCTACTGCAGATAAATCATTTAGCCATTATTTTACATCCAATGGAAATGCAGGTTTGTGAGAGTATTTAAAAATACAATTAATTCAATAGTCTATTTAACTGCTGACAATCTGCTATACTTCATATAACCCACCACATTCATATATTCGTAAAACTAAAACCTGGACATTGGGTTAAAAAAGTCATCTGTGGTGTACGAAGTGGGGGTGTTGAAATATGGCAAATGAATGGGCCCAACACATTATTTGGAGATCGCATTCCAGCTCATTGGGGCCAAAGGGAAGCAGAAACAATATACCTTTCATACAGTGTACAACACTAGCTATGACTCAGCTACATGCCCTGTTCGCACAATAATTACTGTCATTAGTACACCAGCGCTGTGAGGTTGGAAGGTTCCACACTTGATTTCTCTTCTCTCTCCCTCTCTCATTTTCTCCCTCAAACATTAGCAGACATTGAGAATTTACCTAGAACAGAACCCCGTGGTTAGATACAAGTGTTTCTGTAGAGTAACAGCTATGCACTGTGTAGACCTGTAACTAATGGCCATTAGGATGACATCACTATTCTCAAAGGTTACGGTTGGCATCTACTAGAAGGGGGATGATTAGGAATCGTATATGGGGGAGAACAAACAAAGAGAGACAGAGAAAAAAAGAGGGAACTATTGACAGGTGGTTGGACTTTGTTCTATTCGTTTAATTGGACTGAACATACATAGAAGGATTTTGTATGATATTTTCTCTGGTGTGTGCCTAGGTTTGTCATCATGGATACATACAGGTCAAAATTCAACGTTCTCTTTCGTTAGGGGGAGGTTGAACTCCAACAGGCTTCCTCACCACAAGGAAACAAAAAGCCTTGGAAGTTCAATAATACAAGCTGAGAGCGAGGCAAACAAGGCCTCCTCCACCACTTCACCCTCAGCTTGCAGTGCGCCATCGTTTTTTTAAACTCTGACTGCTTGGGGTAGCTGCAACAGAGAGAACTGCTACAGAGATCTACCGTTATGGATAGCCAGCTACCATTGTTCTCTATGTGTCATGTAGTGTCTTTCGTTATCGGTGAAAGTGACCACTCATTTAAGTGAGAACTCTCCACCTCTCTACCACTTATCCCCCTGTCTCGTGGTATTGGATGAGCTATAGGCAGCAACACAAAGGCCAATAATAATAGAGTAATGTAAGGTTCCCATAACCATCCAGCCATCATCTATCACAGAGATGACAAAACCATCACAGTATCTTTTTGCCAGGCGAAAAAAATGAACGGAAGTCAAGCAACACCACATTGGGAGAAGTAAAGTACCTTCCCGCACAGTGTGACAGTTACCTAACACTTGTCATAATTATCCTTGGAGAGGAGACTGACATCTGAAAAAAAAACACATCAGCCTGTTTAACATGCAGACACACACAGTGGCCATTACCTCAGACGAATGTACTCTCTCACAGTGCTACTTCCCTCGCCAAGTCTTCACAAACGGACAGGCAAAACAACCATGTCCAATATACAGTTTATAGTATTTCAATTAATTTGAACCACATTTGATAGTACTGCAACTAACAGGCATACCTGGCATAAACACACACACAAACACACATAGGATGAGATAGACTGGGTGTTTAATGAGGGATTGAGACAGCTGTCCAGACAGAGACAAGTACTCTTGGGTAGGTGTATTTGAGTGAGCTCTTGCATCACTACTGTCTGGCTGTCCTATTGCTCTATGCCATCCTCCTCCCCTCCTACCAAACAAGCTCACCTGCCAAGTCATTGCTCCCGAACTGCTGAGTGAACACAGTCAGTTTTTAATATTTTTTCATATCCTATTGCATAGTCAACTGCTCCTACTGCTCTCTCTCTCACACCTCACTTTCATTGTGAATAATACAAACAGCAACATTATTGAACTAACTCCCACAGTTACAGTTACAGTCGGAAGTTTACATGCACTTAGGTTGGAGTTATTAAAACTAGTTTTTCAACCACTCCACAAATTTCTTGTTAACAAACTGTAGTTTTGGCAAGTCGTTTAGGACATCTAATTTGTACATGATACAAGTAATTTTTCCAACAATTGTTTACAGAAAGACTATTTCACTTATAACTCACTGTATCACAATTCCAGTGGGTCAGAAGTTTACATACACTAAGTTGACTGTGCCTTTAAACAGATTGGAAAATTCCAGAAAATGATGTCATGGCTTTAGAAGCTTCTGATTATTGACATCATTTGAGTCAATTGGAGGTGTACCTGTGGATGTATTTCAGGCTTACCTTCAAACTCAGTGCCTCTTTGCTTGACATCATGGGAAAATCAAAAGAAATCAGCCAAGACCTCAGAAAAATAATTGTAGACCTCCACATGTCTGGTTCAACCATGGGAGCAATTTCCAAACGCCTGAAGGTATCATGTTCATCTGTACAAACAATAGTACGCAAGTATAAACACCATGGGACCACGTAGCTGTCATACCGCTCAGGAAGGAGACGCGTTCTGTCTCCTAGAGATGAACGTACTTTGGTGAGAAAAGTGCAAATCAATCCCAGAACAACAGCAAAGGACCTTGTGAAGATGCTGGAGGAAACAGGTACAAAAGTATCTAGGTCCACAGTAAAACAAGTCCGATATCGACATAACCTGAAAGGCTGCTCAGGAAGGAAGAAGCCAATGCTCCAAAACCGCCATAATAAAAGCCAGACTACGGTTTGCAATTGCACATGTGGACAAAGATCGTACTTTTTGGAGTAATGTCCTCTGGTCTGATGAAACAAAAATAGAACTGTTTGGCCATAATGACCATCATTATGTTTGAGGGACAAAGGCGGAGGCTTGCAAGCTGAAGAACACCATCCCAACCGTGAAGCACGGGGGTGGCAGCATCATGTTGTGGGGGTGCTTTGCTGCAGGAGGGACTGGTGTACCTCATTAAATAGATGGCATCATGAGGGATGAAAATTGTGTGGATATATTGAAGCAACGTCTTAAGACATCAGTCAGGAAGTTGAAGCTTGGTCGCAAATGGGTCTTCCAAATGGACTATGACCCCAAGCATACTTCCTAAGTTGTGGCAAAATGGCTTAAGGACAACAACGTCAAGGTATTGGAGTGGCCATCACAAAGCCCTGACGTCAATCCTCTAGAAATTTGTGGGCAGAACTGAAAAAGTGTGTGCGAGCAAGGAGGCCTACAAACCTGACTCGGTTACACCAGCTCTGTCAGGAGGAATGGGCCAAAATTCACCCAACTTATTGTTGGAATCTTGTGGAAGGCCACCCTAAACGTTTGACCCAAGTTAAACAATTTAAAGGCAATGCTACCAAATACTAATTGAGTGTATGTCACGTCCTGACCTTAGTTCCTTTTTTATGTCTCTATTTGAGTTTGGTTGGGGTGGGCATTCTATGTTTTGTGTTCTATGTTTTCTATCTCTATGTGTTTGGCCTGGTATGGTTCCCAATCAGAGGCAGCTGGCAATCAATGTCCCTGATTGAGAACCATACTTAGGTAGCCTGTTTTCCCATTTTGAGTTGTGGGTGATTATTTTCTGTTTAGTGTGTGAGTACCTGACAGAACTGGTGTGTTTGGTTCTATTTTTGTCTTGCTTCAGTGTTCCGGTTTTAATAAACAGCATGGACACTTACCACGCTGTGCATTGGTCCAATATTTCCTACTCCTCCTCAGAAGTGGAGGGGAATCGTTACAGTGTATGTAACGATTCTAGGAATAAATCTCAGGAATTGTGACAAACTGAGTTGAAATGTATTTTGCTAAGGTGATGTAAACTTCCAACTTCAACTGTGCATCCACAATGTGGAATATTTCCACAAACCAAATGTTCCTTTTAATCACGCAGTCCGTAATCAATATAGATAGTCAATAAAATTCTAATTAGAATATTCCAGTGAATGAATTATTTTGATGATTATTCAATTAATGATCAAAGTATTAGCGGTTCACATTGTAATTGGCTTTCAGATTGGCCTATATACAGGTTGATGTTGTGAAACAAGTGAGCCGAATTACTGAGATATGTAAAAAATAATAATATTTCAGATTAATTTAAAGTAAGGGAAAACAGTTTGTATATTATGCTTGGGAGGTGCCACAAACAAAGAGATGTGATGAGATTAAAATCTTTACAATAATATTATGTTTCTAATGTTGAAAAATTCTGGAATTAGTCATTGTGATTCCATGGAGGGTTGTTTTCACAGTTCAAAGTTTCAACAAGGTTCCGTTTCACCGCTATGTAGTAGATTTTCTGTCCGTGAACTGAGAACCTAGAGGAACATTCACAGCTGTGCAGTCGCCACACATTCCACTCTGAATTCATGATAGACAACCTCCATCTCCAAAGTGTTAGTTAGCCACTGATCTTCCATGGGACTATCTATCTGGTTCCCTGTGAAGCACTGGAGAATGGTGCACTGCAAGTTTGTGTTATCACAGCAAGGCCGCCAAACCCCCGGATGAAAAATGAAAATGTGAGAGGCAATTTGAGACACCTGACAGTGTGCTGAGGGCCCGGCTTATCTGCCCCATGCCCGTGGCATTTCCCCTTTAATATTAATTGTTTCTGCCACTCAGCCAGATGACATTGCAGAAAAGTGACAGATGCACGCATTTCCGAGAGTCGGGCAGATCGCATTTTTCCCCCCCCTCAGCTGTCGTTATTGTGGTAAGACAGGAGAGGGCCAATCTTTCAAATATGCCAGGGTGCTTTTTAACCTTCACAATCTGTTGACAAATATGTTGAGGGGTTCACTTAAAAAAAGAAAAAAAAGCCAAGACAAAATTCTGTGTCCCTCCGTCAATGTAAAAGTGTCAGGGAGGCACTTTCACGTGGATTAATTGGCTGTATTTCATTTAGTCTGACAGAGATACATGACGAGAGACAAAGAAGCAAATATTGACCAGCCAATTTGAAGTAATATAGCAGCCATGAGCAAACAGTAAAATATGAAAAATATTATCCCTCAGATTCTCCTAAATAAACAGGTGAGCTTGCCCTGCTCTGTCATGTACAATCATGTTAAACAACAAGCCCAGAGGTCAGTCTGTAATACCTCTAAACCTTAGAGGATGTTGTTTTTCGATACTAAATCAGAATTTAGAACAGAAGCACACAAGTTTTACTACTCAGTATGAGGCATATATGAAAGTTGGTCAGTCAATTCAATTTCCCCGACAATGCCTGACCTTAGCTCATTGTGTAAGCAAAGCAGAGCACAATTGTATTCAAGTCTACCAATCAAACAGTGAAAAGGATTCTGATTTTAGAATTTAAAATGAGAGCCTAGTGGTAATATTGAAAAATCGATGACATTAGACTATTTGGACATTTAGGTTAATGAGAGAAAGAGAGAGAGAGAGAGAGAGAGAGAGAGAGAGAGAGAGAGAGAGAGAGAGAGAGAGAGAGAGAGAGAGAGAGAGAGAGAGAGAGAGAGAGAGAGAGAGAGAGAGAGAGAGAGAGAGAGAGAGAGAGAGAGAGAGAGAGAGAGAGAAAGAGAGAGAGAGAGAGAGTCCGTGAACTGGCAGTGGTATTGTTTGATTTTCTTGCCAAATGGCCGCCTCTGTCTCGCTTCGCTAAGGACAGGGCTGGCCGAGCATGCTGATTCCACAGTGCCAGTTCCTGGGAGAGGGCATTTAAGGTGCTCCAGGCTATGCTCACGTCCACAGTACATGTCCAGGATGGCAGCATCAGTGTTATGAACAGTCCAACACGAGGAGGACTAACAGCATGGTGCCATTCTATTAGCTTGGTGTTTTTTGCATGATTACCCCTCGGTTGGCAGTTAGCTTCATTCAGAAAGTAAGGGATTCGACTCAAATAGAGAAGACCAAATGGATCCCTGGCCTCTGGATGAGAGAGTCTGCTAAATGACTAACATGTAGAAGTAAATGTATGCTCCGATTACTAAATTGCACAACTCTGTTGGTTACATTTTTAATAGAACTCAAGGCTCTGTAAATGGCATTGGCTTCAAGCATACATTTAGATATACGTGTTGTTGGGTGACATTACTGAATCAGAAGTCTGGACTAGTTGTGAAAGCAGAGGTGAAGCACTGCACTCAAGGCCACAGGTAGAGTTGTAAAACTGTAGAAATGTTTCCCCTGGAGTCCTCTCCTCCAGTCATGGCCCACCAGCTTTCCTCCTCTGCCCTGAGGACAAAGCCCCAGCGAGGAGAGAACAGCCATCCCGACTAGCCACAACATACGTTGAGCAGGCACAACACTGAGTAAGATAGACACAATAGGGAAGGGACAGAGAATGGAACTCCCCACCAAGTCTCCTCCAAGGGCCTCTAAGGTCTTTCTAAAACCCTTGAGGACCCCCAAGTAAAGAGGTCACAACCCTGGCAACAGCCTATCATTAGAGGAGGGGACTTTTCTACATTACCCTGCAAACCACCAACGCACTGACAGCAATAGCCAGGAAAGAGGAGGAGAAGTCTGGACACATGCTTCCAGCCAGAGAAATGAACACGGTCTCCCTGGCTGCTTTCACATCATGTCTGTACACACGCACAGGCACAATCAAAACATACATCAGCACACATGCTAATGCACATAAACAGACAAGTGTGATCCCACATACTGAGAAATAAAAGTATCCACCTTCCCTATCCCCAGCCAGACCACCACTGCGCCAGCAGCTGTAAGTCTGATATGGCAGAACGGAGAATGAAACTCTCCTGCGGAGTCTGTGAAATTTAATTATTCAGCAGTGCGCTTCATCGATCAGTAGCGAGTCTGGCGTGTGAGATAACCCCATGCTCGCTCTCTCCAAAGGCTACATTAAGGCACTCTCACGTTATAATGTGGAGATCATGAGGAGACATATCCATTGTGAATCATATCTTCATCATTTCTTTCTCGGTATGGTGGACACTATAAAGGCAAGAACATGTCACTCTCCTCAGTGGGTAATTGTAAGTATTCACCCCCTGTTGGATTTTCCACATTTTGTTGCATTACATAGTGTGTATGAAAATGATTAAATTGTGATATTTCTTTGGGGGGGCATCGAGCAAGACAAAAATATTCCAATATCAATGTGAAAGAAAAATTCCCCCAATTTAAAAAATAAATAAAAAGAAAACACAAATTTACCTTGATTAGATAAGTATTCACCACTGAGTCTGATAAAACCAATACATACATGTTAGAAACAGCTTCTGCAGTGGTTACAGCTGTGAATCTTTCTGGGTAAGTCTCTAAGAGCTTTCCAGATGGTTTGTGAAAAACTGTAATTTGACGACTCAGGAACATTCACTGTCTCTGTCTTCTTGGTAAGCAACTCCAGTGTAGATTTGGCCTTGTGCTGTAAACTCAGCAAAAAAAGAAACGTCCCTTTTCAGGACCCTGTCTTTCAAAGATAATTAGTAAAAATCCAAATAACTTCACAGATCTTCATTGTAAAGGGTTTAAACACTGTTTCCCATGCTTGTTCAATGAACCATAAACAATTAATGAACATGCACCTGCGGAACGGTCGTTAAGACACTAACAGCTTACAGGCGGTAGGCAATTAAAGTCACAGTTATGAACACTTAGGACACTGAAGAGGCCTTTCTACTGACTCTGAAAATTACCAAAGGAAAGATGCCCAGGGTCCCTGCTCATCTGTGTGAATGTGCCTTAGGCATGCTGCAAGCAGGCATGAGGACTGCAGATGTGGCCAGGACAATAAAGTGCAATGCCCGTACTGCGAGACGCCTAAGACAGCGCTACAGGGAGACAGGACGGACAGCTGATCGTCCTTGCAGTGGCAGACCACGTGTAACAACACCTGCACAGGATCGGTACATCCGAACATCACACCTGCGGGACAGGTACAGGATGGCAACAATAACTGCCCGAGTTACACCAGGAATGCACAATCCTTCCATCAGTGCTCAGACGCAATAGGCTAAGAGAGGCTGGATGGACTGAGGGCTTGTAGGTCTGTTGTAAGGCAGGTCGTCACCAGACATCACCGGCAACAACATCGCCTATGGGCACAAACTCATCGTCGCTGGACCAGAAAGAACTGGCAAAAAGTGCTCTTCACTGACGAGTCGCGGTTTTGTCTCACCAGAGGTGATGGTCGTATTCGCATTTATCGTCGAAGGAATGAGCGTTATACCGAGGCCTGTACTCTGGAGCGGGATCAATTTGGAGGTGGAGGGTCCATCATGGTCTGGGGGGTGTGTCACAGCATCATCGGACTGAGCTCGTTGTCATTGCAGGCAATCTCAATGATGTGCATTATAGGGAAGACATCATCCTCCCTCATGTGGTACCCTTCCTGCAGGCTCATCCTGACATGACCCTCCAGCATGACAATGCCACCAGCCATGCTGATCGTTCTGTGCATGATTTCCTGCAAGACAGGAATGTCAGTGTACTGCCATGGCCAGCGAAAAGCCTGGATCTCAATCCCATTGAGCACATCTGGGACCTGTTGGATCGGAGGATGAGGGCTAGGGCCATTCCCCCCTGAAATGTACGGGAACTTGCAGGTGCCTTGGTGGAAGAGTGGGGTAACATCTCACAGAAAATCTGGTGCAGTCCATGAGGAGGAGATGCACTGCAGTACTTAATGCAGCTGGTGGCCACACCAGATACTGTTACTTTTGATTTTGACCCTCCTTTGTTCAGGGACACATTATTTCATTTCTGTTAGTCACATGTCTGTGGAACTTGCTCAGTTTATGTAATATGCCATTTAGCAGACGCTTTTATCCAAAGCGACTTACAGTCATGTGTGCATACATTCTACGTATGGGTGGTCCCGGGGATCGAACCCACTACCCTGGCGTTACAAGCGCCATGCTCTACCAACTGAGCTACAGAACCACACCATATGTCTCAGTTGATGGATCTTGTTATGTTCATACAAATATTTACACATGTTACGTTTGCTGAAAATAAACACAGTTGACAGTGAGAGGACATTTCTTTTTTGCTGAGTTTATGTTATTGTCCTGCTGAAACATGAGTTTTACTCCCAGTGTATGGTGTAAAGCAGACTGAAGCAGGGTTTCCTCTAGTATTGTGCCTGTGCCTAGCTCCTTCCTGTTTCTTTTTATCCTGAAAAACTCCCCAATCTTTGCCGATTTCAAGCATGCCCATACCATGATGCAGCCACCACCATGCTTGAAAATAATGAGGCAGTTACTCAATGATGTGTTGTGAAGGATTTGCCCCAAACATAAGTCTTTGCATTTATGCCAAAAAGTATTTTTGCTGTGTTTTGTTTCTCCCAGTATTACTTTAGTGTACAGTATATATATATATATATATATATATATATATATATATATATATATATATATATATATATATATATATATATATATATATATACAGTGCCAGTCAAAAGTTTGGACACACCTACTCATTCAAGGGTTGTTCTTTATTTTTACAATATTTACATTGTAAAATAACAGTGAAGACATCAACACTATGAAATAATACATATGGAATAATGTATTAACCAAAAAGTGTTCAACGAATCAAATTATATTTGATCTTTTAGCTTATTCAAAGTAGCCACCCTTTACCTGGGGCGGCAGGTAGCCGAGTGTTTAGAGCATTGGGCCAGTAACCAAAAGGTTGCTGGATTGAATCCCTGAGCTGACTAGGTAAAAATCCTTCGCTCTGCCCCCAAACAAGGCAGTTAACCTACTGCTCCCCGTTAGGCCGTCATTGTAAATAAGAACTTGTTCTAAACTGGCTTACCTAGTTAAACATTTTTTTTTACATATCTTGATGACAGTTTTGCACACTCTTTCCCTCAACCAGCTTCATGAGGTAGTCACCCGGAATGCATTTCAATAACAGGTGTGCATTGTTAAAAGTTAGTTTGTGGAATTTCTTTCCTTCTTAATGCGTTTGAGCCAATCAGTTGTGTTGTGACAAGGGGTGGTATACATAAAATAGCCCTATTTGGTAAAAGACCAAGTCCATATTATGGAAAGAACAGCTCAAATAAGCAAAGAGACAGTCCATCATTACTTTAAGACATGAAGGTCAGTTAATTTGGAAAATGTCAAGAAGACTTCTCCAAGTGCAGTCGCAAAAACCATGAAGCACTATGATGAAACTGCCTCTCATGAGGACCACCACATGAAAGGAAGACCCAGAGTTACCACTACTGCAGAGGATACGTTCATTAGAGTTAATTGCACCTCAAATAAATTCTACAATTGAATTTAACCTTTATTTTACTAGGCAAGTCAGTTAAGAACAAATTCTTATTTTCAATGACAGTGTCATGTTTTGTCTTATATTGTCTTGTCATTTTGCTTTTCCTTCTGTTCGTTTTCCCCCTGCTGGTCTTTTTAGGTTCGTTCCCCTTTTTCTCTCTCCCTCCCTCTCTCTCTTCTCTCTATCGTTCCGTTCCTGCTCCCAGCTGTTCCTATTCCCCTAATCAATCATTTAGTCTTCCCACACCTGTTCCCTATCTTTTCCCCTGATTAGAGTCCCTATTTCTCCCCTTGTTTTCCGTTTCTGCCCTGTCGGATCCTTGTATATTGTTCACCGTGCTGTGTCTTTGTATCGCCCTGTCGTGTCGTGTTTCCCTCAGATGCTGCGTGGTGAGCAGGTGTCTGAGTCTGCTACGGTCAAGTGCCTTCCCGAGGCAACCTGCAGTTTATTATCGAGTCTCCAGTCAGTTCTCGTGATTACGAGTGGAATTGTTTTTTATGCTTTATTTACCGCTCCGATTTGTCTAGGAGTATTGCTATTTCCTTTAACTGGAATAAAGACTCTGTTTTCGCCAAGTCGCTTTTGGGTCCTCATTCACCTGCATAACAGAAGGATCCGACCAAAGAATGGACCCAGCGACTACAGACGCTCGTAACACTGCCGTCGAGATCCAAGGAGCCATGCTCGGCAGACACGAGCAGGAATTGTCTGCTGCTCGTCATGCCATGGAGAACCTGGCCGCTCAGGTTTCCGACCTCTCTGGACAGTTCCAGAGTCTTCGTCTCGTGCCACCTGTTACTTCCTGGTCTGCCGAGCCTCCGGAACCTAGGGTTAATAACCCACCTTGCTACTCCGGGCAGCCCAAGGAGTGCCGCTCCTTTCTCACCCAGTGTGATATTGTGTTCTCTCTCCAACCCAACACATACTCTAGAGAGAGAGCTCGGGTTGCTTACGTCATTTCACTCCTTACTGGCTGGGCTCGAGAGTGGGGCACAGCTATCTGGGAGGCAAGGGCTGATTGTTCAAACAATTACCAGAACTTTAAAGAGGAGATGATTCGGGTTTTTGACCGTTCAGTTTTTGGTAGGGAGGCTTCTAGGGCCCTGGCTTCCCTATGCCAAGGTGATCGATCCATAACGGATTACTCTATAGAGTTTCGCACTCTTGCTGCCTCTAGTGACTGGAACGAGCCGGCGCTGCTCGCTCGTTTTCTGGAGGGACTCCACGCAGTGGTTAAAGATGAGATTCTCTCCCGGGAGGTTCCTTCCAGTGTGGACTCTTTGATTGCTCTCGCCATCCGCATAGAACGACGGGTAGATCTTCGTCACCAAGCTCGTGGAAGAGAGCTCGCGTCAACGGTGTTTCCCTGCTCCGCATCGCAACCATCTCCCTCCTCTGGCTCAGAGACTGAGCTCATGCAGCTGGGAGGTATTCGCATCTCGACTAAGGAGAGGGAACGGAGGATCACCAACCGCCTGTGCCTCTATTGCGGATTTGATGGACATTTTGTCAATTCATGTCCAGTAAAGCCAGAGCTCATCAGTAAGCGGAGGGCTACTGGTGAGCGCTACTACTCAGGTCTCTCCATCTAGATCCTGTACTACTATGTCGGTCCATCTACGCTGGACCGGTTCGGGTGCTACATGCAGTGCCTTGATAGACTCTGGGGCTGAGGGTTGTTTCATGGACGAAGCATGGGCTCGGAAACATGACATTCCTTTCAGACAGTTAGACAAGCCTACGCCCATGTTCGCCTTAGATGGTAGTCATCTTCCCTGTATCAGATTTGAGACACTACCTTTAACCCTCACAGTATCTGGTAACCACAGTGAGACTATTTCTTTTTTGATTTTTCATTCACCTTTTACACCTGTTGTTTTGGGTCATCCCTGGCTAGTATGTCATAATCCTTCTATTAATTGGTCTAGTAATTCTATCCTATCCTGGAACGTTTCTTGTCATGTGAAGTGTTTAATGTCTGCCATCCCTCCCATTTCTTCTGTCCCCACTTCTCAGGAGGAACCTGGCGATTTGACAGGAGTGCCGGAGGAATATCATGATCTGCGCACGGTCTTCAGTCGGTCCCGAGCCAACTCCCTTCCTCCTCACCGGTCGTATGATTGTAGTATTGATCTCCTTCCGGGGACCACTCCTCCTCGGGGTAGACTATACTCTCTGTCGGCTCCCGAACGTAAGGCTCTCGAGGATTATTTGTCTGTGTCTCTTGACGCCGGTACCATAGTGCCTTCTTCCTCTCCGGCCGGGGCGGGGTTTTTTTTTTGTTAAGAAAAAGGACGGTACTCTGCGCCCCTGCGTGGATTATCGAGGGCTGAATGACATAACGGTTAAGAATCGTTATCCGCTTCCCCTTATGTCATCAGCCTTCGAGATTCTGCAGGGAGCCAGGTGCTTTACTAAGTTGGACCTTCGTAACGCTTACCATCTCGTGCGCATCAGAGAGGGGGACGAGTGGAAAACGGCGTTTAACACTCCGTTAGGGCATTTTGAGTACCGGGTTCTGCCGTTTGGTCTCGCCAATGCGCCAGCTGTTTTTCAGGCATTAGTTAATGATGTTCTGAGAGACATGCTGAACATCTTTGTTTTTGTCTACCTTGACGATATCCTGATTTTTTCACCGTCACTCGAGATTCATGTTCAGCACGTTCGACGTGTTCTCCAGCGCCTTTTAGAGAATTGTCTCTACGTGAAGGCTGAGAAGTGCTCTTTTCATGTCTCCTCCGTTACTTTTCTCGGTTCCGTTATTTCCGCTGAAGGCATTCAGATGGATTCCGCTAAGGTCCAAGCTGTCAGTGAGTGGCCCGTTCCAAGGTCACGTGTAGAGTTGCAGCGCTTTCTAGGTTTCGCTAATTTCTATCGGCGTTTCATTCGTAATTTCGGTCAAGTTGCTGCCCCTCTCACAGCTCTTACTTCTGTCAAGACGTGTTTTAAGTGGTCCGGTTCCGCCCAGGGAGCTTTTGATCTTCTAAAAGAACGTTTTACGTCCGCTCCTATCCTCGTTACTCCTGACGTCACTAGACAATTCATTGTCGAGGTTGACGCTTCAGAGGTAGGCGTGGGAGCCATTCTATCCCAGCGCTTCCAGTCTGACGATAAGGTTCATCCTTGCGCTTATTTTTCTCATCGCCTGTCGCCATCTGAACGCAACTATGATGTGGGTAACCGCGAACTGCTCGCCATCCGCTTAGCCCTAGGTGAATGGCGACAGTGGTTGGAGGGGGCGACCGTTCCTTTTGTCGTTTGGACAGACCATAAGAACCTTGAGTACATCCGTTCTGCCAAACGACTTCATGCTCGTCAAGCTCGTTGGGCGTTATTTTTCGCTCGTTTCGAGTTTGTGATTTCTTACCGTCCGGGTAGCAAGAACACCAAGCCTGATGCCTTATCCCGTCTTTTTAGTTCTTCTGTGGCTTCTACTGATCCCGAGGGGATTCTTCCTTATGGGCGTGTTGTCGGGTAGACAGTCTGGGGAATTGAAAGACAGGTTAAGCAAGCACTCACGCACACTGCGTCGCCGCGCGCTTGTCCTAGTAACCTTCTTTTCGTTCCTGTTTCCACTCGTCTGGCTGTTCTTCAGTGGGCTCACTCTGCCAAGTTAGCTGGTCATCCCGGTGTTCGAGGCACTCTTGCTTCTATTCGCCAGCGCTTTTGGTGGCCGACTCAGGAGCGTGACACTCGCCGTTTCGTGGCTGCTTGTTCGGACTGCGCGCAGACTAAGTCAGGTAACTCTCCTCCTGCCGGTCGTCTCAGACCGCTCCCCATTCCTTCTCGACCATGGTCTCACATCGCCCTAGACTTCATTACCGGTCTGCCTTTGTCTGCGGGGAAGACTGTGATTCTTACGGTTGTCGATAGGTTCTCTAAGGCGGCACATTTCATTCCTCTCGCTAAACTTCCTTCCGCTAAGGAGACGGCACAAATCATCATCGAGAATGTGTTCAGAATTCATGGCCTCCCGTTAGACGCCGTTTCAGACAGAGGTCCGCAATTCACGTCACAGTTTTGGAGGGAGTTCTGTCGTTTGATTGGTGCGTCCGTCAGTCTCTCTTCCGGGTTTCATCCCCAGTCTAACGGTCAAGCAGAGAGGGCCAATCAGACGATTGGTCGCATACTACGCAGCCTTTCTTTCAGAAACCCTGCGTCTTGGGCAGAACAGCTCCCTGGGCAGAATACGCTCACAACTCGCTTCCTTCGTCTGCTACCGGGTTATCTCCGTTTCAGAGTAGTCTGGGTTACCAGCCTCCTCTGTTCTCATCCCAGCTTGCCGAGTCCAGCGTTCCCTCCGCTCAAGCGTTTGTCCAATGTTGTGAGCGCACCTGGAGGAGGGTGAGGTCTGCACTTTGCCGTTACAGGGCACAGACTGTGAGAGCCGCCAATAAACGTAGGATTAAGAGTCCAAGGTATTGTTGCGGCCAGAGAGTGTGGCTTTCCACTCGCAACCTTCCTCTTACGACAGCTTCTCGTAAGTTGACTCCGCGGTTCATTGGTCCGTTCCGTGTCTCCCAGGTCGTCAATCCTGTCGCTGTGCGACTGCTTCTTCCGCGACATCTTCGTCGCGTCCATCCTGTCTTCCATGTCTCCTGTGTCAAGCCCTTTCTTCGCACCCCCGTTCGTCTTCCCTCCCCCCCTCCCGTCCTTGTCGAGAGCGCACCTATTTACAAGGTACGTAGGATCATGGACATGCATTCTCGGGGACGGGGTCACCAATACTTAGTGGATTGGGAGGGTTACGGTCCTGAGGAGAGGAGTTGGGTTCCGTCTCGGGACGTGCTGGACCGTTCACTGATTGATGATTTCCTCTGTTGCCGCCAGGATTCCTCCTCGAGTGCGCCAGGAGGCGCTCGGTGAGTGGGGGGGTACTGTCATGTTTTGTCTTATATTGTCTTGTCATTTTGCTTTTCCTTCTGTTCGTTTTCCCCCTGCTGGTCTTTTTAGGTTCGTTCCCCTTTTTCTCTCTCCCTCCCTCTCTCTCGTTCTGTTCCTGCTCCCAGCTGTTCCTATTCCCCTAATCAATCATTTAGTCTTCCCACACCTGTTCCCTATCTTTTCCCCTGATTAGAGTCCCTATTTCTCCCCTTGTTTTCCGTTTCTGCCCTGTCGGATCCTTGTATATTGTTCACCGTGCTGTGTCTTTGTATCGCCCTGTCGTGTCGTGTTTCCCTCAGATGCTGCGTGGTGAGCAGGTGTCTGAGTCTGCTACGGTCAAGTGCCTTCCCGAGGCAACCTGCAGTTTATTATCGAGTCTCCAGTCAGTTCTCGTGATTACGAGTGGAATTGTTTTTTATGCTTTATTTACCGCTCCGATTTGTCTAGGAGTATTGCTATTTCCTTTAACTGGAATAAAGACTCTGTTTTCGCCAAGTCGCTTTTGGGTCCTCATTCACCTGCATAACAGACAGCCTAGGAACAGTGGGTTAACTGCCTGTTCAGGGGCAGAATGACAGATTTGTACCTTGTCAGCTCTGGGATTTGAACTTGCAACCTTCCGGTTACTAGTCCAACGCTCTAACCACTAGGCTACCCTGCCACCCCAGGTAACAAGCACATATCAACATCAACTGTTCAGAGGGGACTGCGTGAATCAGGTCTTTATGGGTGAATTACTGCAAAGAAACCACTACTAAACACCAACAAGAAGAAGAGTCATACTTGGGCCAAGAAACATGAACAATTGACATTAGACTGTTCTTTGGTCTGATGAGTCCAAATGTTAGATTTTTGGTTCGAACCGCCATGTCTTTGTGAGACACAGAGTAGGTGAACGGATTATCTCTAAATGTGTGGTTCCCACCGTGAAGCATAGAGGATTAGGTGTGATGGTGTGGGAGTGCTTTGCTGGTGACACTGTCAGTGATTTATCTTGAATTCAAGGTAATCTTAACCAGCATGGCCACCACAGCATTTTGCAGCAAATAACCATCCCATCTGGTTTGCGCTAATTGGGACTATCATTTGTTTTTCAACAGGACAATGACCCAACACACCTCCAGGCTGTGTAAGGGCTATTTGACCAAGAAGGAGACTGATGGAGGGCTGCATCAGATGACCTGGCCTCCACAAAGAAACCACTACTAAACACCAACAAGAAGAAGAGTCATACTTGGGCCAAGAAACATGAACAATTGACATTAGACTGTTCTTTGGTCTAATGAGTCCAAATGTTAGATTTTTGGTTCGAACCGCCATGTCTTTGTGAGACACAGAGTAGGTGAACGGATTATCTCTAAATGTGTGGTTCCCACCGTGAAGCATAGAGGATTAGGTGTGATGGTGTGGGAGTGCTTTGCTGGTGACACTGTCAGTGATTTATCTTGAATTCAAGGTAATCTTAACCAGCATGGCCACCACAGCATTTTGCAGCAAATAACCATCCCATCTGGTTTGCGCTAATTGGGACTATCATTTGTTTTTCAACAGGACAATGACCCAACACACCTCCAGGCTGTGTAAGGGCTATTTGACCAAGAAGGAGACTGATGGAGGGCTGCATCAGATGACCTGGCCTCCACAATCACTCAACCTCAACCCAATTGAGATGGTTTGGGATGAGTTGGACAGCAGAGTGAAGAAAAAGCAGCCAACAAGCGCTCCGCACATGTGGTAACTAATTCAAGACGGTTTGAAAAGTATTCCAGGTGAAGCTGGTTGAGAGAATGTCAAGAGTGTTCAAAGCTGTCATCAAGGCAAAGGGTGGCTACTTTGAAGAATCTCAAATGTAGCATATATTTTGATTTGTTCAACACTTACTACATGATTCCATGTGTTATTTAATCGTTTTGATGTCTTCACTATTATTCTACAACGTCAGTTTTCAGTTAGGTCAGTTAGGATCACCACTTTATTTTAAGAATGTGAAATGTCAGAATAATAGTAGAGAGAATTATTTATTTCAGCTTTTATTTCTTTCATCATATTCCCAGTGGGTCAGAAGTTTACATATACTCAATTCGTGTTTGGTATCATTGCCTTTAAACTGTTTAACTTAGGTCAAACGTTTTGGGTAACCTTCCACAAGCTTCCCACAATATGTTGGGTGCATTTTGGCACATTCCTCCTGACAGATTTGGTGTAACCGAGTCAGGTTTGTAGGCCTCCTTGCTCGCACATGCTTTTTCAGTTCTGCCCACAAATGTTCTATAGGTTTGAGGTCAGGGCTTTGTGATGGCCACTCCAATACCTTGACTTTATTGTCCTTGAGCCATTTTACCACAACATTGGAAGTATGCTTGCAGTCCTAGTCCATTTGGAAGACCCATTTGCAACCAAGCTTTAACGCCCTGACTGATGTATTGAGATGTTGCTTCAATATATCCACATAATTTTCATCCCTCATGATGCCATCTGTTTTGTGAATTGCACCAGTCCCTCCTGCAGCAAAGCACCCCCACGACATGATGCTGCCACCCCCGTGCTTCACAGTTGGGATGGTGTTCTTCAGCTTGCAAGCTTCCCCATTTTACCTCCAAACATAACAATGGTCATTATGGCCAAACAGTTCTATTTTTGTTTCATCAGACCAGAAGACCTTTCTCCAAAAAGTACGATATTTGTCCCCATGTGCAGTTGCAAACCGTAGTCTGGCTTTTTTATGGCGGTTTTGGAGCGGTGGCATCTTCTTTGCTGAGAAGCCTTTCAGGTTATGTCGATGTAGGACTCATTTTACTGTGGATATAGATCATTTTGTACCTGTTTCCTCCAGCATCTTCACAAGGTCCTTTGCTGTTGTTCTGGGATTGATTTGCACTTTTCGCACCAAAGTACGTTCATCTCTAGGAGACAGAACGTGTCTCCTTCCTGAGCGGTTTGACGGCTGCGTGGTCCAATGGTGTTTATACTTGCGTACTATTGTTTGTACAGATGAACGTGGTACCTTCAGGTGTTTGGAAATTGCTCCCATGGATGAACCAGACATGTGGAGGTCTGCACTTTTTTAGGAGCTTTGCTGATTTATTTAGATTTTCCCATGATGTCAAGCAAAGAGGCACTGAGTTTGAAGATAGGCCTTGAAATACATCCACAGGTACACCTCCAATTGACTAAAATTATGTTAGTAAGCCTATCAGAAGCTTCTTAAGTCATGACATCATTTCCTGGAATTTTTCAAGCTGTTTAAAGGCACAGTCAACTTAGTTTATGTAAACTTCTGACCCATTGGAATTGTGATACTGTGAATACCTCGTGTAATAATCTGTCTGTAAACAACTGTTAGAAAATGACTTGTGTCATGCACAAAGTAGATGTCCTAACCGAATTGCCAAAACTATAGCTTGTTAACAAGAAACAAGATATATATAATTATATACTACATGATCAGAAGTATGTGGACACCTGCTCTTCGAACATCTTATTCCAGAATCATAGGCATGAATTTGGAGTTGGTTCACCCTTTACTGCTGTAACAGCCTCCACTCTTCTGGGAAGCCTTTCCACTAGATGTTGGAAAATTGCTTTGGGTACTTGCTTCCATTCAGCCACAAGAGCATTAGTGTGGTCGGGCACTGATGTTGGGCGATTAGGCCTGGCTCGCAGTCGGCATTCCAATTCATCCCAAAGGTGTTTGATGGGGTTGAGGTCAGGGCTCTGTGCAGGCCAGTCAAGTTCTTCCATGCCGATCTCGACAAACTATTTCTTTATGGACCTTCCTTAGTGCACAGGGGCATTGTCATGCTGAAAGAGGAAAGGATCTTACCCAAACTGTTGCCACAAAGTTGGGAGCACAGAATCATCTAGAATGTCTTTGTATGCTGTAGCATTAAGACTTCCCTTCACTGGAACAAAGGAGCCTAGCCCAAATCTGCTAGGCCATGGAAACCCATTTAATGAAGTTCCCAACGAACAGTTATTGTGCTAAAGTTGCTTCCAGAGGCAGTTTGGAACTTGGTAGTAATTGTTGCAGACGAGGACAGACCATTTTTACTCACTAGTGGCTTCAGCACTCTGCAGTCCAGTTCTGTTAGCTTGTGTGGCCTACCACTTCACATCTGAACCATTGTTGCTCCTAGACATTTCCACTTCACAATAACAGCTCCAGCAGGGCCGAAATTTGACGAACTGACTTGTTGGAATGGTGCCACGTTGAAAATCACTGAGATCTTCTGCCATGCCATTCTACTGCCAATGTTTGTCTATGGCGATTGCATGGCCGTGTGCTTAATTTTATGCACCTGTCATCAACAGTTGTGGCTGAAATAAACGAATCCACTCATTTGAAGGGGTTTCCACATACCTTTATATATATACAGTATATGTAGTGCATCCTGAAATTATTCAGACCCCTTCACTTTTTCCACATTTTATTACGTTCCAGCCTTATTCTCGAATTGATTAAATTGTTTTTTTTCACCCTCACCAGTCTACACACAATACCCCATAATGACAAAGAAAAAACTGTTTCTTAGAAATGTTGCTAATTTATAATATGTAAAATGTAATATCACATTTACTTAATTATTCAGACCCTTTGTTCAGTACTTTGTTGAAGCACATTTGGCAGCGATTACAGCCTCGAGTCTTCTTGGGTATGACGCTACAAGCTTGGCACATTTGTATTTGGGGAGTTTCTCACATTCTTCTTTGCAAATCCTCTCAAGCTCTGTCAGGTTGGATGGGGAGCGTCGCTCCACGGCTATTTTCAGGTCTCTCCACAGATGTTCGCCTGAGTTCAAGTCCGGCCTCTGGCTGGGCTGCTCAAGGAAATTCAAAGACTTGTCCCGAAGCCACTCCTGTGTTGTTTTAGCTGTGTGCTTAGGGTCATTGTCATGTTGGGAGGTGAACCTTTGTCCCAGTCTGAGGTCCTGAGCACTCTGGAGCAGATCAAAGATCTCTCTGTACTTTTCTCCGTCCATCTTTCCCTCGATCCTGACAAGTCTCCCGTCACAGCCATTGAACTCTGTAGCTGTTTGAAAAACACCAATGGCCTCATGGTGACATCACTGAACAGTTTCCATCTTGTCCTGCAGCGTACTTCAGAAGGACAACTGTGTCTTTGTTGTGTTTGGGTGGTTTAATACGTCATCCACAGCATCATTATTAACTTGACCATGCTTAAAGTGATATTCAATGTCTGATTTGTCATGGTCAACAATCTACCAATCACTGCCCAGTCTTTCAAAAGCTCCCCGGTCTTTGTAATTTAATCTGTGGTTGAAATTCAATACTGAGGGACAATTGCAGATAATTTATGTTTGGGGGTCAGAGGAAGGGATAGTCATTCAAAAATCATGTCAAACCATATTATTTCACACAGAGTGAGTCCATGTAATTTATTATGTGATTTTGCCAAAACAAAAGAGGTGAATACTTTTGAAACAACTGTATTTTAGTTATTTCATTTGTAGGCCTATTCATTTGTTAACCTTTGTAGAATATTATTTTCACTTTGACATTATGGAGTAGGCATAGGCATATATATCCCAGCATGTATCATTTGTATTTATTTATTAAGGTAAGATGAACGAATCAATACCTCCCCTTAAGAAACACTGCCCTGTAAGCAATATAATTCCATGTAACTGGTGTTGTACTCTACAAGCATCATCAAATGTATTATTTGTAAAAAAAAAAATTATATTATTCAATGACATTGAAACTGTCAGTGTAATTTATCATTCACTTTAAAAAGGACAAATCACTGGTCAGAATTACATGCTACTGAGGGTCTGACTGGAGATTGAAGAGAAACACACACACACTCCCGTATTCTCGCCCTATATCAATAGGTGTCACTGTTGCACTTTAACTTACCTGCTCCATGCTGCTGTCGGAGGATGGCCGCATTGCCGGGCCTCGGAGAAGCTGAGGACTTTGCTGCGGAGGCAGTGGTCGTCGTGCTGGCGGGGAGGGGGCCATGTCCTGCTGGAGGAGGCACGCGAGGCTTTCCCTGACCCGGCTCAGAGGTAGCCCGCCCCCCTGCCACCGCGTCCTTGCTGTTCCTCAGTGGCCATCTATTCTGGATGTGGGACACGGCCTCCTCGGCCACCATGCCATCACGCGGAATCACCCGGAGGGTGGCTTGAACCTTGTATTCCTGAGTCTCGTCGGAGTACAAGTCGGAAACTCGGCACTCGTACACCCCCTCGTCCTCCTTCCGCACCTTGGACAGACTCAGCCTGTGAGATATGGCGCTGCCCTGCACCCTCACAGTCTGCAAAGAGAAACAGAAAAGGAGAAATTGCTCCATATACAATATAACCTGTTGGTTTCAACAAGAAATATGTCTATATCAAAGTAGACTAGGCCGGCCACTCATTAGATTACTGCCACATATGTATCACGCGCAGAGGGCATATGTGTTTGATAGCCTAAAGCCCTATTATCCCAAAATTCAAAACCGTTTGGAGATTTAACGCTGCCTTTTGTGTGGCAAGTGTCTGAATACATTTCAAAACAAGATGAGGCTATATTTATATTCTAAAGACGACATGATACTGGTGAGCCAGCCAGGTTGGAGACAACTGTATAAAATGGAGTCCTAAGTCTAGAAAAAAAATGCTTGGAAAAATTCCCACCAGAGGCCTGGCCAGTTACCTCCATAACTTGTGCTAAATTATTGGCCTTCGGCCTTCATAGTGCCACTTGGCCATATCATGTGGCTAGCCTTGAATAACAAAATACACATTTTATTGCTCAAATGCATTATGGCACTTAACTGTGCAGCCATATCCAAATACTAAAAAAAGCGAACATTTGAAGAAATCAGATAGATAATCTCCACTATGATAAAGTTTTAACGTGAATGCTTCAGATGCACGTGGTCTGTGACAAAAAGGAAACACTTACGCTTATTTTTGTGGCATCCTTTTGAGTGACCTGAAATCAGAAATGTGTCGAAGTGTTATGGTCAGCCAGAGACACGAGACTGCATAATATTCTCTTGTATAGCAATTACACGTTTGGATATGAGCCTCACCACAATGGAATTTCCTCTGTGCAGTTTTGAATCGTTTTCGACGGTGTAAAATAGTTTCTACAACTGCGCGCTTTAGAATCAGCAGCATGGACAGCAACAGTTGCGCTGTTACCAAACTCGTCCCAAACAGCGTGCATTGACGTCAGCACCTTGGACAGGGACTGCTGGATTAGCTCTCAGCTGTCATAAATAGTCGGTTGTGTTTTCTAGTGCATGTTTAATGTGGTTAAATAACAGAGCAGAAACTACAGATGGGGTTGTTCAATGTCCACGAGTCGATTGCAACAGAGGCGCAGAGGGCGTAATCACATCACAGTTATCCAACAGCATTATGGAATATTCCAACACGGGCATTTCCGCCGCATGCATGAGAACTCTCCCTGGACTGATTTTAAAAGCCAACACATGCCATTTGTATCATTAGTTGTGTCGTCCCCCCCTCCCGCCCACCCCAATACACCCCCCCACCCCAACCCTTCTTAATATAAATGGCCACACAGTGTTAATAATCTCCAGTATTTCCACTCACATGCATTTAGTTGGCAACATGTTGTAACAAAGTCCATAAAATAAATAGCGACATATGTCGTACATATAGCGATGCCATCATGAAAAGACAGATTGCACACAGCCGTAGCTGCCAGTGTCAATCACTTTTGGTGCAACTTCGAACATTTAAACAGACCTGCCTTCCCTGTCATGGGGACAGCATTACCTTGGCTCTGTTCGCAGGAGCGCTTATTTGCAGTTCGTGTGCAAGTTCTTTAGGTGTCGTCTCCTTTAGGTACCACCACTGGATCTCAAGCGAGAAGGGCGATGATCCGATGGCCCGAAAGGCGCACGGCATCTCAACGTCTTCTCCCTCACTGACACTCGCATCTTTGGGCACTTCAGTAAATGTAGCTACCATTGGGAAAAGACAACATATGTAATAGATTAAATGGCGGAATAACAAATTAAACAAAGGTCTGAGATTTCGTAGCCTCATGACAGACAACTGAAATGCGCTTTAGTGATATCCGTAACCAAATTGATCTTTATTCCGCAATACAATCATATTCAGGTTGCCATTCAATCTAAAATATCAGTTTATAATAGTTGCAGACTTAAAATAGACAATGAAGCAATGACGCAGAGGTAGCCTACACAACTAGGCATATTAGCGTTATGTGACCCGTGCACTGTGAATTGAAATGACCATGGCTTTTGATATAACCTGTAACACAATAAATACAAGTATTTGGTCACGATGAGATTACTAATTAGTGTTGCTTTACGTGTTTTGAGAGATCATGTTCATCTAGCATTAGGCTTAGCATAACTGAGGAGATGTGGACATTATGTATAACTACCGAAGCACAGTCTTGACATGTGTTCGTCTAATACCTTATTCCTATCAATCTATTCTCTCACCCATGTATCATTTAATCGACAACGTCATTTGATTTTTTTTCTTATAACGATCAAGTTGCTGCAGCAGAATAATGCGCTTGACTTCAAATAATGACCGGGTCCGGTCCATATCACAACAGCTTGAAATAAAAAATCTAACGACAGGGGCTGTTCGTTTGACAGCATTTGTGTTGACCATCAATAGAACGGCATGCCACGACTGACAAAGTTGACTTACCATTTACACAGAAGAACAAGGGTGCGTTAAGAATTAAATAATAAAGGACGCCGTTGAGTCCTCGTTTTTCCATCTCATAGATAGGCTAGGGCAGTTAGATTAGAGAGCGCGTAAAGACGGTCATTTGACCACAAATGTATCTTTATAACATCAGCATTCCCATTTCCATGATGAGCAAGCGTTGGTCTCTGATCTGTTGGGTTATTCGTCTGCTTTTCCAAAGATTTAGGATATTTCACAAGATCCAAATAACGTACTCCAATATGTTTTCCTGCCAGCCAGGCGAAAAACGTACAATCCAAAGGTGCGAACCAGAATACCCTCTCTTAATTAGTGAGAATGTTCTGCAGCTACTCTATATTCTGTTATTATCCCTTTATAACTGCGATTCCTTATTTCCTGATGTGCTTCAGGTCGAACCCAAACTTCTTCTCGGCTGAAAGAAACCTGCTCATTCTGCTTTCCACATGAAGGGAAGGTTTCCCGGGCACTTCTCCAAGACCCATTACATAACCATCCTTGTGTCCGCTCCCATAAAGAGGACCTGCCGAGGACGAGATTCCCGTGTTTTGTACTAATACCTGGAGGATCAGTAGCTAGTTCCCAGCTTCGCGAGCGGATCCCTTTGCTTTGTGTGCGAGTGCATATCAGCGAGGAGGCGCTTTAGCATTTCCAAACCCACTAACTTGGTGTGGCATGCGCGCGACGCCACCGATAGCCTGACTCGCGTTGAAGCCTAATCAACCCTTCCCTCAAATCAACGCGCGGCTCAACCTATGAGGACAATTCTCACAACATGACGTCCAAACGAAATGTCAAGCCTTAAAACATATAGAATCCAGATGATTCATGCTGTTTTCTCTCCAAAATCAACAAGCCACCCTAAAATTAGCCATACAGTAAAAACAGCAGTGCTTTAGACAGCCTCCGGTATTATATCCACCAGGATAATCCGTATTTCCCAAAACAGACAATGTGGTAATTCGGATTAAAATCAATCTCACTATGATATTGAACCATTCAACACAGTATTGCTCCTATTTAATCATTGTGTGCTATTTGCTTGGAAAATAAATACATAATTATGTCAATGTCACCTAATACATGTCAAAACGGTTTATGGTTTGATGCTTGTGATGACTGGTGTGACCAGCCTGCTGTGACACACGCACGCACGCACGCACGCACGCTAGCGCACGCACGCACGCACACACACACACACACACACACACACACACACACACACACACACACACACACACACACACACACACACACACACACACACACACACACACACACACACACACACACACACACACCTATATGGAGTATGGATCATGGTGGATTGCCACCATTATTGCTTTAATCTAGGGTCTTTCTGAGATGCTTGGATGGTGCAGCAGACTGATCCTCTGGCTGAATCCTAAAACGGCTCTCACAGCTGCCAAGCTGCCAATAATGCATTGCTTGTTCACTGAATTCTTCCCATTAGCACTTCATCCAAAGCTAGTATAAAGTGCTAGAGTCAGAGAGAATTGGGAGAAGAGGACGTGAGAGCTAGAGAAAGGGTTGACTGTGGGAAATCATGACTTCCACTAGTTTTAACAGTAGCGCTCAATTCATTTTGAATAAAGAGTTATGCTGGAAGGTTATGCTGGAAGGTCCATTTCAGTTCTGATGGCCTCATTGTTTCCAGGAGCAGCATTGGGGCTGTCCCTTGACAATGAGTTCATGTCAGGAGACTGACATTCTCATTCCTGAAACCAGAACCCCTCTACATGCACTTAGGGGCTCATAATATAATTTGCAGCAAGCCTTGTACACACACTTGTACATGCACACAGATACTGTAGGTCAGGGGTATTAAACTCTTACCCTATGGACAGTTACAGATGGTTTTCTGTTCTACCTGATCTTTAATTGCACCTACCTGGTGTGCCAGGTCTAAATCAGTCCCAGATTAGAACAATAAAAACACACAGTGGTCCTGGCTTCGAGGTCCCGAGTTGAGTTTGAAGGCTGTAGAGCATACTGCAGTTTGTGAGCGTGCTCATACTGTAAACTGCACCACGTTCAAACTATAAAGTAAAAACATGTACTAGATGAATCAGGAAAAATATCTCTATTTAAAGCGCATGAATGCTATCCAATCAAGGTGCATTTTCAAACTGTGCTATTGATTACCTTCTTGTAAAACCTCTTTACATGGAACAGCAAGTCCCTGGTCTTATTTGACAGTGGAGAAATATCAATAGAAGAACAGCCTGAGCTGAATAACAACGGGCAGCTTGAGTCGAGCAACTGATTCCACAAGATGGATCATGATCTTCAACATTTCGAGCCCCCAGACTCCGAGAGATCCACACCATCAAAACCAGCCATTATGTACCACTGACCTCGAGTAAGACCTATTGATTGCTTCATCGACACCCATCATGGGCCGGAGGAGGAAGGAAGGCATTGCTCATGTGTTATGGGCATTGACCTCTCTGCATTTTCCCAAGTGGTATTTTCCCAACACCCAATTGGTTCATTTTCACAAATGAAACAAAACACTAAATTCTATACTAATTCTCTATTTCTGTAAATGAGTAACGCTGACTGAGATGGCTGACTGAGATGTCATGTTCCCTCAAATGTGTTTGAAGAGACATAGCTGGTGACGTAGGCCTTAGCTCTGCCCGCATGCAGCCGTAAAAGGCAGTGAAGGTGCTATATGAGGAGCCTGCTTGTGTCAGGCAATCCTCCTCAGATGTGCAGTCTCTTACATTTAGCCGAAAGATCATGTTTAGTAATTCATGACCTTACTGCATGGCTGGCTGTTGGTACTACAGTATGACGGGGAACGGTGTCTCGGTGTGACATGGAGGCTGCTTTCTGTCTTATTCATGATTTAAAAAAAAACATATGATATTAATGTTACGCAGAAAATCCAGTCGTGCAGCTTCAGGCAACATGGGTGCATTCTCAATCTTGTTATTTGTGCATTTTACAGAAGATAGACCCTTTCATGTTTTTTTTTACCTGAGTTAACCCTACATTTGAATACCCTTGATTGAGGTATTGTTTTTGTCATTTGTTCCATCTCCATGCATTTCCAGATCGGATTGTTTTATTTATTTATCATCGTTATTATCTTCATCATCATCATCATCATCGTCATCATCCTCTTGTGACATGCATTTGAAGGTTTTTTCATTTACTTACAAATATGAATATGATCTTGGACTTCTATTCGAAGACTCAACCAAAGGTTCTGGTAGGACGATCATTACAATACTATTGCGCTGGCAATGTCCTCCAAGGTCAAGACCCTATATACGTACTTGCAAACAGTGATACGATTATGATACTGACTGACCTTGGGACAACTCAGTACTGACCATTAGCCAGATTAGTAGAAAAATAAATTACATTCTCTGTTCTCCTGTGCAAATCTGCACATCTTAATCACTCCTATTAAAACAGCCATGGAATAAAAAAGGACGGCTTTATGGTTAAGAAAATCCATTATATATCAAATATGATTTTAAAATGTATTGTCCGCTGTATGTAGTGGGTGTCATAAAACTGAACAAGTCGTGGCCTTGTATCTCTCTCGTGAATAGGCCTGTGTATCGTACTGGTTGTTTGGCGTTATATATTCTATCCCTGACCTCACCAAATTCAATTTCTTTACTTCATATTGGACAACACAATTCCCAGACAGAATCTGTCTCTCTTAGATTTCTTTGGAGTATGCTAGATTTGAGGACGAGTGTGTGTGAGAGAGAAAGAGATAGAGAGGAGGGGGGAGGGAGAGAGACAGATTCTGTCTGGGAATTGTGTTGTCCAATATGAAGTAAAGAAATTGAATTTATCTGCTTGTGTATATGTCTTCATAACACAAGATTTTTGTATACAGCTTTAAGGATTAGAAAGATAATAATCTTGGAGGATAACACATCACACCCCGACTGTTGACACACTATCAGTGGAAGGTTTCCTGTTCTCTTTGTTATGCAGAATTGAACAACCGTATTGCTTGTTTTAAATTGAGAGTACTTGTCACACCTTGACCATAGAGAGCCCTTGGTTCTCTTAACCTCAGAGGAGCGCGTCATCAGTCCAGTGCAACCTGCGCCGGTTCTCAGTCCAGTCACGGCGTCCAGTCCCACTCCAAGGCCGGAGCCTTGCTCTGCGCCGGTGCCCAGTCCAGGCACGGCGTCCAGTCCCGGTCCAAGGCCGGAGCCTTGATCTGCGCCGGTGCCCAGTCCAGGCACGGCGTCCAGTCCCGGTCCAAGGCCGGAGCCTTGCTCTGCGCCGGAGCCCAGTCCAGGCACGGCGTCCAGTCCCGGTCATTGGCAGGAGCCTTCCTCTGCGCCGGTGCCCAGTTCAGGCACGGCGTCCAGTCCCGCTCCATGGCAGGAGCCTTCCTCTGCGCCGGTGCCCAGTTCAAGCACGGCGTCCAGTCCCGCTCCATGGCAGGAGCCTTCCTCTGCGCCGGTGCCCAGTTCAGGCACGGCGTCCAGTCCTGCTCCATGGCAGGAGCCTTCCTCTGCTCCGTTCCCCAGTCCAGCCACGGCGGCCAACCCAGCTCCATGGCCGGAGCCTTCCTCTGCGCCGGTGCCCAGTCCAGGCACGGTGTCCAGTCCCGCTCCATGGCAGGAGCCTTCCTCTGCTCCGGTCCCCAGTCCAGCCACGGCGGCCAACCCAGCTCCATGGCCGGAGCCTTCCTCTGCGCCGGTGCCAAGTCCAGGGGGGGGGGTTTGTGTAGTTTTTGTATTGTCTAGGGGTTTTTGTATGTCTAGGGTTTTTGTAAATCTAGGCGTTTATACGTCTATGGTTTCCTAGATTGGTTCCCAATCAGAGGCAGCTGTTTATTGTTGTCTCTGATTGGGGACCATATTAAGGTAGCCATATTCCTTGGGTATTTTGTCGGTTATGGGGGGGGTTACTGTCACGCCCTGCCCTTAGTTATCTTTGTTTTCTTTATTATTTTGATTAGGTCAGGGTGTGACAAGGGTGGTTTGTTTAGGGTTTTTGTATGTCTAGGGGTTGTTGTATATCTAGGTGTTTATATGACAATCGTTGGCAGCTGATTATCGTTGTTCCTAATTGGGGATCATACTTAAGGTGTCTCTGTTCCCACTTGCTTTTGTGGGATATTGTTTGTGTAAGTGCTTGTTGCACTACGTTACTTCACGTTTCGTTGCTTGTTTATTGTTTTTGTTGAGAAGTTTCACTTTTAATAACGATGTGGAACTCGGATCACGTTGCGCCTTGCTCTGTCTCTCATAACAACCGTGACAGTACTCCTCTTCTTTATTGAAATAAAAAAACACATTCACACACAAAACAGCAAAGGCATTTCACTTTCTCAAACCGCCAGCTTCATTGAGACAAAGAGACCGGTGGATGTCAGTCGAGAGGAGAGATTGATTTATACCTGCAAGATACAGCGACTGTCATGATTCATCTGCATGTTTACAACTGAAGCATTTTTACAGCACTATCACAGTGGCTGGTTTCCATGTATTCACTGTACATGGCTCCACAGTCTGGATTTTGCCGAGATAAGACTAAATGATGAAGTCCATTCCTTGTAGTGCAAATATTTTGATAGGGGGATGACTTTGAGTTGCAACAAACTCAATATACTCCAAATACCAGCACAGTCAAGTCGACAGTGAATGCTTTTGAAATGGGAAAGAATGGAGACTCATTATTCGAATGAAGCCTTGTTACTAAACATAGGCCATTTTGAAATAGTGAGGAAAAAACATGTAATTAAACATTTTATGAAATTAACTCTCCCTTTCTCTTCCTCGTTTATTCTGTTCCCTGGAATATGCCACAGGCTCCAGGAAAAAGATAACCCACCGAAGCCCCTTCGATTAGGTGGAAAGGAACAGGTGACAGTTTTAATGCACAGGAAGCCGTGGACTCGGGATAATGAAAGGTTTAGGTAGCGGGCAGTGCGGGTAAGGCACCCTTTTTCCCGGTGCACTCAGCAGGCCTCTTCACAGGCAGTAAATGACAGTGGTTAAGCATGGGGAGAGGCTCTGCCAGCACCCCACTGTGCATCCCCTAATCACAGCAAACTACTGGAGGAAGGGGAACAAAAGCCCGCTGACATAACGACAGACTGAGGCGAGCGGAGGGAAAAAATTGTCCAGACTCTCATAAGTTTTAGAAATGAGTCATGAAGACATTGATCAAGTAGATAATGGAAGTTATTTTCATCATGACTGGGTAGGAGGGATGCTGGTATAGAATATTCAGTGTTTATGTGCTCTGACATAATCATGAGACTAAATATGGTATTCAAACACTTGCAGATAGTGGCTTTCTGTAGCACTTTCAGAAGTGTGGTTGATAATGTGTTATTTGGAAGCCGCTTTCTGCAATTGATGGAATACAACACTAAGATTCAATGTTTTCCAAAGCCTTCATAATACAACGTTTTTTTTTTTACCTCTTCGTTTGGGTCAATATACTAAATACAGGCATGAAAATCTTGAATGAGTTGTATGCATTCTCTTTAATGTGTTTGGCATTCAATTTGCTAGCGATTAAGCTAAAATCTGTAAATGTTGGTTTGGTAGTCGCAATCAAAAAAGGGTCTTGTCACGTTACAGCACCATTTTTAAGAAATATTGACAACAGAAGTACAAACCGTCGCCACTGCTTTTTCTCTTTATAGCTTGATATGGTATTTTAAAACATTATGTCGCACACCAGTTTCTGAAATTGCATCTTAAGTGGCTTTTAGTGCATCTCTTTTCAGAGAAGTAAGGCAAGCTTTTTGTCTAATGTCTTTATGTTCTCCTCCGCCTCTGTTTTCTGAGCCAGGGAACACATCCTGATATTTATTGTCAGTTGGAGAGTCCCTGATTACTACCATTTGTTCTCGGCATGGGGAAACAAAAACAGCAGGCTCCTCGCCACTGCATTATACAAGGAGTTGTCACTCTGTTTAGCAGACTGTCTTTTCTTCCCTCTTCTTTTATCCCTTTCTCATTCACACTATCCCACTTTTAACTATTTATCTCTGTCTTTGCACTCTTTTACCCCATCCATCTTTGCCTCGCTTTATCTTCCGGTTCTAGTCAATCTCCTCACATACCCACGCATTCTTCTGTGGAAACTAGCACTCTCTCCCACCACTTTCTCCCTCAAACTATAGTTCTCTGCAAGTTCAAAGTATCCACATAACTAACTGTATTCAAAGTGTTATGCCCATACTTAAATTGTTGTTGTTGTTCTAAGCGTGTTCTCAGCATACGATTTGTGTAGAGAGCACTGTGTTGTGCCACTAAGTTGGATTTTGAAGACTCCTGAGTCCCCAGTACTTCTTTGATCTGAGTCTGACAAGCCTTTTTGAGATCCAATATGTGAAATAGATTTGATTTGGTGCTTTATGTGATAGCTATGCAACCAGGAATTGAAACATGACCCGACCCACTGTGCCCTCTGCCTTCAATTGATAAATCACACCTTACGGAGATAGTCTAACACTGTTGTGATAGTTATGTGAAATGAGACACCCAAATGTACATATCATCTCTCGAGTGACATTGTTGTCCATGTCCTGTCTACTTTTCAGGTGGAACAAGATCTGAGAGGAAACTGCTGAGGAAATGTAAGGTCTTGAATTACATTCTCACAGATAAGGTCATCACTAGTTTGAACGGAAAGATGAAACTGCACTTTGAAGATGTTATCATAATGGCTAACTTAGTTGAGGTAGAAGGTAGAATACCTGTATGCATAGATTGACAGGCGTTTTAGGTTTGCCCTTCTATGCTGGTGTAATTACATTACATCATTTACATTTAAGTCATTTAGCAGACGCTCTTATCCAGAGCGACTTACAAATTGGTGCATTCACCTTATGACATCCAGTGGAACAGTCACTTTACAATAGTGCATCTAAATCTTAAAGGGGGGGTGAGAGGGATTACTTATCCTATCCTATCCTAATTGATCAGTGATTTTGGGTTCTGCTAAGTGTTGAGGATCGGAACCGCTCAACGCTATAAAATCCTAAGTGACCAAACGAATGCTTTGTACCCTTCCACAAGGTTGTTTGCCAAAACCGCCTGAATCGGCAAAAATAACCCACCGACTCTGGCTAACAATAGATCACGGCTAGGCCTCAATCTAGGATGTGTCCAATTTGGATCTTCGACTACTGTGCTAATATATATATATAAAAAAAGATATCCTGAGATTGTCCATGACAAGTCGTGGGAGAGGGAGGCGTGTGAGAGAGCAGTAACAGGTTTGACTTGTAATAAGCAATGAATGCATATAGCTTTCCATGCATTACATCTCAATCTACACATCATGGCACATGACTCTTTGACTGTTATGACTCCATAGCCCCCAGTTGATGTGCAAAATAAACACAGGCACCAAAGACACTACTATTTACAATACTATACAAAGCTGACCCTCCTCTGCACTGTTTACTTGATATCTCATTGTTTTTGGCACCCTCCCAGTCTTGGTGAATCAAAAATGAGTCTTTCAGGCCTTATGATCTTCCCGCTAAAGAATCATTACCTTTTCATGTGTTTCCACTTGGGATAATGTCTTAGAACTTCAAAGCCTGGCCCTCATCTGCAGCTCAATACATAGACTTGAACCTTCCTCTAAGGCAAACCTATAATATTATCATGACAAAACCACACCACGGCCTCTCGGTGCCCCACGGTTTATTTGCATTTATATTGATGGCGGCAGGCCCCTGTATAGCTTAACTTGGCACAAAGTATGATTCTAAAACCTGATCGGGGCAGCAGAGTAAGGATAAGACAAAATGTATGTATATGAAGCTCAGTTATTAGCTCTCAAATAATGGGAATGGCTATCAATGCAAATAAATACATAACGTCAATAATTACTACAGTGCCTTGCAAAAGTATTCACCCCCTTGGCGTTTTTCCTATTTTGTTGCATTACAACCTGTAATTTAAATATATTTGGATTTGGATTTCATGTAACGGACACACACAAAATAGTCCAAATTGGTGAAGTGAAATGAAAACAATAACTTATTTTTAAAAATAGTGGAGCGTGCATGTGTATTCACCCCCTTTGCTATGAAGCCCCTAAATAAGATCTGGTGCAACCAATTACCTTCAGAAGTCACATAATTAGTTAAATAAAGTCCACCTGTGTGCAATGTAAGTGTCACATGATCTGTCACATGATCTCCGTATATATACACCTGTTCTGAAAGGCCCCAGAGTCTGCAACACCACTAAGCAAAGGGCACCACCAAGCACGCAATACTATGAAGACCAATGAGCTCTCCAAACAGGTCAGGGAAAAAGTTGTGGAGAAGTACAGATCAGGGTTGGGTTATAAAAAAATATGCAAAACTTTGAACATCCCACAGCGCATCATTAAATCCATTATTTACATAATGTAAAGAATATGGCACCACAACAAACCTGCCAAGAGAGGGCCACCCACCAAAACTCACGGAGCAGGTAAGGAGGGCATTAATCAGAGAGGCAACAAAGAGACCGAAGATAACCTTGAAGGAGATTGTTGTATCTGTCCATAGGACCACTTTAAGCCGTACACTCCACAGAGCTGGGCTTTATGGAAGAGTGGCCAGAAAAAAATAAGCAGACATGTTTGGTGTTCGCCAAAAGGCATGTGGGAGACTCCCCAAACATATGGAAGAATGTACTCTGATCAGACGGGACTAAAATTGAGCTTTTTGGCCATCAAGAAAAACTCTGTCTGGTGCAAACTCAACACCTCTCATCACCCCAAGAATAACATATCCACAGTGAAGCATGGTGGTGGCAGAATCGTGCTGTGGGGATGTTGTTCATCGGCAGGGACTGGGAAGCTGGTCAGAATTGAAGGAATGATGGAGGGCACTAAATACAGGGACATTATTGAGGGAAACCTGTTTCAGTTTACCAGAGATTTGAGACTGGGACTGAGGTTCACCTTCCAGCAAGACAATGACCCTTAGCATACTGCTAAAGCAATACTCGAGTGATTTAAGGGGAAACATTTAAATGTCTTGGAATGGCCTAGTCAAAGCCCAGACCTCAATCCAATTGAGAATCTGTGGTATGACTTAAAGATTGTTGTACACCAGCGGAACCCATCCAACTTGAAGGAGCTGGAGCAGTTTTGCCTTGAAGAATGGGCAGAAATGCCAGTGGCTAGATGTGCCAAGCTTATAGAGACATACCCCAAGAGACTTGCAGCTGTAATTGCTGCAAAAGGTGGCTCTACAAAGTATTTACTTTTTTTTTTTGGGGGGGGTGAAAAGTTATGCACGCTCAAATGTATTATTATTTAAAAAACTTATTTCTTGCTTGTTTCACAATAAAATATATTTTGCTTCTTCAAAGTGGTAGGCATGCTGTGTAAATCAAATGATACAACCCCCCCCCAAATAAATTTTAATTCCAGGTTGGAAGGCAATAAAATAGGACAAATTCCAAGGGGGCTGAATACTTTCGCAAGCCACTGTAGGCACCTGAGCAACGTTATCCACCTATTAGTTTCAGAAAGGAAAAAATAAATAAACAAAAAGCATAAAACTGTTTCACTCCTTCTCTTAATCTTAATTGTACATTTGTTTTCCCTTTTCAGTTGTTCCCTCTGAAAAAACAAGGACCAAACAGACAGGTGGAAGCACTGCAGCAGTTCACCTGTGCAAATCGTGCCTCTGAGAGAAAGACAAACAAAAAGAGACACTTCACTAAATGATTTCCTTTGCCCAAAAAAATTAATCATAGACGAATTACAATGGCAAACATGCAGCAAGTAACACTCAAGGATATTGTGTTGATTGTTTGAGTTCAATACAACTGGACAAAAAGAGATACTGGTGAGAGAATGCCAAGTTTGATCTTGATTAGCCATATTTTCAATACGATTAACAGGGATCCCCTACAGTTGTGAGAGTTTCCCTGGTTCTCAGTCACTCAGAAATAGCTCTAACACTATACATTGCTGAACAATAGTATATATTCACAATCATATACACAATATATACAAAAGTATGTGGACCTTTAAATTTGGCTTTAAATTCAGTTATTTCAGCCCCACCCGTTGCTGACAGGTGTATAAAATCGGCCACAGCCATGCAATCTCCACAGACAAACATTGACAGTAGAATGGCCTTACTGAAGAGCTCAGTGACTTTCAATGTGGCACCGTCGTAGAATCCCATCTTCCCAACAAGTCAGTTCAACAATTTTCTGCCTAGCTAGAGCTGTCCTGGTGAACTGGAAGTGCTGTTATTGTGAGGTGTCTAGGAGCAACAATGCCTCAGCCGCAAAGTTGTAGGCCACACAAGCTCACAGAAAGGGACCGCCGAGTGCTGAAATAAGCAGTTTGTAAAAATAATTTGTCCTCGGTTACAACATTCACTACTGAGTTCCAAACTGCCTCTGGAAGCAATGTCAGCAGAATAACTGTTAGTCGGGAGCTTCATAAAATGGGTTTCTATAGCAGAGCAGCCGGACACAAGCCTAAGATCACCATGCGCAATGCCAAGCGTTGGCTGAAGTGGAGTAAAGCTCACTGCCATTGGACTCTGGAGTAGTGGAAAAGTGTTCTCTGGATTGATGAATCACACTTCACCATCTGACAGTCCGACGGACAAATCTTGCTTTGGCAGATGCCAGGAGAACTCTACCTGACCAAATGCAAATTATCCAACTGTAAAGTTTGGTGGATGATGAATATTGGTCTGGGGCTGCTTTTCATGGTTCAGGCTCCTTAGTTCCAGTGAATGGAAATCTTAACACTACAGCATATAATTACATACTAGACGATTCTGTGCTTCCAACTTTGTTGCAAATGTTTTGGGAAGGCCCTTTCCTGTTTCAGCATGACAATGCACCCTTGCACAAAGCGAAGTCCATACAGAAATGATTTTTCAAGATCGGTGTGGAAGAACTTGACTGGCACAGAGCCCTGACCACACCCCCATTGAATACCTTTGGGATGAATTGGAATGCCGCCTGCGAGCCAGGCCTAATCACCCAACATCAGTGCCTGACCTCACTCATGCTCTTGTGGCTGAATGGAAGCAAGTCCCCACAGCATTGTTCCAACATCTAGTGGAAAGCCTTCCCAGAAGAGTGAAGGCTGTTATAGCAGCAAAGGGGCGACCGATTCCATAATAATGTCCATGATTTTGGAATGAGATGTTCAAGCAGGTGTCCACATACCTTTGGTCATGTAGTGTAGGTTAGTGTGTGACATACTGTACACTAGATTACATTCTATATAGAGAGTAGTCAAAGGAAAAGATACAATGCAGACTCACTGCCAAAAGAGCTAAACCTTATCTGAACATTTCTACATTCATTAATCACACCAAAGCACAGAATGGAGTATAGAATGGCAGCCTTTATTGCCAAATGCTCTGCATTTCATTTCAGGCCTCATTACTTGATAGAGGCTACGGAGCCAAACCAGCAGTGCACCTTAGCGATTTGTATAGCTGTGACAGTGGGGTGGAGGTGGCTACCATGGGCACAGATTGATTGGCATATTTTCAATGTACATGAGAGACAACGGGGATGGGGAAATCATCATACGTTTACATTGTGCTCTTTCTTCAGCTGAAACCTTGCTGACAAAATGTGACTCATATGTCCTTTCTCACTGAAATTATTCGCAGCTTTCCTACATTCATCAACAGAAATGGCCATACCGTCCACCATGCAGTTCTACCTTTGAGACAGATCATAAAATAATCAAGCACAAGACCTTTTCAGACTGCATAATCCCCCTTTCCCAAAAAATGGGGACGAGCAAATGTGCAGTGTAGCGTGACACCAGCAAGTGTTCAGAGTAGTGTGTTGTGGGAACAGGAGGAGGAAAAAAGAGAGATGATGAAGAAGTGACGAAGCAAACCTCTGCATGGTTCTGTTTGCACAAGTCATATTTATCTGAGTATTTCTAGCATTTTGCCTGCTTTAAAAGCAGAACATGACTCTTCAGTCTTCACCTGTCCTCTCCTCTCCTCCTTACTTTGCATCATTGAGAGAAGATGCCTTTGCCATGTCATCGTTATGTTATCATGATTAGCAGGTTAAACGCAATCACAATTATGATACTGGAGTCAGTCTTGCCACCAACATTACTGATGGATTCTGTGAAATACTGAATTTGTCAATGGGATAAAAAAAATCTATAAAAGAATCATGCCAAAGACGATAGCAGAAACAGGCAGGTTTCTCTGTGATATTTCTCATATCCAACCGTCTACATGACTCTATGGATGTGGGCCTGGTGTGTTAAAGCTCTCACATGTCAGCAACTCTTAGTGACAGCTCACTGCACCTAGGAGGCCCCCTCATCATTGGGGAGACATGTAGGGCTTGTACCTTTTCTACCTCTATCTACATCTCTCTTTTCTGGTGGTTGTATGTCCATCCAGGGGGTACCCATACACAGTGAGTGGAGGCTAAAATCCAATCAATGCCTCGCCTTGGGGTTACTCCAGATCTGACTGGATGAGGCATTTGTGTTTATGCAATGGAAAGCTCTGGAATGTGACCATGTATTCACCTGTTCATGTAGTGCTTCAAGTGAAGCATACTGTCCTACACGTATGTACACGGAGTGTACAAAATATTAGGAACACTCTTTCCATGACAGAGTGTCCAGGTGAATCCAGGTGAAAGCTATGATCCATTATTGATCACTTGTTAATTCCACTTCAATCACTGTAGATGAAGGGGAGGGGACAGGTTCAAAAATTATTTTTAAGCCTTGAGACAGATTGTGTATGTGTACCATTCAGAAGGTGAATGAGCAAGACAACATATTTAAGTGCCTTTGAATGGGGTATGTTAGTAGGTGTCAGGTGCGCCGGTTTCTGTGTGTCAAGAACTGCAACGCTGCTGGGTTTTCATGCTCAACAGTTTCATGTGTGTATCAACAACAGTCCACCACCCAAAGGACATCAAGGCAACTTGACATAACTGTGGGAAACATTGGAGTCAACATGGGCCAGCATCCCTGTGGAACGATTTTGATACCATGTAGAGTCCATGCCCTGCTGAATTGAAGTTGTTCTGAGGGCAAAAGGGGGAGGCACGTCAATATTAGGAAGGTGTTCCTACAAACCCCCCAAAATTCCATTTGAATTCCAGGTTGTAAGGCAAAAAAATAGGAAAAATGCCAAGGGGGTGAATACAACCATATGATGTTATAACAAATGGCAAAATGGGACAGCGTGTATTTGTGATTTACGAGTAACCACAGCAACATCATTCTACAGAGCTTGTGACAATGCACTTAAGAGTTAACTTGTTCTCTGTGAAGAATCAGATGTGGTGGGACAGTCTGTCAACTCTTTGCTGGAAGGTTTGCCATGAAATATAAGCTGAACAAACATTACACTCTGGGTAGCACTGGTCAATACAGATACTCTACCTGACTCCAGCAACTGTTTTAATTTTTAATGGGGACTGGGATTATAATGGAGAATATATCTGTGTTTTCAGATATATTCAATCTTTCCGTATACCAGTCTGTTGTCCCCGCATGCTTCAAGATGGCCACCATTGCCCCTGTAGGGTTTTCCTTAGGTGAAGGAGAAGCGGACCAAAATGCAGCGTGGGTTCTTTGATTCATGTTTAATAACAAAAGATAAACACGACAAAAACAATAAACGCGGAAAACCAAAAACAGCCCTATCTGGTGCAAAACACAGACAGGAACAATCACCCACAAAACCCAACACAAAACAGGCTACCTAAATATGGTTCCCAATCAGAGACAATGACTAACACCTGCCTCTGATTGAGAACCATATCAGGCCAAACATAGAAATAGACAAACCAGACACACAACATAGAATGCCCACCCTGCTCACGTCCTGACCAACACTAAAACAAGGAAAACGCATACGAACGATGGTCAGAACGTGACAGCCCCTGTACCTAAGAAAGCAAAGGTAATTTAACTAAATTACTATCGCCCCCTAGCACTCACCTCTGTCATCATGAAGTGGTGTGAGAGGCTTGTCAAAGATCATATCACCTCCACCTTACCTACCACCCTAGACCCATTTCAATTTGCTTACTGCCCCAATAGATCCACCACACTGCACACTGCCCTGTTCCATCTGGACAAGAGGCATTCCTATGTTAGAATGCTGTTCTGTAACTATAGCTCAGCGTTCAACACATTTACATTACATTTACATTTAAGTCATTTAGCAGACGCTCTTATCCAGAGCGACTTACAAATTGGTGCATTCACCTTATGACATACAGTGGGACAGTCACTTAACAATAGTGCATCTAAAACTTAGGGGGGGGGTGGGGTGAGAGGGATTACTTAACCTATCCTAGGTATTCCTTAAAGAGGTGGGGTTTCAGGTGTCTCCGGAAGGTGGTGATTGACTCCGCTGTCCTGGCGTCGTGAGGGAGTTTGTTCCACCATTGGGGGGGCCAGGGCAGCGAACAGTTTTGACTGGGCTGAGCGGGAGCTGTACTTCCTCAGTGGTAGGGAGGCGAGCAGGCCAGAGGTGGATGAACGCAGTGCCCTTGTTTGGGTGTAGGGCCTGATCAGAGCCTGGAGGTACTGAGGTGCCGTTCCCCTCACAGCTCCGTAGGCAAGCACCATGGTCTTGTAGCGGATGCGAGCTTCAACTGGAAGCCAGTGGAGAGAACGGAGGAGCGGGGTGACGTGAGAGAACAAGGTCCTCAAGCTCATCATCTAGCTTGAGGACCTTGGTCTGAACCCCGCCCTGTGCGACTGGGTCCTGGACTTCCTGACGGGTCGCACACAGGTGGTGAAGGTAGGAAACAACACCTCCTCTTCGCTGATCCTCAACACTGGGGCCCTGCAAGAGTGAATGCTCAGCCCCCTCCTGTACTCCCTGTTCACCCATGCCTCCAACTAAATCATCAAGTTTGCAGATGACACAACATTAATAGGCTTGATTACCAACAACGATGAGACAGCCTACAGGGAGGAGGTGAGGGCTCTGGGAGTGTGGTGCCAGGAAAATAACCTCTCACGCAACATCAACAAAACTAACGAGATGATCGTGGACTTCAGGAAACAGCAGAGGAAGCACCTCCCTATCCACATGGATGGATGGGACCACAGTGGAAAAGGTGGAAAGCTTCAATTTCCTCGGTGTATACATCAATGATAAACTGAAATGGTCCACCCACACAGACAGTGTGGCGAAGAAGACGCACCAGCACCTCTTCAACCTCAGGAGGATAAAGAAATGTGTCTTAACACCTAAAACCCTCACAAACCTTTACAGATGCATAATTGACAGCATCCTGTCGGGCTGTATCACCGCCTGGTACGGCAACAGCACCTCCCACAACCGCAAAGCTCTCCAGATGGTGGTGCGGTCTGCCCAACACATTACCGGGGGCAAACTTCCTGCCCTCCTAGACACATACAGCACCCGATGCCATAGGAATGGCAAAAAGATGATGAAGGACATCAACCACCCACTCCTCTATCATCCAGAAGGCAAGGTCAGTACAGGTGCATCAAAGCTGGGACCGAGAGACTGAAAAACAGCTTTTATCTCATCAGACTGCTAAACAGAGGTGGCTGCCTATAGACATAGATTAGAAATCAATGGCCACTTTTAGAAATGGATCACTAGCCACTTTAACCTTTTCATGCGTGAGTTCCAACAATCTCTAACAGTTGCCCCAGCGTGAGTTTTTTATGCTCGTGATGTTTGAACGTTCTCTCCACTCCAGAATGTGATTGTTACACAGCAGTATATTGCCCTCAAACCAAGGCACTTAGCCTGTTTTTATTCATAGGCTGTTTCAACATCAATTTCAAATGATTTTCTGACAAGTTTTGAATTGAGTGTTCCGCCTCCTCATTCATTCACATAAAAATAGTACTTTTTACTTCCTTCGGACAATTCATTTTTAGGACATTCCTGACTCGGACAAAATTCCCCAAGCACTTGTTTGTGCTGTTCAAGTCTGCAGACTTTTGCGCATCTCCCGTCACAACAGGATAAGCACACACATGTTCACATTTTCCATCTCTTGCCCGCATCACAATCATTGTTGTTTTCGTTACTAATAATAACTTTGGAAATGTGTGTGTTTCTATCAAAGTAAGTGCCGTATTACGTTGTAATAGTTTCTGTATGTCATTTCTATTGATGCTTACTGTGCGTATGGAGCATAATATATTTGTGTATATTCCTTATAACCATGGACACGTGAGGTAACGCTACTCATTTCATAACCTTTATGGTGTTATATTCAATAGTGCTTATGTAGCTAGCAACAATCTTCTATTAGCTCTGTAAAACAATGCTAATCGCATCAGAGAAGTATTAGCTTGTGTTGTATTTTGAAGCTTTCCTGGCCTTGACTCCCAAATGGCGCAGCAGTCAATGGCACAGCATCTCAGTACTAGAGGTGTCACTACAGACTCCCTGGTTCAAATCCAGGCTGCGTTTCTATCAAATTAAGTGCCTTATTACGTTATAATAGTTTCTGTATGTTGTGTTTTACCGTTTCTACTGTAGCTCACTGTGTGTATGGAGCATAATATATTTGTGTATATTTCTTATTACCGCAGACACACGAGGTAACTGTCACACCCTGACCTTAGAGAGCCTTTTTTATGTCTCTTTTTGGTTTGGTCAGGGTGTGATTTGGGTGGGCATTCTATGTCCTTTATTTTTATGATTTGTGTTTCTGTGTGTTGGCCGGGTATGGTTCTCAATCAGGGACAGCTGTCTATCGTTGTCTCTGATTGGGAATCATACTTAGGTTGCCCTTTTTCCTCTCCTTCAGTGTGGGTAGTTAACTTTGTTTGTGGCACTTAGCACTGTAACGGTTGTTGCTGACATTTTTAAATAAAAGAAAATGTACGCTCAATTTGGTCCACTTCTTTCGACAGCCTTGACAGTAACGTTACTCATTTCATAACCTTTATGGTGTTATATTCAATCCTGCTTATGTAACTAGCTACATTATTCTATTAGCTCTGTAAAACAATGCTAATTGTGTCAGAAATATTAGCTTGTATTTTATTTTGAAGCTACCCTGGCCTTATGACTCCCAAGTGGCACAGCGGTCTATGACACTCCATCTCAGTGTTAGAGGCGTCACTACAGACACCCTGGTTCAAATCCAGGCTGTATCACAACCGGCTGTGATTGGGAGTCCCATACTGCGGTGCACAATTGGCCTAGCATGGTCTGAGTTTGGCCAGTGTAGGCTGTAATTGTAAATAATAATTTGTTTTTAAATTACTTGCCTAGTTAAATGAAAAAAAAAACATATGACCATGGTTTGTTAATTTGGTCTATTTAGCATAGCTCTCTTCTGCCCTGCTTTGCCCTCTTGTGGAGCTCAAGGTTAGTTTCTTACTGTTGTAACTCATTTGTGATTTTGTCAATGCAATATTCTATTTTCACAATAGTGTTTATAATGCTACTTCTTTGTAATATTGTTTCTATTGCTATATCCTTAGATTGTATTCTAATGAATAATTCCTCTTTATTCTGTACTTTCAGGAACCACAAAAAGTATTTGCCAATATCATAACTGGAACTCGAGCGGGACATCTTTCGAGCTGAAGATTGAGGCCAGCTTTTGTATGCTAGCGTACAATCCTGAACAGTTTTACTGGAAGAAAACACAGCAAGAAAACACATAGGCCAATACAGTATGTAATATTGCAGCATTGGTGGTGATTGGTTCAACCACTTGTTTAACTAGAGGGAAAAAACGGAATATGCATAACCCATATTTAATATTCATGCAGTGACTGAACAATTTCCAACCCCCACCTCTAAAGGCATAGTATCATGGCAGGTCACCTGTCAAGTCACGTGTCAGGTCAGTCAGTCACTAATTGCTGCAGATGTGCTTAATAATGCTTGAGCATATGATACTCCTCAAAGCATGGTGAAACACATAGAGGTGTGTCACAAGCTCGACACATGTATTTTGTTATCTTCCTCGGCTTACTTCTCCTGGTGCCAGACAGGCAGACTTTGCAGTGCCTCCGTGTGTGACTACCTTGAGCAGCAGTTTGAGGGACTTTGCAGGGAAAATGCCGTGCGGTGAGGCGTAGGGGATTGTCCGCAGCAGCACTACCCTCAGTGGATGGGTTCTGTGGTGCTCCTCCAGCAGCTCTCTCATGAGGTTCACTCTGTACTTTTGGTAGTTACTTACTTTATCTATGAGGGAGTGGGGAGGATGAGGGAAGGCAGTTGGTAGGTGGGTGAGATATTGTCACTATAGTTGTGGATTTGTATGTGAACTGTACGTCCAATTACAAAAATACCTTGTTCAGTAATCATCTCACCTGTTAGTTGATGGTGAACTATGTGATCGTTGAAGGCAGCGGTGTCGATCAGATGGAAAACTTTCTTCTTATTCCACTTTGTCGTTTTCCGAGAGCATTCCACAAAGCTGTATATCATGTCCGCCTTATCCACTGCCCCCATTATGAGGTTATAGTCAAGCACACAGTCTGGTTGGATTTTTCTCTCCCATCAAGTGGTCCACCGTCTCGTTTGTCATGAAACTTTACTGCCAGCTGTTGACTGTCCTCCTTGAACTCCACCTCCCCTCTCCATCTTCCTGCATCCGAATGCCGCCATCCCCTTCCTGTTTGACCTGACTCTGCCACAGGCCCCTGTGCTGTTGGAGAGCAGATGCTTCAAGAGTGTGAGACTGGTGTACCAATTGTCCACATAAAAAGTGTGTCCCTTGCCTAGATGAGGAGCCAGCATGGTCATCACCAAGGACCCGGACACTCCAAGCCCCTCATAATGTTGGATATCAGTGGTGGACTCTGTGTAAACTACAATGTCCTGGACAAATCCTGTCTTCACATCGCACATGACAAAGAACTTGACCCCAAACCTGTGCCTTTTGGAGGGAATATATTGACGGAACGTCAGCCTACCTTTCCGTAACATCAACGCATAGGTCCTTGTTTGGCACAAAGACCTGACCAAATGCTGATGTCAGTCTGATAAGAAGATTTCTTATTTTATATAACGGGTCATTTAGGATGGCAGTAGCATTGTTGATGAAGTGTAGGCATCGCAGCAGAACTAGGAAGCGGTCTTGGGAAAAGTGGGTGGCAAAGAAGGGAGTTGGAAACCTAGGATCTGTGTTCGAGTATTCTCCTATGGAGTTCTTCTTTACTATCCCCATGAGTACTGTCACCAGGAAGGTATACATCTCACTAATTGTGGTTGCCCCCCCACTCCTGGCTCTCTTTTCTCCTGTAGCTCCAAGGCATAGCGATTGGTCTCTGCTATGTCTCCCACCAGCTTCTCTGTCAGAAACATCTTAAAGCACTCTGTCTCAGTTGTAAACAGCAAGGGGCGTAGTACTCCAGATTGGGACTCATCAAAGCAAACAGCAGGGCCAGGAGGGGTGAAATGGCTGACGGCCTTCCAGCTACCACAGAACTCCTGTACTCCATCCACTGTCTGTCTGCCTCCATCACCACCAGCATCTTCAAAGGGAACTGGGACTTCGTCAGTGGACAAGGGATCCTCAGTTTCAGGGTTCTCAATGGCTACAAGGTTGGGGGGCATCCCCTCACAGTGACTTTCAGAATCTGATTCCTGACTTTCATACTCTAAAAAATCTCCAGAATTTCCACATTTGTGAGTTGTCTCCTTTTGAAAGACATTGCTAATGCTACAGCTTATCTCAATAGCTACATACATAAACAACAACACTGAATGGCTCAGAGTGGGAGTGAGAGGTTACATGATTGGCTGCCGCCACGCGCCACTTGTATCAATAAATCACTATCAGAACATGTTTTGTGTGGTAATTATTTATATATATATATTTATTTATTTATATATTTACTGTTTTATTCACGTTTTCAATTACCGGTGACAAATCATGCATTTCGATTCTTGCATAGATTGTAATGGGCACATTGTCACGAGAATTTTCAATAATAACAATCAATCAATAGCTTTGACCAATCCTCGAGGTTTGTAAGACCATGGATTTAATAATAATTAGTCAAAGACTCAGCTTATGCAAAAGGTGAGTAAAGTTTATTCACAAGAACGTTCTGAAGTCCACAATACAAAGACATCCATTTTATAGTGGCGCACATACTTCCACAAAAACAGTAGATATCATAGGCACATACATACACACGAACAGTAGGTATCCTACACACATTCTGTATCACTATCCAGCCGACAAAGATTACAGAGACCACGAGAAGCACTCCCTGTCCTCCCCCAAGATTAGGGAGACCGTGAGAAGTACTCCCTGCCCTCTCCCAAATCTCTGTGGTCCCTAGCCAAGGTCGGCACCGAATTTTGCTCAGACAGTCTGTGTTTAAGATACTATAAAGACATATTATACAGATATATTGTTTTACCCTAAAACTACATACATCATTAATTATAATTTTACTGACTAAAACTACACACATCATTAATAATAAGTGTATTATTCTAATCAATTTCATACAATTATATGGTTTCAGGGTGGAATATTCTAATAATTAATTTAAACATATACATTCCATTAACACACATAATATGTGTGTAAAATACTTTTTTGAAAGTTGTACTGATTATGATGAGCTAAACTAATTCCAGCTGTGTGTGGAGCCATGTTTGTTGTTGCATTCTGGGTTTCACATAGTCGTCTGTTGGACCAAAGATGTTATAACAAAATGAGGTGAGTAAGGGTTCACTCATGTTTTGAGGATTTCTGGAAATTAATGGTGGGATGTGAAAGATGGTAGATGACACATCCACCCCTTGAACATGAAAACAAACTCATCTTGTCTTCTCTTATTATCTTTGTTTCTGCAAGGGAAGAAAAGCAAGGCAGCATGCAGAAACTACCCATCATCAGATTACTTTAGACTTCTAGAGAGTGTTTTACTCAATTATTTCGATCAATGGTGAGCTCACCCGTGATGTGATTAATTATAGATAGTAATAGCTATTAGCTAATTCATATTGTCGTTTGTCAGCCTAGAGTTATACAAATATGACCACGTGTGTTGTCATATTTCCTCAGTTAGCGCTAGGACAAATGTTGCCTACATTTTTCCGGTTTGGATGATTGTGTTATGCTGTAGATACTTGTGTGAATGTCTGAACATTGCATCCAAAAAGAAACTGCTCACATTCTGGACATAACTTTGTAAGGACTGTGTTTGTGGAAAAAGTTTCTGAAAAAAGTGTGACCAACTCAAATGCTGATTGTTCTGTCATTCAAAACTGTCCGTTCTAATCAAGAGTTCAAAATAATCACATCTAATCACATCGGTGGGATCGTATGCTACAGGGTCCACTGTAGAATGATCACACCCGTATGATGGTACGTGTGAAAGGGTTAATAATGTTTCTGTATCTAACATTACTCAACTCATATGTATAAACTGCAATCTACACTATTCTATGGTATCTTAGTCACGTTTACATTGTGCTTACATATTGCATCACCCCTATCACCCTCTCTCGTGCCAGAGAGGAAGACATACATTTTATGTGTCCCCAACCTTTTAGTTTTTTTGTTCATTTATTTGCATTGTTCTTAACAGACTTTTTCTCTTTTTTTGTACATAATGTTGTCGCTATCATCTCTTATGTCTGAAAATAACTTCTAGTTATCAGGACTGCGATTACTCACCACGGACTAGCAGAATCCTTTTTTTCCTTTCACCACCACTGACCAGCCCGATTAGAAGAATATCCTGCTTCCTCAGGAACAGGCCCAGATCCCCACGATTTGCATGGCGATGAGGCAGAGAAAAAGGGGCCATAGCGCAGGCTGCCTTCTGAGAATTTGTAGGCGATCGAATAAACCCCCTACTTCTCTCCATTCTGCTAGAAAACGTCTAATCTGACGAGCTACGCGGAGGATTAAACAACCAATTCAACACTAAAATCTGTAAAAACGTGTGCTTCACAGAGTCGTAGCTGAACGACGACACTATCAACATACAGCTGGCTGGTTACACGCTACACCAGCAGGATAGAACAGCGGCGTCTGGTAAGACAAGGGGCGGTGGACTATGTATTTCTCTAAATAACAGCTGGTGTACGATATCTAAGGAAGTCTTGAGCTATTGCTTGCCTGAGGTAGAATATCTCATGATAAGCTGTAGACCACAATGTCTACCTAGAGAGATGATCTGTATTTGTCATAGTTGTTTACATACCACCACAGTGGCTGTCACTAAGAGAGCATTGAATGAGCTGTATTCCGCCATAAGCAAACAAGGAAACGTTCACCCAGAGGTGGCGTTCCTAGTAGCTGGGGACTTTAATGCAGGCAAACTTAAATCCATTCTACAAAATTTCTATCAGCATGTTAAATGTGCAACCAGAGTGAAAAACACTCTGGACCACCTATACTCCACACACAGAGATGCGTACAAAACACTCCCTAGCCCTCCATATGGCAAATCTGACCATAATTGTATCCTCCCGATTCCTGCTTACAAGAAACAATTAAAGCAGGAAGCACCAGTGACTTGATTTTTTAAAAAGCGGTCAGATGATGCAGATGCTACGCTACATGACTGTTTTGCTAGCACAGACTGGAATATGTTGCGGAGTACACCACATCAGTCGTTGGCGTCATCAGTAACTGAATTGATGACTTCACCCCCACGGTGACCTTATATACATACCCCAACCAGAAGCAATGGATTACAGGCAACATCCGCACCGAGCTCAAGGCTAGAGCTTCCACTTTCAAGGAGCGGGACTCGAACCCAGAAGCTTATAAGAAATCCTGCTCTGACCTCAGACAAACCATCAAACGGGCAAAGCATCAATACAGGACTAAGATCGCATTGTACTAAACTAGCTCTGACGCTCGTAGGATGTGGCATGGATTACAAACAATTACAGACCACAAAGGGAAGGACAGCCGAGAGCTGCCCAGTGACACGAGCCTACCAGAGGAGCTAAACTACTTCTATGCTCACTCCATGGCAAATATGCATGAGGCCACCAAACATGCATGAGGCCACCAGCTGTTCTGGAAGACTGTGTGATCACACTCGCCGCAGCTGATGTGAGTAAGACCTTTAAACAGATCAACATTCACAAGGCCGCAGGGCCAGATGGATTACCAGGACGTGTACTGCGAGCATGCGCTGACCAACTGGCAAGTGTCTTCACTGACATTTTCAAACCTCTCCCTGTCGGAGTCTGTAATACCAATTTCTTTCAAGCAGACCACCATAGTGCCTGTGCCCAAGATCACTAAGGTAACCTGCCTAAATGACTACCAACCCATAGCACTCACGTCTGTAGCAATGAGGTGCTTCTACACCTGCATTGCTTGCTGTTTGGGGTTTTAGGCTGGGTTTCTGTACAGCACTTTGAGATATCAGCTGATGTACGAAGGGCTATATAAATACATTTGATTTGATTTAGAAAGACTGTCAAATCAAATCAAATCAAATGTATTTATATAGCCCTTCGTACATCAGCTGATATCTCAAAGTGCTGTACAGAAACCCAGCCTAAAACCCCAAACAGCAAACAATGCAGGTGTAAAAGCACGGTGGCTAGGAAAAACTCCCTAGAAAGGCCAAAACCTAGGAAGAAACCTAGAGAGGAACCGGGCTATGTGGGGTGGCCAGTCCTCTTCTGGGTGTGCCGGGTAGAGATTATAACAGAACATGACCAAGATGTTCAAATGTTCATAAATGACCAGCATGGTCAAATAATAATAAGGCAGAACAGTTGAAACTGGAGCAGCAGCACAGTCAGGTGGACTGGGGACAGCAAGGAGCTATCATGTCAGGTAGTCCTGGGGCACGGTCCTAGGGCTCAGGTCCTCCGAGAGAGAGAAAGAAAGAGAGAATTAGAGAGAGCATATGTGGGGTGGCCAGTCCTCTTCTGGCTGTGCCGTCCTGATTATAACAGAACGTGGCCAAGATGTTCAAATGTTCATAAATGACCAGCATGGTTGAATAATAGTAAGGCAGAACAGTTGAAACTGGAGCAGGAGCATGGCCAGGTGGACTGGGGACAGCAAGGAGTCCTCATGTCAGGTAGTCCTGGGACATGGTCCTAGGGCCCAGGCCAGTTGAAACTGGAGCAGCAGCATGGCCAGGTGGACTGGGGACAGCAAGGAGTCATCATGTCAGGTAGTCCTGGGGCATGGTCCTAGGGCTCAGGTCCTCCGAGAGAGAGAAAGAAAGAGAGAAGGAGAGAATTAGAGAACGCACACTTAGATTCACACAGGACACCTGAATAGGACAGGAGAAGTACTCCAGATAAACAAACTGACCCTAGCCCCCCGACACATAAACTACTGCAGCATAAATACTGGAGGCTGAGACAGGAGGGGTCAGGAGACACTGTGGCCCCATCCGAGGACACCCCCGGACAGGGCCAAACAGGAAGGATATAACCCCACCCACTTTGCCAAAGCACAGCCCCCACACCACTAGAGGGAAATCTTCAACCACCAACTTACCATCCTGAGACAAGGCCGAGTATAGCCCACAAAGATCTCCGACACGGTACAACCTAAGGGGGGACCCAGACAGGCCGACCACAACAGTGAATCAACCCACCCAGGTGACGCACCCCCCAGGGACGGCACGAGAGAGCCCCAGCAAGCCAGTGACTCAGCCCCCATAACAGGGTTAGAGGCAGAGAATCCCAGTGGAAAGAGGGGAACCGGCCAGGCAGAGACAGCAAGGGCGGTTCGTTGCTCCAGAGCCTTTCCGTTCACCTTCCCACTCCTGGGCCAGACTACACTCAATCATATGACCCACTGAAGAGATGAGTCTTCAGTAAAGACTTAAAGGTTGAGACCGAGTTTGCGTCTCTGACATGGGTAGGCAGACCGTTCCATAAAAATGGAGCTCTATAGGAGAAAGCCCTGCCTCCAGCTGTTTGCTTAGAAATTCTAGGGACAATTAGGAGGCCTGCGTCTTGTGACCGTAGCGTACGTGTAGGTATGTACGGCAGGACCAAATCAGAGAGGTAGGTAGGAGCAAGCCCATGTAATGCTTTGTAGGTTAGCAGTAAAACCTTGAAATCAGCCCTTGCTTTGACAGGAAGCCAGTGTAGAGAGGCTAGCACTGGAGTAATATGATCAAATTTTTTGGTTCTAGTCAGGATTCTAGCAGGCGTATTTAGCACTAACTGAAGTTTATTTAGTGCTTTATCCGGGTAGCCGGAAAATAGAGCATTGCAGTAGTCTAACCTAGAAGTGACAAAAGCATGGATTAATTTTTCTGCATCATTTTTGGACAGAAAGTTTCTGATTTTTGCAATGTTACGTAGATGGAAAAAAGCTGTCCTCGAAATGGTCTTGATATGTTCTTCAAAAGAGAGATCAGGGTCCAGAGTAACGCCGAGGTCCTTCACAGTTTTATTTGAGACGACTGTACAACCATTAAGATTAATTGTCAGATTCAACAGAAGATCTCTTTGTTTCTTGGGACCTAGAACAATCATCTGTCCATGGCTCACATCTACACCATTATCCCAGAAACCCTAGACCCACTCCAATTTGCATCCCGCCCCAACAGATCCACAGATGGTGCAATCTCTATTGAACTCCACACTGCCTTCTCCCACCTGGACAAAAGGAACACCTATGTGAGAATGCTATTCATTGACTACAGATCAGCTATCAACACTGTAGTTCCCTCAAAGATCATCAATAAGCTAAGGACCCTGGGACTAAACACCTCCGTCTGGAACTGAATCCTGGACTTCCTGACGTGCCGCCCCCAGGTGGTAAGGGTAGGTAAGAACACATCCGCCACGCTGATCCTCATTACAGGGGCCCCTAAAGGGTGCGTGCTCACTCCCCTCCTGTTCTCCCTTTTCACTCATGACTGCACAGCCAGGCATGACTGCAACACCATCATTACATTTTCAGATGACACAACAGTGGTAGGTCTGATCACCTACAACGACAAGACAGCTTATAGGGAGGAGGTCAGAATCAGTACCTGGCCGTGTGGTGCCAGGACGACAACCTCTCCCTCAACGTGATCAAGACAAAGGAGAGGATTGTGGACTACAGGAAAAAGAGGACCGAGCACGCCCCCATTCTCATCAATGGGGCTGCAGTGGAGCAGGTTGAGAGCTTCAAGTTCCTTGGTGTCCACATCAACAACAAACTAACATGGTCCAAGCACACCAAGACAGTTGTGAAGAGGAGACAATGAAACCTATTCCCCCTTGGGAGACTGAAATGATTTGGCATGGGCCCTCAGATCCTCAAAAGGTTCTACATCGAATCAAATTGCTACCCAGACTATTTGCATTGCCCCCCCTCTTTACACCTCTGTCACTCTCTGACATTGTCATCCATGCATAGTCACTTCAATAACTCTACCTACATGTACATACTACCTCAACTAACCGGTGCCCCCACACATTGACTCTGTACCGGTACCCCCCTGTACATAGTCTCGCTATTGTTTTTTACTGGTGCTCTTTAATTACTTGTTACTTTTATCTTTTATTCCTGTCCTTATTTTTTGAAACTGCATTGTTGGTTGGGGGCACGTAAGTAAGCATTTCACTGTAAAGTCCACACCTGTTGTATTCGGCGCATGTGACTCATAAAATTTGATTTGATCATATTGATATACTGTATTGTATTCTATACTACACCACTGACAGCCATCTCCAGCTAATCAGAGGCTGCTGCCTTTAGATATAGATTAGAACTCACTGGCCACTTTAATTAAATGAAACACTAGCCACTTCAATAATGTCTCCATATCTTGCATTACTCACCTCTTATGTATAATCTGTACTCTATACTCTTCTATTGTATCTTAGTCACTTTAATTGTGTATAAATATTGCATCACCCGTCTCATATGAACAGTTGAATTAGGAAGTTTTCAAGTAGAAACACCATGGGACCACGCAGCTGTCATACCCCTCAGGAAGGAGACACGTTCTGTCTCCTAGAGATGAATGTACTTTGGTGTGAAAAGTGCAAATCAATCCCAGAACAACAGAAAAGGACCTTGTGAAGATGCTGGAGGAAACAGGTACAAAAGTATCTATATGCACAGTAAAACAAGTCTTATATCGACATAACCTGAAAGGCCGCTCAGCAGGAAAAAGCCACTGCTCCTAAACCGCCATAAAAATTCGGACTATGGTCTGCAACTGCACATGGGGACAAAGATCGTACTTTTTGGAGAAATGTCCTCTGGTCTGATGAAACGAAAATATAACTGTTTGGCCATAATGATCATTGTTATGTTTGGAGGTAAAAGGGGGAGGCTTGCAAGCCGAAGAACACCATCCCAACCGTGAAGCAAGGGGGTGGCATCATCATGTTGCGGGGGTGCTTTGCTGCAGGAGGGACTGGTATACTTCACAAAATAGATGGGGCAGGCAAGAGGGGGAGATGCCAATTATGCCCCCAAAGAAGGACTGTAAAACGAATAATATGTGCCAAACATGTGAGAAATACATCTGCAATGTCCATGCACACACACACACTTGTATAAGGTCCTACATGTGCTAATTAGAGTTGAATGATTGATGTGCTTCACATTTTTGTTTTGCATCTATTATCTTATTTTATTCTTATTTCTTGTTGTTGTTTATACACATTGTGGTTAAAAAAATGGGAGAAGATTGGTATTTTGTAGTTGAATTCCTCATTGTACAGTACAGTGTATAAGAATATATCACCATGTTGCCAAGAAAGTTCAAGACTGTAATTGTTTCCATTCAATAAAATGCATTCAAACTACTTTATGCACATTTCTGGTACTTTCTTAGTCTATACAAGTGCTATCTCTTGCTTAAAAATGTATGGTTACACCTATGCAGTAACTTTAGCAATAATAATAATAATAATAATATTAAACCTATACTTTAGTAAAGAAAACAATTATGACAGGTGTGTCCACTGATTAAATGTAGTCTTTCTGCATTGTGAAGAGGGAAAGCCCAGATTTTCACAACGTTTGTGATGAATGACAGGTTTTCCATCATGCAAAATCGATTTGGGGTTTAAAATTCATTTAAGCTGCTTTATTTTAGGTGTTTAGTGAATGCGGGACATTTTTTTTTACCCTTAGGGCAAAGGGAGTATACAAAATGTTAAGACTACAGAAGATTTGAATAATCCTTTGATGATACAGTGGTGTCAATACATCTACAGAAAAGTCAGAAATGTCAATGGTGGAGGTGTTTCCATTTATATTCAGAACCAGTTTCCTGTAAAGCTTGGAGAGGATCTCATGTTAAATACTGTTGAAGTAAAATGGCTACATGTTCATCTTCCTCACATAAAGCCCATTATTGTGGGAAGAGGCTGTAGACAAGCAAGTGCTAACAATCAGTATCTGGATAACATGTGTGAAATGATTGACAATGTATGTGATATCAGCAGAGAGGTATATTTTCTGGGTGAGTTAAATATTGACTAGCTTTCATCAAGCTGCCCATTCAAGAAAAAGCTTCAAACTGTAACTAGTGCCTCTAATCTGGTTCAGGTTATAAGTCAACCTAGTTACAAACAGCACAGGAATGAAATCATCAACATGCATTTCCTAGCCACCGTGCGTCTACACCTGCATTGCTTGCAGTTTGGGGTTTTAGGCTGGGTTTCTGTACAGCACTTTGATATATCAGCTGATGTAAGAACGGCTTTATAAATACATTTGATTTGATTTGATTTATTGATCACATCTTTGCTAATGCTGCAGAAATGAGCTTGAAAGCAGTATCCAAATCCATTGGATATAGTGATCACAATATAGCAGGCATATCTAGGAAAACCAAAGTTCAAAAGGCTGGGCCTTATATAGTGTGTAAGAGGTCATACAATGCGTTTTGTAGTGCTTCTCATGTTGTTGATGTAAAGAATATTTGTTGGTCTGTGGTGTGTAATGAGGAGCAACTAAACGCTGCACATTTATAAAATTGCTTATTCCAGTTACTAATAAGCATTAAGAAAATGACTGAAAAAAACTTTAAATCCCCATGGAATTGAAAGATTGTATGCTAGAGGAATGGCAAATAAGTGTGGCTGCACAATCGATTTGGCAAATGTACAGCAAAAAGTGAAATCGTGACTGAACTGAATAAATGGAAGAAGAAACTATACTATGAAAAAAATATAAATTATATAAAGAATGATCGTAAAAATCTTTGGAGCACCTTAAGTACAAATTTCGGCAAAAAGGCTAGCTTAGCTCCATCATTCATGGAATCAGATGGCTCATTCATCATAAAACCCACTGATATTGGCAATTACTTTAAAGATTTTTTTCATTGGCAATATTATCAAATTTAGGCATTTATGAAAGACAATCTTTGTCATTTTGAATTCCGTAAAGTGAGTGGGGTAGAGTTGAATAAATTATTGTTGTCTATCAACTATGGCAAGCCACCTGGGTCTGACAACTTGGATGTAAAATTACTGAGGATGATAACGGACGATATTGTCACTCTTATTATTTGCCATTTCTTCAATCTAAGCCTACTGGAAAGTATGTGCCCTTAGGCCTGTAGGGAAGCAAAATTAATTCCGGCACCCAAGAATTGTAAATCCCGCTTTACTGGCTCAAATAGCAGACCAATCAGCCTGTTACCAACCCTTAGTAAACTTTTGGAGAAATTGTGTTTGATCAGATACAATGCTATTTTACTGTAAACAAATTGATAACAGACTTTCAGCACGCTTATTAATATAGTTTTATGTAACCTTTACACAATCCAGGTAGAATCAGCAATTCCCCAGGGCAGCTGTCTAGGCCCCTTATTTAAAAAAAATATTTACTAACGACATTCCATTGACCTTGAGTTAAGCCAGCGTGTCTATGTATGCGGATACACTTTTAGTTGAAAAACTAAAAGCATTGTACTTGGGACAAATCATACACTAAACCCTAAAACTCAACCAAATCTTGGAATAAATAATGTAGAAATTGAGCAAGTTGAGGTGACTAAATTGCTTGTTAGTAACACTGGATTGTAAACTGTCATGGTCAAAACATGTTAATACAACAGAGGAAGAAGTCTATCCATAATAAAGCACTGCTCTGCCTTTTTAAAAACACTATCAACAAAGCTCTAGTTTTGTCCCACCTGGACTACTGTTCAGTTGTGTGGTCAGGTGCCACAAAGAGGGAGCTTGGAAAATTACAATTGGCTCAGAACAGGGCAGCATGGCTGGCCCTTATATTTACATGGATAGCTAACATTAATAATATGCATGTAAACCTTTCATGGAGAGAATAACTTCATCACTACATTTTTCTGTAAGAATTGTTGACATGCTGAATGCACCGAGGTGTCTGTTTAAACTACTAGCACACAGCTCGGACACCCATGCATACACACAAGACATACCACCAAAGGTCTCTTCACAATCCCCAAGTCAAGAACAGGCGCACAGTACTACATAGAGCCATGGCTATGTGGAACTCTAATACACATCAGGTAACTGATGCAAGCTGTAGAATTAGATGTTTTTTAAACAGATAAAAATACACCTTAAGGAACAGCGGGGACTGTGAAGAGACACCGGCACCGGCACAGACACACATACACATGACAAGGCACGCACTCTAAACACACATACACATGGATTTTGTTTTGTAGATATGTGATTATAGAGTAGTGGCCTGGGGGAACACATTTAATGTGTTGTGAAATGTAATGTAATATTTTTAATTGTATATAACGGCCTTAATGTTGCTGGACCCCCAGGTAGGTTAGCTGCTGATGGGGATCCTTAATAAATGCAAATAAAAATTGTTATTCTTTTTTCACTGTGCATTTATTCCTCGAGTCACTATTCATATTTTTAAAAAAAATCTTTAACCCTGTTTTGTTGAAAAGGGACCAGTAAGTAAGGGTGAGCCGAGGTCGTCATACTCGTATTCGTATCAGATTTATCACACTTGAGACTTAACTCCTGATCGGAAAACCAGAATAAAGCCTATACCTCAAGTGAGCATTGCTGCGCTATCAATCAAATTGCATTGTTATGTTTCTTCACTCATTCACCCACATTGTTCAAAGGTAAATGACCTCGACAGATGAAAATGCACATTAGGGCTATTTACTTAGTCCTATTCAATGATCAATGAAATAGCCTAATACTAGGCTAATAATGGGCTAATAGGCTAATAATGCATGGCTGGCTACTGCTGCCTGCATTTACTCCAGACACAGATTTATATGAAGATTGGCTAATTTGCTTGCCCAGTATTTTGTTTCCCTTTTTGAGAGGAGCACAACAACAATGACGAGCTATGGATTCTGATTCATACATGATGTTTGGAGAAGGGGAGACTTGTGCCTTGAGATGTGACTGTGGGTGTCTGAAACAGCTGCGCACGTGTGTCTGTCTGAGGAAAGGAGAGCAGATTTTATCTTTTTATTTTATTTCACCTATATTTAACCAGGTAGGCAAGTTGAGAACAAGTTCTCATTTACAATTGCGACCTGGCCAAGATAAAGCAAAGCAGTTTGACACATATAATGGCACAGAGTTACACATGGAGTAAAACAAACGTAGAGTCAATAATACAGTGGAAACAAGTCTATATACGATGTGAGCAAATGAGGTGAGATAAGGGAGGTAAAGGCAAAAAAAGGCCATGGTGGCAAAGTAAATACAATATAGCAGGTAAAACACTGGAATGGTAGATTTGCAGTGGAAGAATGTGCAAAGGAGCTAAATAAAATAAAATAAAATAAATACAGTAGGGAAAGAGGTAGTTGTTTGGGCTAAATTATAGGTGGGCTATGTACAGGTGCAGTAATCTATGAGCTGCTCTGACAGCTGGTGCTTAAAGCTAGTGAGGGAGATAAGTGTTTCCAGTTTCAGAGATTTTTGTAGTTTGTTCCAGTCATTGGCAGCAGAGAACTGGAAGGAGATGCGGCCAAAGAAAGAATTGGTTTTGGGGGTGACCAGAGAGATACAGTGCCTTGTGAAAGTATTCGGCCATGTCACGCCTTGGTCATTGTATTTTGTGTTTTCGTTATATATTTGGTCAGGCCAGGGTGTGACATGGGTTTATGTTATTGTATTTTCCTATTGGGGTTTGTAGTACTTGGGATCACGGCTGATTAGGGGTGTTGTATAGGCTTGGCTGCCTGAGGCGGTTCTCAATCAGAGTCAGGTGATTCTCGTTGTCTCTGATTGGGAACCGTATTTAGGTAGCTTGGTTTCGCTTTGTATTTCGTGGGTGATTGTTCCTGTCTCTGTGTAGTTTCACCAGATAGGCTGTAATAGGTTTCACATTCCGTTTGTTGTTTTCGTATTTGTATAGTTATTTCATGTATCGCTTTTTTCCTTTCATTAAAGACATGAGTAACCACTACGCTGCAATTCGGTCCGACTCTCATTCTACAAACGAAGAACGCCGTTACAGGCCCCCTTGAACTTTGCGACCTTTTGCCACATTTCAGGCTTCAAACATAAAGATATAAAACTGTATTTTTTTGTGAAGAATCAACAACAAGTGGGACACAATCATGTGGAACGACATTTATTGGAGATTTCAAACTTTTTTAACAAATCAAAAACTGAAAAATTGGGCGTGCAAAATTATTATCCATATCTGTTATAATACTAGTTTTGTCCGAGTTCTCAGCACACCCCTGCCTGTAAGTAAGAATTTTACTGTTAGTCTACATTTGTTGTTCACAAAACGTGACAAAAAAACTGTTTATTTTATTTGATCTTTAACATCTCCATCTTTCAAGACATTTTTCCAATTCGATCATTCCATCCATTGTGGGCAGGCTGGTCTCAGCTGTACATCGCTATATTCAATATTTCTCCATGGTAGTTATATGCTGGGAGGCGATTGTGAGTCAATTCCAGCCCTGCCACGTTGGCCGCAGTCAGCAGAAGCTCACCTCAGGAGCAAGAGGCAATTTAAACTCATTATATCATGCACTAATGTAATGGCAATGCTGAGCAATTACATTACTCAGCATTGCCATGGTAGGTAGGTAGTTAACTAGCAATCCTTTAGACATTGTTGCTGATTAATCCAATTTTAAGATTACTTGGGCTGAACTGCAGGATCTAGCAATGATTCTTATGCAATTTAGTTTCTGGAAGTCTCGCTGTGGCGGCAGGTAGCCTAGTGGTTAGAGTGTTGGGCCAGTATCTGAAAGGTTGCTAGATCAAATCCCTGAGCTGACAAGGTCTGTTGTTCTGCTCCTGAACAAGGCTGTTTAACCCACTGTTCCTAGGCTGTCATTGTAAAGAATACTTTGTTCATAACTGACTTGCCTAGTTAAATAAAAGGTTCGAATAAATAAGCTTTTCTATTGTGGCAGTCAAGCTAAATATACAGATACCTGACAGGATGTCCTCCCGCCAAAATGAACTCTTCCTCTACATGTGCGTTATCACTCAGGGACGAACATCTCAGCAAGGCAAGGCACCACCATGTGGTGAAAAGTGCAACATGAACATGTTGGTCTGTGTGCCTTGGAGTTATCCTTGGGTGACATACAGTGAATTACCGTTTGAAAATACCCACTGTGTATTCTTTCTTGTTCACACAGAATGTACATCTTTGTTTCAAAAGAAGGCCTTACTTGTCCCTGTCTCATCTCTACACCATTCTTCCAATTCACCTTTACCTTACCCTCCTTTTCTTCACTCTGTATTCATTCTCACTCTCTCTCTCCCCTTTCCTCTACTCAGTATCTATCACTAGTCCTAATCAGCAGATTTTTTCCCCTCCTTTCATTGAGATATTTGACACTGATCATTTGTATCACCGGTTAACTGGGCATTTAAAAGCCTTTTAAAGGTCTAGTGTTTCTAATGAGGCCGAGCAATAAACCCTGAAGAGAATTAACCACATTGCTCAGTACGGTCTCTTCTCTCCATTCCCATTTCCTATAAAACACCACTCTTTGGGAAAGCTACTGAGAAGAGGGCTCTCTAACTGCTGGCACCACCTAGCAATCTGAGGAATGTTAGAGCTTTACTGTTTCTTCATCGTCAAAATTCATTTTGATAGCTAATCTTTTCAGAGTAGTCTCACTCAAAAGCTTGGAACCAATTCAAGCATTCGAATTAGCATAATAACAGCACCGGCATCCAAATCTGTCTGTTCAAGGTAGAGACTTCTTTGTTGTTGTTGCGTGGACTGTTGTCTCAATCCACCGCATCCTCCGATGTCTGTGGCCAATTTTTGTGAGAAGACCAATTTTTGGTATTTCTCATGGTCTGACAAACAACGATGTAGCTCGGCCGACATAGGCGGATGTGGTAGATTGAGATGCAGCCCATGCAAGGAACCTGATATCTGGATTTTTATGGGATTTTTAAAATTATGTTACTCAGATTGGGGCATGGGTGATCAGTTCTAAAGGTTAATCTGACTATTTACTCATCATCGATTTCATTGACTCATTTCAGTAATTTGAGGGTTGTCTGTATAGTTGTCTAATGTTGGTGCAGTATATTATTCTGCTCTAATGTTACTCCTAAATATAATAGTTATTCTTGGGTGTCTTTTTAATAGAGCTGAGAGCAAAGTGCAAAATGTAGGAATACAGGTGAAATCAGTCATTGACACAGACAAGTGAGGACATGTTGAATAATAATGACAAAATAAACATACACAATGTAATCATGCGTGTGTGTCAAATATCTCAATTGAAAACACTATGTTAAAAACACTTTTTGTGTGTGGGTGGCCCTTACATTGCCAAGAGAGAGAGAGCTGTGAATGGATCAGTGGTTCACCAATCAGCTCTTTGATGGCTTGGCAACAGTAACAAGGGGAGATCTGTAATGAAACTAGGGTGCGCGTGCCCTGGATATAATTTTTTTTTTTAGGGGGATGGGCGTCCCCAGAACAAACCAGGAAGCAGACAAAAACCTACATGTGACCATGACACAACAACCTGAGAACGTCCTAATATTGCCCTTGGGGACGTCCTGGGATCAAACCGGGAAGTACACGAAACCTCCCCTGGACAATAGAGACAACGTCCTGACGAATTTAGGTAACCATTTTGTGAAGTTTTGGGAACGTCCTAATGACTCATCTTTGTTGCAGGGTACCACCATTACACAACATTAATGAGATGTCACATTTAATCAAAACAAGTCATGCATATCCAACTTCTGAAAGTCAAAACAATTTGTTAATTTGGCTGGTTTGCCACATGGCAATATGTGTAGTACCAAGCCCAAGTGAGTTGTTTCTGGGCTGGAACAGCGGAGCATCCTTGTTTAGTCAGCCGCTACGTTTGGCAGACCACACGCTTTGTACTATTAAGAAACAGCACCACTTGTTCACCCAATGTCTACCCTTTCTCAAAACACAATTAGCCCTGATTTGAAAGAACCTTATTTTCCCTATCTCATGTTCACTTGAATTTAGGTTTTAAAACATTTGGTTCACACCGGTTGGTTCTTGGGCCAAGCGAGTTGCAGCTATGAAGTAATCCTATGACAGCGTACATTTTAGGAATGAATGGAGGACAATACAGTGTATAAAGGGCCAGTGATTGGCCGATACTTGAAGCAACAATATAAGATTGAAACAACCTCTTGTTCTTCTGACCTACCTCCTTTTTTTTACAGTAGTGTAGTGAGACAATGTTTTTTCAGTGAGGCTGACGTATCAGCGCCGACTGAGTGTAGCCTCTCTGGTAGCGTAATCAACGTGAAGATTCCAGGGTGAGAGCTTTAAGGTCACCCTCCATTATACCAGGTTATTGCTACTAGCTGCGAGTGAGTTTTTGTGGCTGGCTCATTTGTTAGCACCCCCCTCCTGCTATCACTCCACTACGCTATATGTGTGCATGTCACAGGAAGGGCCTCAACTGTAATTGTGTCCCTAATCACACAAAAGACCCCCTCCCCCCACCCCCCCCCACCCCATCAGAAACCTTTCTTGTATGTCACCTACTGTAGAATGTCAGCATCCATGCAGTGAGGTCGAGGAGAGGGGACTTTTTGGAGCAATTTAAAAAATATATATATATATATATGAAGATAAACTGTGCTTTACACGTCATAGTAATAGTGGCTGTTTAATTAAGTAAATATAAAAACTCTGCAGGTGACAAGGATTATTTATTACACACAATAATCTAAAATTGACACACCTTTCAGATATCCTGAAAATGTATCTAAAAGATACATGTCTTTCTTTACTCTTGTTCAAATTAAGTAGTAGCCACAGCACACAGAATGCATTGCAAGTAGAGATCCAAGGACAATTGAAAGCTCTTTGCGTAGAGGATGGCGCAGACACAATTGAAACTCTCCAGAAGATGCAGTAACTTCAGTCTAGACATGATTGCAAAAGTGGATAATATAGACCTTTCTGCCAGACAGAATATGGTTTTATGTGAAGGTCATTCCATGCGCTTAAAAAAAAAAGTCTTATACTGTATTACGCTATTATGTCTCTCTTCTCTAGACACACTTGGTAGGAGTACCGTATAAAGGAATATATGAGAGTAGATGTCAACCAATACTTAAAGCTAGCAGTATTGTCTATGATACTGGTCATTTCTTTATAAGACCACAGTCATCTGAGAGTTTTAACAATATCATATATTTGACAAAACAAAAATAAATTGCGGAATAAATGGTTGATAATAAAGACACCCTGAGAATATATTTTTCTCTTTCTTGCTGGTGTACTCATACAGTATGTGAAGGTGATGGCTGATGGCTAGTCTTGTTGCCTCATTGAGTTTTTCAGCCCCTGGTCCACCCACCCACCTTCCATATCGACATGCCTCCCTCAATCTGTGTCCATTTCATTGAATGTTTCAGAGGTAGTCAAGGTGAAAAACGCCAATTGGAGGCAAGAGACCCGAGCAAGATAAAGGCTAACTCAAACAAAATACCTTTTACGTCTATTTCAAAAGGAGATGAGTTGATCAGGATTAAGTTGATCTACGTGCAGTGAAAAATATCATGTGGGCTTTACTCACTTTTCTACAGTATGCCGTTTTGCAATTGGTCCAAATAATTGGTCAACTTAATGTTTTTGCTAAACTTCCTGGGCTCATTGAAACACGTTTACATGAAGGAATTACTCAATTCTTTCACGGTTCAATTATGAGCAAGGGTTTTGCCATTATAAAGTGTGACAGGTAATGATAAATAGAGTAATCATGGAGGCATAATGTTAAGAGATGCATATCTATGTATACACCCCAAGAGAAAACGGGAAACACTGTCGAGTCAAGACATTATAATATTACAAACTTGTAGTATTGCTTGTGACCCTGATTGATTAATCAAAACCCATATATAACTCATACATACAGTACCATTCAAAAGCTTGGGGTCACTCAGAAATGTCCATTTAAAAAAAAGAAAAGCACATTTTGTGTCCATTTAAAAATACATCAAATTGATCAGAAATACTGTGTAGACATTGTTAATGTTAATAAAAATAAATGACTATTGTAGCTGTACCTGATTTTTTATGGATTATCTACATAGGAGTACAGAGGCCCATTATCAGCAACCATCACTCCTGTGTTCCAATGGCACATTGTGTTAGCTCATTTATTTTTTACTTAACTAGGCAAGTCAGTTAAGAACAAATTCTTATTTACAATGACAGCTTATCAGGGAACAGTGTGTTAACTGCCTTGTTCACTGGCAGAAGGACAAATTTTTACCTTGTCAACCAAGGGATTTGATTCAGCAACCTTTTGGTTACTGACCCAGCACTTATATCCACTAGGCTACTAGGCTACTTCTGCTAATCCATGTTTATAATTTTAAAAGGCCAATTGATCATTAGAAAACCCTTTTGCAATTATGTTGGCTGAAAACTGCTGAAAACAGCTGAATAGCTGAAAACTGTTGCTCTGATTAAAGAAACAATAAACTGGCCTTCTTTAGACTAGTTGAGTATCTGGAGCATCAGCATTTGTGGGTTCGATTACAGGCTCAAAATGGCCAGAAACAAATAACTTTCTTCTGAAACTTGTCTGTCTATTCTTGTTCTGAGAAATGAAAGCTATTCCATGCGAGAAATTTGTCGCTTTGTCCTACTCCCTTCACAGAACAGAGCAAACTGGTCTAACCAGAATAGAAAGAGGAGTGGGAGGCCCCGATGCACAACTGAGAAAGAGGACAAGTACATTAGAGAGCCTATTTTGAGAAACAGATGCCTCACAGGTCCTCAACTGGCAGCTTCATTAAATAGTACCCGCAAAACACCAGTCTCAATGTCAACAGTGAAGAGGCGACTCTCTGATGCTAGCCTTCTAGGCAGAGTTGCAAAGAAAAAGCCATATTTCAGACTGGCCAATAAAAAGAAAAGATTAAGATGGGAAAAAGAACACAGACACTGGACAGATGAAGATTGGAAGAAAGTGTTACAGACTAATCTAAGTTTGAGGTGTTCGGATCACAAAGAAGAACATTCGTGAAATGCAGAAAAAAATGAAAATATGCTGGAGGAGTGCTTGACGCCATCTGTCAAGCATTGTGGAGGCAATGTGATCGTCTGGGGGTCCTTTGGTGGTGGTAAAGTGGGAGATTTGTACAGGGTAAAAGGGATCTTGAAGAAAGAAGGCTATCACTCCATTTTGCAACCCCATGCCGCACACTGTGGACGGCGCTTAATTGGAGCCAATTTCCTCCTACAACAGGACAATGACCCAAAGCACAGATCCAAACTATTTAGGGAAGAAGCAGTCAGCTTGTATTATGTCTATAATGGAGTGGCCAGCACAGTCACCGGATCTCAACCCTGTTGTGGGAGCAGCTTGACCGTATGCTACGTAAGAAGTGCCCATCAAGCCAGTCCAACTTGTGGGATGTTCTTCAGGAAGCATGGGGTGAAATCTCTTCACATTACCTCAACAATTTGACAACTAGAATGCCAAAGGTCTGCAAGGATGTAATTGCTGCAAATGGAGGATTCTTTGACGAAAACAGAGTTTGAAGGACACAATTATTGTTTCAATTAAAGATCACTATTTATAACTGTGTCATAGTCTTGACTACATGTCCTATTCCTTTTGCAACTCATTTCATGTATGTTTTCATGGAAAACAAGGACATTTCTAAGTGACCCCAAACTTGTGAACGGTAGTGTCCATAATGCAGAACTCATAATAAATGTCATTCATCTCTGATTTCTCAGTGATAACAGTGACACAGAGCTTGCAGTTATCTAAGGCACTCTTGGTTTTGAATGTACTGTATCCTGAAGTCGTGGCGCTATCTTCATGTAATGCTGGTGCTTGTCTGTGTGCTGGACATTAAGAGAGAGGTAGTGGATGGGAGATAATCATCTGAGGTATTTTAAATGTGTTTAATTGCGTTCTTTGTTTTACATATGCCTACTGGTCTCTCTGACTGCACATGGAAATACTGCATTTGGAAAGGCACATGTTTTAGCTGTACACCAGACCTCCATTTATTTATTGTTAAGTAGTGTTCTAACAGAAATGTTCAATGAAATATTAGGTAAAGGTTTAAACTGTCAAATGCTCTCTTGCTCTTACCAATACCCTAATTGTACATTGATATTCCCTTTCAATTACCTTATTCTCTTCAAGTCTTAAATAAAGTTGAAGAAAACACAACAAATCTCAAGCAAGCTATCGCTCCTAATCTATCCACACGATTTAGCTAAATAAATAATTCCATAAAAATATAGTGTTGAATTATTCACTCCAGTTCCAATTTACCCGCCACCTACCCCCATTTAAGACCGGGATGCTGTTGCGTCTATGGATTTGCTTTGGTTTGGGAGTCTCTTGCTCTGGCTGCGCCAACTCTACCCAGTAAAATCTGTGCTAATTGGAATCCCATTGAAGCATATTTACTGTTAAAAAGCCAATAACATGTTTTTGCACAAACATCTAAATGAAACTTTGTTTTGAAATTGTTGCACAGATCGTAATGGCCAGAGACATTTTGGGTTTCCGGAATTGGTTTGACTACGCGTGGAGTTGTGCAACACGTGTGAGAAACACGGGTAAATGCATTTCATTTGAACCATTTAATTATGTTTGGCTTTCTATGCTAAATTTATGATGTAACTTAATTTGCTGCACGATTGTACCACTATGTTGCCCAATGTTGCATCAGAATTTCTCAATCGCCTTAACTTTTCTAAGTAGAGAGAGTTAATTATTGGTATCGTCTGCAAAAATATCACACACGGTGAGAAGGGACCCAATATCAAGTGTTGTCTGTCCTAACCATAGCCTATGATTTGAATATGATCTAACGGCCACAATGTGATGATTTTGATGCATCTAGTGGACTCTTAAAAATACAAGAGCCATCAGTAAACCTTTATTTTACTGCCCACTTATTACTAGGTAACAACTAGGTAAATACCTATTAACAATGAAGCCATTGATAATACCATGTGAATACCAGATACTTGCAGGTCAACTAACACTCTTTATCAGGATGATTGACTTAAAGATTCTGGGTTCTGACTCCTAAACTTGGAATAATGTTCATTATCAGTTCATTATCCTATTGAAATATTGAGTGCAATGGTCTCTAGAGAGTTGACACCAGAAGTTAATGGTTATCTGTAGGAGGAATGTTTATGGTAGAGGCAATTAAGCTTAGAATGTACTGAGTGCAGGGAAGACAATCACTGATAAGAGTGGAGAGCTGTGGATTAGTGAGGAAGGGGGTCGAGGTCAGGTCAGGTCAGGTCAGGTCAGGTCAGGTCAGGTCAGGTCAGGTCAGGTCAGGTCGCATTAAGGGAAAAGGAGCAGTTTATTGCCCATATCACTTAACTTCCTGCCTAGCAATGAAGATGTAATGTTTGGAGAGAAGGAGGAGACTCCACCCAAAGTGAGGTGTATATATATATATATATATATGACCATTGGTGGAAATATGTTTTTGTCTTAACTAGCTGTATTGACACAATGGGTGAATAAACTTGGTTTGAGCTTTATTAAGCGTCCGTGAGTTTTAATAGGTTCATTTAGAACCTAACAAAGGTATTTATGTGGTAAGTAGGTGGTAATAAATATATAAAATATCACAGATGTTGGGACCAGGTGTTTACATAGTAAGTACCTTGTCCTTACTTATAAGGTCCTCAATTCTAGCCTTTTGGACTAAAAAGAAGTTGAATAATTACATTTTGTTACTTTGTATTTACTAAGTAAGTATGTAATACTTGCTTGGTTCCTAATAAGTACATTTGGGATTAAATAATTACCATCTATTTCATTTTTGTTACTAGGTATTTTCCCATTTATTACCTAGTAACGGCTGGGCTGTAAAATGAAGGGTTACCGAACCATACTCAATTCAGCTAACCGAGGGATTGATGATTAGTTGTGTTAGGTGCTGCTTATGTGCTGCATGGGTGAGAACACAATTGTGCACCTCTGTAGGTCCCAAGGACCCAGTATAAGAAACCGTGTCTAAAAATGCTCATTGTTATTTTATCTGTCACTCTCAAATTCGCCACAGATTTGATCCATATCTGATAGAGAAAACAAAGGAAACTAAAAACATCAATAGTAAGGAAAATTCAGGAATGCAAAACAACACACCTTCGTCTGTCCTTAATTAAACTGAGGTATTTGGGCTTAGGAACACATTTCCATAAAGATTGGCATTTAGAAGCATAGCTGCACAGAATAAAAATCCATTTCTTCTCCTTCATGGTTTGTGTCATGCAAATTATCTCAATGTTTGCCTTTCTCACTCTTTGTCGTCAGGGTCTGAGTCAAACAGGCAATTAGATAAATCATAAAAGAATACAGTTTCTGTTCTGCTGTTGTGTACTTCAGAACTAACAGAACCCAATGCTTCTGGTCTGGAGGTCGGTGATGGTTCTTTTTTTCACGTGGTTAATGATGATTTGTTAATGGAGTAAAGCTACACTGTAAATTCACACTTGGAGTTGCCTGAACATTGGTTGGCTACAAGTCAGATTTCTGGAACAGAAGAGGGGATATTTAGATCCTGTTTAATGAGGGGTTGTAGATATTAATCAGGGAGCAATAGGCTAATAATAAAGTCGTACCCTGATAAATGACTGTATCTCCCTGAGCTCCTCCGGCTCCATAGTACTCCATAGTAGTATTTATCTGATTCTCAAACATGAGGGGGGCAGAGAATTGAAAATATTTGCCAGTTATAGATAAGGCCCCTTATGCTTTGGTCAACACTGTTGCTCTGAGATGAGGAGAAAGCACAGTCCTAGGTGATTGTGACATCTCACGATAGAGATGTAAATGATGCCAGAGGTTTTGGACTGTTGAGAGGTTCAAGGTCAAGTGAAACACCATGACTGCTCAAATCTACTGGACATTGACTCATGGCTATTGTCCTCGTAAAGTAGATTTTCCTCACAGCGAACCAACATAAGCAACCCAAAGTTACTCCCTTATTCAGTCTATAATATTGGCCACGCTTAAAATACATGGCCAAGTACATGCCGTACTGTAACTGTCTATTCGTAGGATGTGCAAGAAATTGTAATGACATTTGTAGCACTGACGACAATAAGAAAGCTGGATAATATCTGAGTTTGCTGAGAGCACAGGAAGTGTTCCCAATACCAGGGTAAAGGTAGCATTACCTATTCAATCTAGTACAAGATCCTAGTCATAACCAGAGGTATAATGTGCAGATGAAGCAGGATAATGGCAAATCAACCCCTTGCATGTCCAAAAAAATGGCAGACAACAGCCTCAACATTGTAAACTCCAAGCTGGCGTGCCCCCTTTGTACGTCTCACTGCACCGACTAACCCCGAACAACCCATAACCACCATGCAGTTAACAAGCGTCACCTCTGCACCAGCCTCGATCCTGTTTCATCCGTGACAATCTCTCTCACCTGCCAGGGAGGTGTTCCTGCTCTCTTCCTCCTTAATGTCGCATAAATTCGGCGAGATGTCTTCAAGTTTACCGTCTCACATCACAGTTCATCAGTGATCGTCTCTCTTCCCGAGCAGCCTCCCTCCTAATACCCCACAGCTCACTCAGACATTCTCCTCACTATACACAACCGACACACAGATATGGATATCCAATTATTTTCCCCTAGTCCACAGTGTTTTGTTAGTGCCATTTTTCTTCTCTGTTTTGTTCCGCCTCTGCTTTGGGTGAGAGAAAAGATTGAGATACAATTAGATTGGCATCATAATCTCCCCTGCATGGCTCCGCTTGGCTGGCTCTCTGCTAGGTGGAGCGAGGAAGGTAATTGAAAAGGACAGGGGCGTGTGTGGTGTCTGAGGAATGTGTGTGGGTTCCTCTCCGCACAGAAGGGCCGTGCTAGGTCAGGGCCTGCTGCCTTTCTGACAACACACACAGAACCCCAAGACTTTAAGGAGTGACACAAGCAGCCTTGTGTGTGGGCGTGTATGGCTGTATAGTGTTGTATAATAAGAACAAGTAATTCAAGCTTTGTAATATATTTTATATGTCATAAACTACCACTGTATACAGTAAATCAACTACTCATGACACATTCAAGGCAGCTTTCAACAGTATACTAGTGGTGGCGAATAAAAAGTACTTTACAGAAACCCGCAATTGAGTGGGACAATGTAATCAGGAAATACTAGCAACACCATTAGACCATGCCCTTAAGTGAATGGAGCTCCATGAATAGACATATTGATTATAGCGGACAAAAGAATCAGGCTGTGTGAGTAGGGTCCTTGAGTAATTCTAGGAATATATCAGACGTCTACAAATTCATCAGGAATTCTACGAATTCAACATGAGTACATTCAGAGAGATAGCACCAGTTCAACACATGGTTATTTGTTACAGGGGCCTCTCTGCATCACTCTCCTTCTTTCTCATTACCCCACCCTCATTCTCTTTGTCTGGACAGTCTTGGTCTCCAGCTGTCATCTGTCCGATTCCATCAATCCCTTGCTCGCTGTCATTGGAATGGAGCAATTTCCCGGACTGAAACGGGGTCCAGACAGGCTGCAGGGCTAACGAGCCGTGCCTTCTGTTCTAACCGGGGAGACAGAGAGGGAGAGAGAGAGTTCAGTTGGTCACCTTTAAACCGCAGCTTTATTTGCATGCACGGCCCATCACTCTCGGTGGCTAACCACTGCGGGGTAAATCAAGGCCCTTGAGGAGAATGAAAAGTGTCTTCAGAGATAAACCTGGAAAGGAATAACAGCCGTGGTCCCGCCACTGGTGCATTTCCATTCAATGGTCGGTGAATATAGCGACTGCATAAATAAGACCTGATTTCATCCCCTTCCAGCCAGTCCACTTCATCTATAACCAGTAACTGTGGGAATGAGTACATTGCAACCTTTGAAGCGCATGGACTATGTAATGAGAGGAATTGTTTTCACACTGTACCCTCACATTGATACAGAATGTGCACGTTACTTTGAAGTGTGAAAACTTGACATGGTCTACATCTGTGGATATGCTTCATCAGCTAATATGGACAAGGCATGGGACAAGGTATGGAAAAGGTCCGGCATGGAATAGCCAAAGTGAAGTTAGTTATGAGACCTGTAAGTACTGTAAAGGGCTGTGCTTATGTTTTTCAAATCCACACCTAAGGGTTTCTGTACTATTAAGTATTCTTTAACTGACCATGAAAAGATTCCAGGAAGTCTCATCCACAGAGCTCCTAGTCCTAGAACGTTCAGTTTGAAGCTGTTGCATTCCTGTCCATGCCTAGAAAAGGTAGGATTCACAGCTTACCTAGACTACCAACATCTAAAAAGACAAAGAAGTGTTCTTCAAGGGAGCTCTGACAGACAAAATTAGGTATTTTGCTGGCCCAAAAAAAGAAATCAATGGGCATATTATGAAAAGCTGTATGTCTAGGAATGTGAGAAAGAATGCTTCACTTTTGTGGTTTGAATTTTTACTCTGACTTATTTTGTAGCATCACACGAAAAGGCCCGTGTTTGTTTTGAAAATGTGTTTTCTTTTGCTTGTCTTATACAGAACTGTGCTTTCCAGTAGCAATACAAAATCATGATAATAACAGTTGACAAGTTGTTCTGCCTAGTTTAAGTCTAGTGTAATGTGCTGATGCACTCTACAGTTGGGTGGATAACAGAGGTAATTCATTAACCTTTCTTAATTAATCGTGATGTTGTTGAGAGACAGGGAGAGAGACACCACAGCCTGAGCGATGGCTCTATCGACACTCCTATGTTCATATATCAGAACAGGACTTGTAAAACACTTTCAACTTATTGCGTGTGTACATGTCTGTCCGTGTATGCATGTCTTTGATCCAGGACTGCTGGGGGAGAATATTTAAATGTTCAGTTTAGACAAGTGCGGAGGCCCTCTGGGCCTGGGCTCCAGGCTTCCCTTTGTCTGGATAACTCATGGCATTACGCATCAGAAGATTTACATAATGCAGGAAAGGATTCAACTCAGGTAGACCAGCACCAATAAATCACTCTCATTGAGAGAGAGAGAGAGAGAGAGAGAGAGAGAGAGAGAGAGAGAGAGAGAGAGAGAGAGACTGTATACTGCCAAAGCCAGAAATAGCTTATCAATTAAGATAAGCTTTCTGAACACTCTCTAAGACAGATGCATGCTCATTTTGAATCTCAGTGCATGGGGGATCCAGGAAACTGCCTGCCATGATGCTGTTCTTTATTGCATGTTATTGCATATTGTAGAGAGAGAGAGAGGATTAAACATCTCTCAATGTGCAGGATCAAAACCTCTCAAAATCCTCAGTAAGGACTAATTATGTTATTCACTCACAATGGGCTTATGTCAAAACAATGTATGGGTTCAAGCTACATAATAAAACCAAGTCTAGAAACAGATATAGACTGAGCCTGTATTTTCCTCATTATAAACTGGATGGTTTGAGCCCTGAATTCTGTTTGGCTGAAAGCCATGATATATCAGACCATATACCACAGGTATGAGAAAACAATTAGTTTTACTGCTCTAATTACATTGGTAACCAGTTTATAATAGCAATAAGGCACCTTGGGTGTTTGTGGTATATGGCTAATATACCACATCTCCTCTGGCCTTATTGCTTAATTATACCATGTTTTTTTCTGTGTACCGTTGTATGTTTTTCTTCCTCCTGCCATACCGGTACTGCTACGTTCAGTTTGTCATTGAAAATACTCCACAAACCTTTACAGAGGCATTGATTTTTTGTTGAAGTATTGTGGTCACTACAATACATGACCAGAGGTAGATTATAAAAAAGTATGTCATGTGTGTAGCACAATAGCCATAGCCTTCTCCAAAGCACCACTAATGCCTCCAAACCGCCTGCCACCACATACTTGGCAGGATCTTGGACGGGTCCTGACTCCCGCAACTGAAACCACTTTGCAATCACCCAGCTGCATAGGCTTGAGCAATCAACCTGACAAGACAAAAGGTTGAATGAGTTTGAAGTCAGCAAAGCTGAGCTGAGGGCCTAATCACACAATTGTCTATTTGCTCCATCCCAACAGGTACAGTACATCACTGGATGCCTCAGCTGCAATACTCCCCTGAACCCCTCTATCCTCAACATCTTGGCCGACCTCTACCTGAATTTTCCTCCCCTAAAGTGCTTTTAACTGTGTATTTGAGTCCTATTTCCAGTAAACGCTGAAAGAGCTCCTGCAGTAGCTACAAATGGTTACACCAGTTTTAACCATAAAAAAAAACATCTTGGTATCCATTACCGGGAGTTACAGGATAGGTACTGTTTGGTTTAGCAAAGAGAATTCTCTGCCAACCTTAGCTGGCGATAGTGTCTTCGTCCTCGATTTATGTAAACAGGAGTCTCATAAAATGTCTGTGTCCAGTTGGAGGGGGTCCGTTTGAATTGAGAGAATGCACTGTTATCAAAATAAATACTTTTTTTTGCTCCATGTACTTTTCCAACAATGTGTATGCTGCCAGATAGGTGGGTTTTCCACCCCCAAATGCTGCAAGATATGATGACAGACACCTGTCTTGATCAATGAGAGAAGACTTTAAATAGACAAGATGGAGGCGTAGACATCGATGGATTACTTCAGGGAGCAAAAAAAATATATATATTTATTTGAATAATGGAGCATTTTCTAAATTCAAACGGACCCCTGCAACTGGACACAAACATTTTATGAGACTGTTTCCACGAATCAAGGACGACGACAGTATCGTCAAGCTAATTTTGGTCGGACAGTACCTATCCTGTAACTCCAACTAATGGAAAATAAATGTTTTGGGGGGTTAAATCACATTATCTGGTGTGACAATCAGTAGCTACACCTGCAGTACCTATTTGGTTGGCAGCATTTATACTACCAAGTCCAGCTGGCAATCTTATCCATATCCATGGGATTGCTTATATATTCTTAAAGAGACCAAGTTTTCCTATCTCAATCGTTCCCCTTCCTGTTGAAGACTGAATTCCATCACAGCAAGAATATTCCGCATTTAAAAATCCACTGCCTTGCAGTGATATGTTTGAGTATTTTGACAGTAGTTAGATAACATAGGACATGCAAATCTCAGCTTTTCATTGTTTATTACAATCATTCTGGAACTATTTCTGCCCAACGCTGTATTCTGCAGTCTGTGGGTTTTATATTCTTGTGGATCAGACTTTGGAAGCCTGTAGGGGATATTTAGACTAATATTCCCAACTTCATGCTTCATGTTGGCCAATGCCTGCTTCCAAACACAATCCCACTTTGGCCTCTGTCTCAACCCTGGGGCTGATGTGTCAGTTACTGAACATCTAACATTAACATCAGCCCCAGACTCAGTCTCTGGGTCATGCACCATGCTTCTTCCTGTAGCAAAACAGTCATGTATCTGATTTAACACAACACAGCAGTAGTTTACATGATCAGGAAGGATAAAGCTATTACATCCAACTCTGTTGGAAGAAAAATGTGATAATTTGGCAATATTATTCAGAACATTAAGAAACACAAAATGCTCATAATGTGATTCCCAAGTGAAGTGAAATATCTGAATTAAAATGGACAAATAAAAGCTGGATCAATATGGTTATTGACCATATCTAATTTGTAGATCTTTATGTCTGATATGATTGCAGTAAATGTAGAGTTGCAACAGTTAGAGGTTATTTCAAAGGCGAATATTTCATTTATCACCCTTTGAGCAACTTGTCTCAGGCTTGTTCTAATGGAGAAGCCAGCATTCTAACCCTGTGTAAACTCCAAGTCCACTCAGCACAATATGAATTGGTACGAGTGAACGATAATTGCTAAAAAGTTGCTCAAACGCTATGAATGACCAAACAAATCACTTTGTCTGCTGCTCATGGTGGAATGAGGCTAATTTATGTCCCAGCTCTGGCTATAATGTGTGCTCATTTGCTCACGCCCCCCTCCTGGCCCCCTGCCACTCTGCTGAGTGTCTTACTTAACCCTCGCCTGACATTTAAAAGCAAGGGGAAGTGGCATGGCTGCCATACATGAAAAATGAATGTGATGTTTTGACTAGGTAAACATCTTATTTTGCACTTTTTCCCGAATTGTGCAACTCATTTGTAGGGTTTGCCTGAGAACAGTGGGACTTCCTGGGGTGAGCTTGGCTAGGCTGCTTTCCAGTTGCAGGGGGAGAAAGAGGGAGATGAGGGGGAAAGAAAGATGGAGTGTGAAAGGGGAGACAGAGAGAGGAAGAGGGCGAGAGAAGGGGTGTGAGAAAGAGAGACACAAAGAGAGAGAAAGAGAGAGAGGGAGAGAGAAGGAGTGAGAGAGAGAGAGACAGAGGAGAGATAGGCGGACAGACAAACAGACAATTTGGTTATGCGCCAATTTATTTAAAATGAGCTGAATACCACTCAGCAGCATCATGCTCACTATACATAGGGAATGAGTTATGTCTGCTTTTCACGTTTTGTGTAATCTTTGGGACTATTAGCTATGCTGACTAATGCTGATGGATGAGTGAGAATTACATTGCAGTGGTTCATGTTCATATTACCTTCCAGACAGGAATAGTTGGTTTGAAATCGATTGTGGAGTATTATCTGACCTTGTCAATTACTCATCCCTGATATTCATTTTTTAAAATTGAACCTTTATTTAACTAGTCAGTTAAGTCAGTTAAGAAAAAAAACGTATTTACAATGACGGCCTACCAAAAGGCAAGAGGCCTCCTGCGGGGCCGTGGGCCGGGGATTAAAGCAAATAATAATTTAAAAAAAATACAATATAAATATAGGACAAAACACACATCACAACAAGAGAGACACAACACTACATAAAGAGAGACCTAAGACAACAACATAACAAGGCAGTAAAACATGACACCACAGCAATGGTAGCAACACAACATGACAACAACATGGTAGCAAGACAACATGGTAGCAGCACAATAACATGGTACGAACATTATTTGGCAATGTCAACAGCACAAAGGTCAAGAAGGTAAAGACAACAATACATCACACAAAGCAGCCACAACTGTCAGTAAGAGTATCCATGATTGAGTCTTTGAATGAAGAGATTGAGATAAAACTGTCCAGATTGAGTGTTTGTTGCAGTTCGTTCCAGTCGCTAGCTGCAGCGACTGAAAAGACGAGCAACCCAGGGATGTGTGTGCTTTGGGGACCTTTAACAGAATGTGACTGGCAGAATGGGTGTTGTATGTGGAGAATGAGGGCCGCAGTAGATATCTCAGATAGGGGGGAGTGAGGCCTAATAGGGTTTTATAAATAAGCATCAACCAGTGGGTCTTGCGATGGGTATACATAGATGACCAGTTTACAGAGGAGTATAGAGTGCAGTGATGTGTCCTATAAGGAGCATTGTTGGCAAATATGATGGCCGAATGGTAAAGTACATCTGGCCGCTCGAGAGCATGGGTAGTATGGTCATATGAATCAGGGTTAGTTTGGCAGCTGGAGTGAAAGAGGAGCGATTACGATAGAGGAAACCAAGTCTAGATATAACTTTAGCCTGCAGCTTTGATATGTGCTGGGAGAAAGACAGTGCACTGTCTAGCCATACTCCCAAGTACTTGTATGAGGTGACTACCTCAAGCTCTAAACCCTCAGAGATAGTAATAATACCTGTGGGAAGAGGGGCATTCGTCTTACCAAACCACATGACCTTTGTTTTGGAGGTGTTCACAGCAAGGTTAAGGGTAGAGAAAGCTTGTTGGACACTAAGAAAGCTTTGTTGTAGAGCATTTAACACAAAATCCGGGGAGGGGCCAGCTGAGTATAAGACTGTGTCATCTGCATATAAATGGATGAGAGAGCTTCCTACTGCCTGAGCTATATTGTTGATGTTTACCGAGAAGAGCGTGGGGCCTAGGATTGAGCCTTGGAGAACGCCCTTGGTGACAGATAGGCAGACTTTATGCACTTCACTCTTTGAGAGAGGTAGTTAGCAAACCAGGCCAACGACCCATCAGAGACACCAATACTCCTTAGCCAGCCCACAAGAATGGAATGGTCTAACGTATCAAAAGCTTTGGCAAAGTCAATAAAAATAGCAGCACAATATTGCTTAGAATCAATGGCAATGGTGACATCATGGAGAACCTTTAAGATTGTGGTGACACATCCATAACCTGAGTGGAAACCAGATTGCATACCCGAGAGAATACTATAGACATCAAGAAAGCCAGTCAGTTGATTATTGACAAGTTTTTCCAACACTTTTGATAAACAGGGCAAAATAGAAATAGGCCTATAACAGTTAGGATCAGCTTGATCACCTCTTTAAATAAAGGACAGACTGTGGCTGCTTTCCGAGCAATTGGAACCTCCCCAGAAAGGAGAGACAGGTTAAAAAGGTTGGATATAGCCTTGGCGATCATAGGGGCAGCATCCTTAAAGAAGAAAGGGTTTAAACCATCTGACCCAGATATTTTTGGGGGGTCAAGTTTAAGGAGCTCCGATAGCACCTTGGACTCAGTGAATGCCTGCAGGGAGAGACTTTGTAGCGGGGCAGGGGAAAAAGAGAGAAGCATCGGGATAGTCGCATTAGAAGGGGTGGGAGATGAGGAAATGTTGGACAGGCAAGGAGGCATGGCTGAGACAAATAGGAATCCTGACTTAATGAAGTGGTGATTAAAGAGCTCAGCCATGTGATTCTGGTCAGTAACAACCAAATCATCAACATTAAGGGACATGGGCAGCTGTGAGGAGGAGGGTTTATTCTCCTGGTTTTAACCGTTTTCCATAACTTCTTGAGGTTAGACCCACAGAGAGAGAACTGCTCCTTAAAGTAACTAACTTTGGCCTTCCTGATAGCCTGTGTGCACTTATTTCTCAATTGCCTGGACGACAGCCAGTCAGCCTGAGTATGCATGTGCCGAGCCTTTCGCCAAATGCAAATCTTGAGCTGGAGTAACTCTGCAAGATCACGGTCGAACCAGGGGCTGAACCTGTTTTTCATTTTCATTTTCTTTATGGGGGCGTGATTGTTAACAATACCACTGACAATATCAAAAAAAGAAAGTCCAAGCGTCTTCGACAGATGGGATGAAGCTGATTCTATACCATACCATGAAGGAAGTCTTGCTCATTAAAGTTTTTTAGCAAGCGTCTATGACAAATCAGGACAGTTAGTTTGACTGAGCAACCATTACGAACACAGGCTGCAAAACAATGATCACTAAGGACATTACCAAAAACACCAGACTGATACCTAGCAGGATTATTTATGTGGATAACATCGAGGAGAGTAGCCTTTTCTGTGTGTTTGGAGTCATACCTTGTGGGATTGGTGATAATCTGAGAAAGATTAAGGGAGTCCCACTGCTTTAGGACTTGGTCAGGTGGTTTAAGCATGTCCCAGTTTAGGTCACCTAGCAGGACAAATTCAGACTTAGTGTAAGGGGCCAGGAGAGAGCTAAGGGCAACAAAGAGCTATTTGAAAGTTTAATGCTTAAAACCAGCAAATCAAATTGTTTGGGGACAGACTTGGTGGAGATAACCGAGCACTGAAGGTGATCCTTGGTAAAGATTGCCACTCCCCCCACCTTTGGAAGATCTGTCTTGCAGAAAAAGGATATAACTAGAAAGGTTAACATCCGTTTTCAAAACACTCCTCCTTAACCACGTCTCAGTAATGACCTCTGCATTGGAGCTGTGAACCCACACTTTCAATTGGTCCATTTTAGGTAATAAGCTTCTAGTGTTAACATGCAGAAAACCCAGGCTTTTATGAGAGCAGAAATCAGTGAAGCAGATATCGGAGCAAGTCAGAATTGAGGCTAGCAACAGTAGATGGGCCAGGGTGTACATGCACATTTCCAGATATCATCAGCAGTAATACAATCAAGGCACGACATAGCACAGGGAGAGCTCTGCAGTGCTGATTTATGACATCTGAGTGTGCATCAGATGGCAACAAGATCATATTGTACAGCAATTTCATCAGGTAACATGAACACAAAGCCGGCGAGAGGTGGTTAGAATAGGATGTGATGCCAAAAGTCTGTGTATCCAATAGAGTCTGTCCCACAGTTGGTTAAAGAAAGTTTGTAGTCAACAAAGTATGCAGGAGTCATGAGGCAAATAGAAACATTGCAAAATGCACAAGAAAAAAATCTAATATATGACGACATGGGGCTAGCCATTGTAAATTCAGAGTCACTCGCCCCAACAGTGCATGCGTGCTGGAGGCGAGCGAAAGCTCGGGAAAGAGCGGTGAGTGCGATCGAGGTACCTGTAACAGACAGGGGGAGACAGGCCAGGGCAGACGGTGAACAGATCGCCAGGTGGAATCTAAGCAACGGTGCAGCAGGCAACGGGAGTAGATGTCACACCCACTTGGAAGAAGCTTTATTTCTGGAGGCAGATTTCTTGTATAAAATGCCAGTGAGTCTCCTGACACTTTGAACAGCAGCAGGGGGCTTCAGAGGACGCTTCAAAGACTCCTGACACTTGTTGGGCCAAAAGCCCTTTTCTTCACACCTTAGTGCTAATTGAATTTGTATCAATGTTTAGAAATGTCCGTGTTAGCCCTCCTAGCTAGCCTGTCATTTGATATTAATGCTCCTGTTTACCAGCAACTCTGTATTACAGCTTGAAGAAGGTCTTATGACTGCAACTTTGGTTGAAGTGACCCATTAAAAAGTTTCACAGGAAGCAGGAGTGGTGGTGGTGTGAGCACTCCTTTAGCTCCAAAGTGTTACCACCATTACGTCAAAACTTACTGTAACATTAATGAAAAGCATTAATCATAGAGGAGCCCTGTACCTCATAAATGTCATGTGACGGTATCTTTGTATCTTCATCTCCATTTTTACAGGATCATATCCCAGGAGAAAGAAACCCACTGAATTGTTGATGAGGGTTGCGTAAGATCCTCATAGTGCAGGTCCCTGCCTGGATTCAGGGTTTGTGTGTGGCAAACTTTTTTGAGGGTGGGCCACTTCTGACACATGCATTTACAGTAGCTTGATTCTCTCATACTTGTTCTCTCTAACTTGTATGTGGATATCTCTCTCTCTCTCTCTCCCTCTCTCTCTCTCTCTCTCTCTCTCTCTCTCTCTCTCTGCTCTGTGGAGTGGCTATCGGGCAGATGGATTGATGATCATAAATGGCTGCTCATGAAGCGTACTGTGTAATATGTGAGTGAGGTCCTGATTGATGACTTTCTCCAGGCTAATGAATGTCAGCTCAGCGCTGGGGGCCACAGCAGCCAGCCCAGCCATGTTAGCATGCCCCAGAGGCCTCTCACTCACCACAGGCCTTTCATGTCCTCCTAAACAAATAGTAAAAACAAATCAGTTAAAAGGCTATTATAGACATTTGCAGGGGTGGACTGGGAGACTAATTCTGCCCTGCATTTTATCCACACCAGCCCACATCACTGTGAGCGCCTCTAACTCACCTTTTTTTGCCTCCCTGTGGTGCTGTCTATCTATCTCAGCATCTTTTCTGCGATCACACTGTGACTATTTTTGCTCTGTCTGTCTGTCTGTCTGTCTGTCTGTCTGTCTGTCTGTCTGTCTGTCTGTCTGTCTGTCTGTCTGTCTGTCTGTCTGTCTGTCTGTCTGTCTGTCTGTCTGTCTGTCTGTCTGTCTGTCTGTCTGTCTGTCTGTCTGTCTGTCTGTCTGTCTGTCTGTCTGTCTGTCTGTCTGTCTGTCTGTCTGTCTGTCTGTCTGTCTGTCTGTCTGTCTGTCTAAGCCTTATACATTACAAAAGCCAAGCCTGGCATATGTGCTAATACAGGGTTCCAGACTAACATTTTCCCCTGGTGTCACTGGTGCCACTGTCTTCTCCAGTTGGTGGCACCAGCCCATGATTTAGTCGAACCAAAATCATGCATAGTGCTTTATTAAGAAGTGTAATAATTAGACTACTGAGGTATTCAAGAAATAAGTTGTTTCGTCTCACACTTCCAAGACAGGAGTGCATGATTCAAGATATTTCGATGTGCAACCTAATAAAGTGATTGGCAGGAATTTTGGATTGACAATTAGACCATAGTTGCTGTATTTTACTGTCAAAATAGGACTCCAGAATATCCCCCCCAAAAATGTATCCAATAGAGATGAATTACACACATCGTTAATGTGTGTAATAATGTGGTTCAGTACGTAGAGCATGGCACGTGCAATGCTAGGGTTGTGTGTTTGATTCCCATGTGAGACCAGTAGATAATAGCTTCTACTAAAATGTAAGACTGATCAAATGTATTTATAAATAACTTTTTACATCAGCAGATGTCACAAAGTGCTATACAGAAACCCAACCTTAAACCCCAAACAGCAAGCAATGCAGATGTAGAAGCACAGAGGCTAGGAAAAACTCCCTAGGAAGAAACCTAGAGAGCAACCAGGCTCTGAGGGGTGGCCAGTCCTCCCCTGGCTGCGCCGGGAGGAGATTATAAGATCATTTGGGGTTCAACAACTGTTGAAGTGGATACTCAAAACACATTAAATCTGAACTATGGGATCTTAAGCACAACAAATCTGTAACATATTGCATTAATTGTATTTGTAACATCTCGCAAAAATGGCAAAAATCATGATCCAACAGTAAATGTAAGATCCTAAATAAATCTTGCAGATGTAGGCTCCTACCCATGAGACCTGGAGGCCTAATTCCCTCGCACCGCTCCATATCGCAAAGCCATTTCAAATATCTTGGTTGTAAAATAGTTGCTATTGAGCTGAGAATCGTTTCAACCCTGAAGTCTTCATCAGGCATCCAGGTCGTTATCAAGCATTGGACGCCTGATGAAGACTTCAGGGTCGAAACGTTGTTATAATTAAATCACCTGGGAGCATGAACAGCAGTGTGCAGCATATTCCTTTCTATTTATTAACTCCAACACCTGCAAAATGTACCTGGGTGTGCGTATGTTCTTCAGCTTTAAATATAAATTATACCCACAGAAAGCTGAGACCCTCCTTTCGACAGGACAAGGGGAGGAAGCTTCCAAAGCTGTGTTTTCCCATAATTTCATTTTTAAATGTTATATGATCAGAACGCATTTTCTCTACAGCTTGCTAAATCACAGTCACAGGCCCCAGTGGAACAAGCACATGAGCAGGGCAGACACTTTCATTGCAGGAATCATTAGAATAATGCACTTCACTGTTTGACCAAATCATGGTTTTAGCCACCCCCAAAAATGTATGTTTTGAGTGAGGTGACAGAATGTAGAATGTGCTCTTTCTAAATTTCTGGGGACCTTTTCCATTTTTTACTACCCGTGACTTTGGCTGTCTAATTGATGACAGAGTCAGAGCAGGTCTCTTTGCTGATGCCACATTTGACTTTGATTGAGAGTTTGCGTGACCTCAGCTGAGGCTATCAGAAAACCTGGCCAGCCCATCTTGGTAGGGAGCCTTTGCCAACTCAGCCAAAGACACATTAGAGATAACAAAGATATTTTGCAAAAATAGTAATTCAAAAAATCTGAACAGGCCCACCTTTTTCACATTTTTATTTCATACTCCCAATTTAGACCAGCCCACCCAATAACAAAAATACACTCTTAGAAAAAAAGATGCTATCTGAAACCTAAAAGGGTTCTTTTGCATTCCCCATAGGAAAATCCTTTCAAGAACCCTTTTTGGTTCCAGATAGAATCTTGTTTGATTCCGTGTAAAACCCTTTCCATAGAGGGTTCTACCTGGAATCCAAGATGGTTCTACCTGGAACCAAAAAGGGTTCTACCTGGAACCATTTGTCTAAGAGTGTATGGTGTACTAAAATGGCTTTCAGGGCATCTTCAACCCAGAAGACCCTAGCAACAGTGTGTGTAAAGAAACATAGATGGAGACACTCAAAACAACAAATAAAACAAAGATTTTAAAAAAGTGATGTAATTTAAAACTTAAAAGATATTAGGTGTGCTGTGTTCTGACAGTAGCACTGAATTTTGTCTTAAAATATAAAAATCTGTGCTTTTCAAATGGCTTCTCCCACAGTAATATCAGTAGCTCATCAACCCTCTGCCAATACCACCTTCAGCATGGTTTCTGTTCAGCTTTATGCTCTGCTCCCTGTTGTTCTTTTGTAATGAAAAGATGAAGCACTACATTCAGTATTTATGGGTTTCTACCATGTAATATTCCACCATATCTTCTCCAGGCTGAAATAGCTACTTCTCTACTGTACAAGTGGAAGATGGTTCCAAGGTTTATCAAGAGACCTTTCAGCTGGGAAGATATAAACAAGAACTATTTGCATTTCAATACAGCGTGAACATGAAGTGAGCTCAAGACTTCCTTCCAAACACAAGAGACGCGATGATCCTTGTGTAGGTGAGGGAATTTATCATCGTAAATCTTGACTGTCAGTAGCACAGAGAAACAGCTGAATAGACTTGAAGTGGTTTTGTGATCTGAGGAAAATGGAAATGGGCCCTCTTCACAAGCATCTGAGGTACTCTCCAATCTCCCAGTCATTGTTAATCTACAGTTGTCTCTAATTAAAAGTACATATTTGATGCATACTTTATGCCTGGTGGTTCTTGGCACACATTTTTCATTAACTACAGAAATGCACAAGTCAGAGGCCCTATTATGTTGTAAAGCAGACAGTTTTTATTCAATGTAGTATTGATCAGTTCATGTAATATTTATGTGAATCGGCCACATTGTTTCAGTTAACCATATTTGACGTTTTCAGGCAGAGTACATTTGGGGCTTTTTATTCGCTATCCAATGATTCAGATTCATCTAATAGGTTACCGAAATAGAAGCACCTTTCACCACCCACTCAGATCCTATACTTGAACATTTTCACATGAATCTGTGGATGTCTGTCTGCAAGCTGTCTGCTCTCGTCTCCTCTCCTACAATGCTCTGTTTGAGGAAGTGCCAAGACAGAAGGTCCCAGGGGTGCAAGTTTTGTGTTCATGTGAGGGCAGAGTACCCTTCTGCACTGTGCCCAGCCTGTCATATAAAAAATGACAACATGCCACAAGACGCCTAGAATTGTGAGCAACATAGTGAAAGACAACTTTCAACTGTGAAAGTGAACATAAGCTAAATTATACAGCCATGTGTTTATGTGGATCTGTATGTACTGTATGTACTGTATGTACTGTGTGTGTGTGTGTGTGTGTGTGTGTGTGTGTGTGTGTGTGTGTGTGTGTGTGTGTGTGTGTGTGTGTGTGTGTGTGTGTGTGTGTGTGTGTGTGTGTGTGTGTGTGTGTGTGTGTGTGTGTGTGTGTGTGCGCGCGTGCATGATTGTAGGCTTGTATCTACATGATGTTTTTATGTAATGTTATCCAGCGTCAATCCAGTAACTGCAGCACTGGGACACTTTTGCTGAAGCTCTTTATCTGAAGGTTCTCATAATTCTCCATTGATCAATGACAAATCAATATGGGACTCTGGGCTCAGCTATCTCCATTTGTCTATCAGCTCTGGCCTCATATGACAGCAGGCAGGGCCTGGGAGAGTCTCTGGGGAGAGCCATCTGGAATGAGGATGAATGGTACCGATGCCATATCTTCATTTGATCATCCTGTTTTTGCAGGAATATTGCTACACAGCAGGAAATGCAAACTTGTGGTGTATTTGAGGTTTAAAAAGGCTTTTAAAGTTATAATTTCCTCTTGGAAATGTTAGATTTGATTTACCCTAACAAAAAATGTTTCAACCCCTACAAAAAATATCCATTAATTATAATACAAATTACAATTCACATTTCCATTTGCTGCAATACTATTTTCCTGCTGTGGGAAACTGGCTCAAATTAAGATACGGCATCTGTAGCAGATTAAACTGACCGGCAATTGTGAGGTGGTCTACGCATTTTCCTTTGTGTTACAGCTTGTGTGTGTGTATGTTAAGAGGAACCTTGCAAGCACATCTACACCGAAGGAACGTAGAGAATACACCCGTTGTTCATGTTTCTGGAATATCATTCTAATAATTATTTAAGTACAGAGAGGGAAAGTATTCTACATTTAAAATTGAAAGAGTCCTTACATCATAGAGCCTGTGTCCTTGAGGTCTTCTCCGCAGCTCATTAGGAAGGTCTTATCATAGAAGTGCAGGCATTAGTGTCCAATGCACGTTCCTCTGGTTGCCCTTTGACCATGGTCAGGGCACACTGTCCCGGATGCCCCCAAACCTTACCTGTGCCTTATTTAAATGTCACAAGTGGTCTATATGAGTAGAGAAGGTTGTGAAGCTGATTTTCTTAGCCTCTGTTCCTGCACACAGTTCAGGTTTTTGGCTTTATTTTTTCTAGTCTGTGACCAGGATAATTGGAATTACACATTGACCCTGTGTAAGCATTGTAAATAATAGGTTGGGCAAAAAAAGGTTTGTGTGTGCGCAATTTTGAGATTACATTTCGCTTTGTACCCCAGGAAACTCTCCCCAGGAAACTACTTTGAGCCCTGCTTTTCTTGAAACCCCGTCTCAATATTGCTTTCATGAACAAGTCATTGTATTTGAACTTGACGGAAATTAACAGCGGAAGTGAACATTTTGTGAGCTGAGTCACAAAGCATGAGCAACAAATGAATGGAGACATTTAAACATAAGCTGCGTGGTTATTCTCCCACCAATCATTAGCACTGTTGTTTTTAACAGAGTGCATCGGCGGCAGCGCTCCTCACAGAGGTTTTCTCCCAGGACAGACGGCTGTGGATCCTGCATCTCCTCACCCCAGCCTCAAAGGGGTCTTCTACAAGTACATAATAATTAAATATTCAAAATACAACAAAAAGTAAACATTTTTTAAATGGATTTGTTTGCAGCTTCTTGATCGTAACGGATAAGTCCCCATATTTGTCAGGTAACATGCATTTTGAGAAGCGAAATAATGACAATTTAAGTCATTTTAAGTTGACCGATCGACCTTTGGTATTAAAATGGTGAGAATGGTGAAAACACCTTCCAGTCTCTATAAAGCTGAACACTTCAGGTTCGGCACAGAATATCCTGTATACATTTACAACCATCACAGGTATGGGATTGATGTCAAAATGGATTTATCAGCAGCAGCATCCACAGGACTCCATGAAATTAATCATTTGAACATTGGTTAACTCTGCAAAGTTTGACTAGCAACCATACTTTGGAAAACTTAACTTGAGACATACCCATTTCGCAAAATTTGGGATTTGGGTTCAGATGGTGAATGTACTTAGCATAAATCATATTTCATAACGGTCATTTTGGCTCTCCCCATTCATGCCATTCATATGTGACTTGTTTGAGGAAACTAGGCGCATGTCGCATGTTACTACTTCACAGGAGCGGCATTTGAAAGTAAACATTTAAAAAAAAATCAAAACATGTTTTTTGTTGCAAAAATGCGTTCTTGAACATGTGAACTTGCACCTTAATAACGAACTTGTATTCCATCCATAAATACGAACACAATTGTTAAATTACGAGCCTAGTTGGCTTAGCCACAGAAAAAGTCAGGAACCTTCCCGCTAGCCATGATTGGCTGAGATAATGCAAGGGCTAGACATGCTGGGAGATGAGTTTGGATTGGTCTGCCATGTAGCATGCTTCTGTCGATAACGTGAGCTGTTCAGTATGTGCTGACTGTCCTTTCTACTGTGCCATTTTTGAAAGATATAACGTTAGCCATTGAGAACTACAAACGTTTTGCTACTTTTCTCAACAACAGCCCTGAATTTATCAGGCATTATCGACAGATCAGTTAAAAAAAGTGATAGGCTACTTTCTGCACATGCCACAGTAAGTGTGAACCGGAGTGACTTGACACAATAATGGCCAAACAAGATGCAGCTACAAACAAAACAGAGTTAAATAGTTCCAATCTGCTGTGAAGCATTTAACCATGTATACGGGTAAGTCTAGCTACATTTTTAGATATAAGTTTCTAATTTAGTCTGAAAGTCATTTTTATTGCAAGTTAAAGCGTACTGTTAATTAGCTAGCAAACGTTAGCTTGCTGGCTTGCTAGCTAATGTTACGTGTATGATCTGTGTAGTAATATTATAGCTAGCTAACATTGTACCTAGTTTGTTAGATTTAGCTACTTGCAGATTCATAAAACAGCTATGACAATGTTTGTATTGGTAGTAGTATGAGTTGGGATTGTACCGGTACGTTGTTCATCTACCTAGCTAGCTACATGTCTAAACAGAAGACTCCACTTCGGCCGGATAATTACATGACCCATCAAATTACTTAGGTATGTCTGGGAGTGATTAAGGCCATCTATTGTATTTCATGAACATGTGTACATCTCTAGACAATAGTGACCCATCCACTTAGCTAGATGTGGCTGGAGGGTGGTTATAGCAGTTCCTTCACATGACCCATCAATTTAGACAAGTGTGTCGGGTAAGCATCTTTTAATAATGATAAAATATTTGTAAACCATTTTTATCTGGACACATTCTGTTTTTGATATTGCTACTATGCAAGTAACCACTTCACTATACCGTTTACACCTTCTGTACCCTGTGCATGTGACAAATAAACGTTTTATTTGATATAGTGTGTTTACCACATGGCCTCACATGGGAATCCTTGTAGAGATGGGTGGGGCTAAGGCTTAAGAGGGTGTGAACGAACGCTAAATGGGTGTAGACAAATATTTCTCCAGTAGGTATACCAAAACATTCAAGGGCCATTTTCTCAAAAGTGGGTTTAATGTTTATCAACTTTCAAGGCAAAATGACTTTCCCATTGTTCCTTAACTGCAGTGTATGATATAGCATTTTATGGCTCTGAGTCTCTACTTTTATCCAATGTAAAAAACACAATTTCAAATGTTGCTACATAAGACCGAATCGAGAAGGTCGATCACATATTGTTGTGTTTACATTCCGCTTAATTACCATTCCGTCATTTGTATGCACTCTGAAATTTCTATTGTATGTGCATTGTATGTGCAATCATCAATTCACACATATTTTTCTAAAGGATAATAAATAACATTGTGCTAGATATGTATTTAAAGGGGATGAGTTGACTGGATAACAGCATGGTTTCAGTACATGAACTGTAATCAGTGGCTTGCAGTGGCCTTCTGCCCCCTCTCTCACCGGCATGCTGTTGTATAATACCTTTAATTAAAATTTCCTTTGGAAAAACAGAGGAGCAATTAATGCTGCTTTTAAAACTTTCAATTGGAAATTCAGACTGAAAGATTCTTCATTTTTCACTTGGGTGCCCCGCAGTTCTCCTATAACAATTAGGGGCTTCAATTAATAACACAAAAAAACCTGTCTCTTCTGCCCCCACCTCGCATAAAATGGTTAGGTAAAAGCCTGAAGAGCATTGTTTTGCCGATTTGTTTGGCTGCAGGTGACTGATTGCTGGAGACATGCTGAGAAGCCCTCAATGTTCATTACATTAGATTTCCATTGTTGGAATTAAGGCTATGGCATACTGGCACAAAAGGGAATTTCAGGGTTATTTCAGGGTTCCCCCCTAACTACATTGACAGGACCACAGGGGAGAAGGTGGAAAGCTTCAAATTACTGGGCGTACACATCACTGACAAACTGAAATGGACCAACAGAGCCTCTTCAACCTCAGGAGGCTAAAGAATTTTGATTTGTCACCTAAAACCCTCACAAATATTTTAAAATGCACAATTGAAAGCATCCTGTTGGGTCGTATCACCGCCTGGTACGGCAACTGCACTGCCTGCAACCGCAAGGCTCTCCAGAGGGCAAACTACCCACACTCCAGGACACCATACAGCACCCAATGTCATAGGAAGGCCAAAAAGATCAAATACCTCCTTTTTGTTCGTGCATTTATTTCACAAATCCAAATTCACAAGGCACAGGTACTTCGTCTAGATGAAAAGTCAAAACAGTTCCATTACAGTTTGTAGAAACATGTCAAACGATGTATAGAATCAATCTTTAGGATGTTTTTATCATAAATCTTCAATAATGTTCCTAAAGGACAATTCCTTTGTCTTTAGAAATGAAAGGGAACGCAGCTCGCTCTCAAGGCCACTCGCGTGACTTAGCTCATGGCATTCTGCCAGACCCCTTCGTCAACCAGCTCTTATTCGCTCCCCCTTCACAGTAGAAGCCTGAAACAAGGTTCTAAAGACTGTTGACATCTAGTGGAAGCCTTAGGAAGTGCATACCATGTACACTGTATCTTGGATAGGCATATACTTGAAAATCTACAAACCTCAGATTTCACACTTCCTGGTTGGATTTTGTCTCAGGTTTTTTGCCTGCCATATGAGTTCTGTTATACTCACAGACATCGTTCAAACAGTTTTAGAAACTCCAGCGTATGTTCTATCCAATAATATGCTAATCTTAGCTTCTGGACCTGAGTAGCAGGCAGTTTACTCAGGGCACGCTTTTCATCTGAACATGAAAATAGCACCCCTAGCCATAAGAAATGAGGTCAATCAGGATCAACACTTTATTTTAAGAATGTGAAATGTCAGAATAATAGTAGAGAGAATTATTTATTTCAGCTTGATTTCTTTCATCACATTCCCAGTGGATCAGAAGTTTACATACACTCAATTAGTTTTTGGTAGCATTGCCTTTAAATTGTTTAAATTTTGTCAAAAGTTTCGGGTAGCCTTCCACAATCTTCCCACAATAAGTTGGGTGAATTTTGGCCCATTTCTCCTGACAGAGCTAGTGTAACTGAGTCAGGTTTGTAGGCCTCCTTTCCCACACAAGCTTTTCAGTTCTATCCACAAATGTTTTATGGGATTGAGGTCAGGGCTTTGTTATGGCCACTCCAATACCTTGACTTTGTTGTCCTTAAGCCATTTTGCCACAACTTTGGAGTATGCTTGGGGTCATTGTCCATTTGGAAGACCCATTTGCGACCAAGCTTTAACTTCCTGACTGATGTCTTGAGATGTTGCTTCAGTATGTCCACATCATTTTCTTTCCTCATGAAGCCATCTATTTTGTGAAGTGCACCAGTCCCTCCTGCAGCAAAGCACCCCCACAACATGATGCTGCCACCCCGTGCTTCAAGGTTGGGATGGTTTTCTTTGGCTTGCAAGCCTCCCCCTTTTTCCTCCAAACATAACCATGTTGATTACGGCCAAACATTTCTATTTTTGTTTCATCGGACCGGAAGAGATTTCTCCAAAAAGTACGATATTTGTCACCATGTGCAGTTGCAAACCGTAGTCTGGCTTTTTTATGGCAGTTTTGGAGCAGTGGCTTCTTCCTTGCTGATCGGCCTTTCAGGTTATGTCGATGTAGGACTCATTTTACTGTGGATATAGATACTTCTGTACCTGTTTCCTCCAGCATCTTCACAAGGTCTTTTGCTGTTGTTCTGGGATTTATTTATTTAGTACGTTCATCTCTAGGAGACAGAACGTGTCTCCTTCCTGAGCAGCATGACAGCTGCGTGGTCCCATGGTGTTTATATTTGCATACTATTGCTTGTCCAGATGAATGTGGTACCTTCAGGCATTTGGAAATTGCTCCCAAGGATGAACCAGACTTGTGGAGGTCTACAATTGTTTTCTGAGGTCTTGGCTGATTTCTTTTGATTTCCCCAAGATGTCAAGCAAAGAGGCACTGAGTTTGAAGGTAGGCGATGAAATACATCCACAAGTACACCTCCAATTAACTCAAATGATTTCAATTAGCCTACCAGAAGCTTTTAAAGCCATGACATAATTTTCTGGAATTTTCCAAGCTGTTTAAAGCCACAGTCAACTTAGTGTATGTAATCTTTAGACCCACTGGAATTGTGATACAGTGAATTATGAGCGAAATAATCTGTCTGTAAACAATTGTTGGAAAAATGACTTGCACCAAGTACATGTACTAACCAACTTGCCAAAACCATTGTTTGTTAACAAGAAATGTGTGGAGTAGTTGAAAAATGAGTTTTAATGACTCCAACTTAAGTGTATGTAAACTTCCGACTTCAACTGTGTATACTGTATTCTATACTATTCTACTGTATTTTAGTCCATTCCGCTCTGACATTGCTTGTCCATATGTATATAGTCTTAATTCATTCCTACTAAGATTTGTGTGTAGGGTAATTTGTTGTGAAATTTGTCAGATATGACTTGTTACATATTACAACACTGTCGAAGCTAGAAGCACAAGCATTTCGCTACACCCGCAATAACATCTGATCATCACGTGTATGGACCAATACAAATCGATTTGATTTGTTTAAAAAAAATGGATGGATATGTTGGATATGGATATGTTTAGTCATGCTGTTTCTACTATCAGGACAGGGTCAATTACAAGTAATGGCTTATGCAGTTTTACAGTAAATGCGTATTTATATATTCTTCGCACATTTGTAAGGTAGTTCACTATATTCCACACTTGGTATAAACCACAGACCATAGAGAGTTCCAAACCAAATACAATGGGAGCATGTCCACATCAGCGCAAGACTGGCGATTCAGCACCGCACTCCCCCATTACAGGATCCTGGGCAGCTACTAACCACTGTAATTGCTAACCACTACCCAATATTCCCAGCTTGAAGCATCTTCATACTGTATAACCCGAGGTCACCGCGGGGTGTCTGGTAACCCTAAGCCCTCATAGCAGTGACTTGTACTGTTCCACAGACTGAATCTACACAATGTAGAAGAGAAAGATAGAGGGGTCGCCAGCTATCCATCACCTGGTGACATTATCTTAGAGATCTCAACCTTATCTCGACCCTCCAACAGCCCGACTGCCCCTCCTCCCTGCCCCCACTATAACCCACTGCACGCCATCAACCCACCCAGTTCTCATCAGTCATGGGAGGTCCATTGGTGTGATCAGCTGGTGGAACTGAGCATGGGTGAAGATGAGGAATTGGAAGTTGAAAAGAAAATTGATGGCAACATGGAACACAGGTTTTTGGACGCAGGTCTATAATATTATACACGTATGACAGGGTCATCCACACAAAGCCGGTACTAGTGTGTGTGTGTGTGTGTGTGTGTGTGTGTGTGTGTGTGTGTGTGTGTGTGTGTGTGTGTGTGTGTGTGTGTGTGTGTGTGTGTGTGTGTGTGTGTGTGTGTGTGTGTGTGTGTGTGTGTGTGTGTGTGTGTGTGTGTGTGTGTGTGTGTGTGTGTGTGTGTGTTGGGCATTAACGGATGAGCGAAGAATATTTAGGAGGCATGTCAACCGGCGGGCGTGCCTCTCCATCAGCTGACAGAAATTGAACGTGCCTTATTATCTTCCCCATGAGCCAGGAATGAAAAGTAATAGGCTCTGGAGAGGAAAGATTAACAGCCTTCATTTGGTTTTCTGCCATGTCGCACGTAGCCATGTGCACAAGGGTCAACCCAGCTACAAATAGCAGGCTAGTTAACATTTAGGCTAGTTAACCTGTCCCTACAACTACAACCTCTCCCCCCCCTTCTTTAGAGGACTAGTTCTCCTAATTGATGGTGATGTGGATTTTTATTGATGAATCATAATATTGACCTCAGTTCAAAGATCCATATTGATTCTATGGTGGTAACACAGCAAGCCCTGATGACCATTAGTCCTCATCTAAAATTCATCTTATTAGTAACAATGAGGTATGTGTTTGATCTCTCTATCTCTGGAGGTTTTCATGACAGTATTGGGCTGACAACAGTGCAGTGTGAGGCAGTTTGTTCTCCTGCAAAGGCAGTTTCCACACAAGAGAGTTCTGCTTCAGTATCTTTCTGTAAACAACCTCCTTTGTCTGAGCAGTGGGAGCCTTCATTCAGCCTTCCACAGACCAGTCAAAAGAAAAAGAATTCTGACTTTATTTCGTCTTATTTGATGAGATGTGTGAGCCATGGTGTAGTAGGGTAAAGTCAACTTGGTGTAGCTGTGGGAAACACACCCAGACCACAAAAATATGGTAGGCCATTGTTTGAATTAAGATTCTATCAAACCTTCCTGGAGCAGGCACTGGAAAAAGAGTCTGATTGTCTTACTTATGCTGTTTAACACTCCCAAGGAAAGAAACTAGACTCTCAAAGGCTAGGGAGCATAAGTCAAGAGATATAAAATATTAGTTTAAATCCCCTGGCTTGTATAATGAATGTTATCTGAAGGACTTCCATAAGTGTTATCAAAATATGATAAGTGATAATTCATAAAGGAGATTGGAAATGTATGAGGGCGGCGTTTGAAGCAGTCTTTGTGAGCTTTCCAAATACAACTGCCAACTTTGAAGTATCATTGTTTATCAGGGTATTTTTGGACAGTGTGAAAGTGCCTTTAATCATTCATTTGTTTGCTTAGGTTGGAGATGTGGTACTCCTGGTGTTCCCAGTCAAGTTCATGCTTGGGTGACACTGTTCTCAACCCTTTCCCTAATGGGCCTTAAGCTGACTATGTTAAGTTAACTTTCTGCATTAAGTGAATATAACGATATGCTAAACATGTGGACCAAGCTGATCAAATGAGCCGGCGGCTGCTCTGGCTGGTACCAGGGTTCCCAGTGTCTACTAATTACTGCTCTCCCTCCAGGCCCCATTACCTTTGTTTGATGGCAGCCGGCAGACTCCTTGTTCCTGCATCTCAAGTCAGCCCATGAGGGAGAGGTGGCCTCCGCCAGAAAGAACCAGCATGAATTGGGAACACACTCTCACAAATGGACAAATACAGAGGAATAAATACACGCATATTATCATGTTTCAAGTTTCAAGTTAGAGAAATATGTACTTTATGTGCATTGCCTTTATCTTTCTCTCGCTCTCCAAGGACAAGAAAAAGAAAAGAAAAAGGAGAAAGAAGAAATCACATCGCCAACTGGAAATTAGTTGTTTTGAATAACGAGTGGGTTTTAATGAATACATTAAGGGCTGCATCATTTATCTAGAATCCAGAGCCTGGACATAATCCTGCCCTGTTTATGAAAGATGCAGAGAACCAGAGCTTCTGAGGCTTTCCCATCAGCCTCAATGACTGCTCATCCGGAATGGTACAGCAAAGCAACCACTTCTCTAAAAGACATTAACACTATTTAGCTTAATACTTTTTCAAAGGTCCCACAACATGACAGCAGAAGCGAAAGAGCGTGTCTTTAATTCAAGCAGAATAAATTAATATACACTACGTGGTCAAAAGTATGTGGACATCCCTTCAAATTGGTGAATTTGGCTATTTCAGCCACACCCATTGCTGACAGGTGTATAAAATTGAGCACACAAGCATGACATTTCCATAGACAAATATTGGCAGTAGACTGGCCTAACTGAAGAGCTCAGTGACTTTCCATGTGGCACCATCACAGGATGCCACCTTTCCAACAAGTCAGTTTGTCAAATTTCTGCCCCGCTAGAGCTGCCCCAGTCAACTATAAGTGCTGTTATTGTGAAGTGGAAACGTCTAGGAGCAACAACGGCTCAGCCACCAAGTGGTAGGCCACATAAGCTCACAGAATGGGACAGCCGAGTGATGAAGCAGTTGCAACACTCACTACCGAGTTCCAAACTGCTTCTGGAAGCAACTGCAGCACAAGAACTGTTTGTCGGTAGCTTCATGAAATGAGTTTCCATGCCCGAGCAGCCACACACAAGCCTAAGATCACCATGCGCAATGCCAAGCATCGGTTGGAGTGGTGTAAAGCTCCCTGCCATTGGAATCTGGAGCAATGGAAACGTGTTCTCTGTAGTGATGAATCACACTTCACCATCTGGCAGTCTGATGGACGAATCTGGATATGGCAGGTGCCAGGAGAACACTACCTGCCCTAGTTGGTACAGCTGTAAAGTTTGGTGGAGGATGAATAATGGTTCTGGCTAGGCCCCTTAGTTCCAGTGAAGGGAAATCTTAACGCTACAGCATATAATGACATTCTGGACAATTATGTGCTTTCAACTTTGTGGCAATAATTTGGGGAAGGCCCTTTCCTGTTTCAGCATGACAATGCACCCGTGCACAAGGCGAGGTCCATACAGAAATGGTTTGCTGAGATCGGTGTGGAAGAACTTGACTGGCTTGCACAGGGCCCTGACCTCAACTCCATCGAACACCTTTGGGATGAATTGGAATGCCGAGTGCGAGCCAGGCCTAATCGTCCAACATCAGTGCCCAACCTCACTAATGCTCTTGTTGCTGAATGGAAGCAAGTCCCCGCAGCAATGTTCCAACATATATATATATATATATATATATATATATACATATAGTGGAAAGCCTTCCCAGAAGAGTGGAGACCATCTCCATATTAATGCCCGTGATTTTGGAATGAGATGTTCGACCAGTATGTCCACATACTTTTGTGTACGTAGGTAGTATATATATATATATATATATATATATATATATATATATATATATATATATATATATATATATATATATATATATATACATATATATATACATATATATATACATATATATATACATATAGTGGAAAGCCTTCCCAGAAGAGTGGAGACCATCTCCATATTAATGCCCGTGAATTTGGAATGAGATGTTCGACCAGTATGTCCACATACTTTTGTGTACATAGGTAGTATATATATATATATATATACAGTATATAAAACTAAAGGACACAGCAGTGCATCTCTTTTCTCTCATGTTGCTTTGAAATGTCTCATTGTTTATGTTGAGCACTGTAGTAAGCAAAGTCGATGGACACAGAAATAGGCTTTTATTCAGCATTGTTTCCATTAGCTGGAATGGCAGCTAAATGCACTGAAGCTCGGAATTCATTACCCTAACACTTTAGTCCCCAAAACTTTAATTAGAAAAGCACACCCGCTGAATTCATTACAATTCATTCAGACACATAAACGCCTGCATATGAACAAACATATGCAGAATACAAATGTTATAGAGGACAACACTAATGTTGAAATGGGTCTCAAATGTTATGAAAACATCTGATGAGTAGCTAGACGTATTATTAACCTGTTGTGAACCAGCAGCCCAACATACATTAGACAATATTGTTGAGAAAGCAACATGAATGCATTAAATACACATTGTCAATGTGGTTCACTTCTGGTATGGAATATATGAAGCATACGGAATTTAATCCTGTTCTCATGTTTGTTCAACCCAAAGGCCTGAGAATAATTATCATGCAAATTATATGGACCATTCAACTACAATTTCCAAAACACTGTATCCACCAATTTTTCACATTTGTGTTTTCATCAGAAATGATTGCTTCCCTTTATGTATGTGTAAAATATTACTGTTCTCAGACTTTTAATTAATAGATTTTAGATCTGTGCTAAAATGTTTTTTTTTTTTTTGCAAAACGCTTTAAAAACCTTAATCTGGAAGGGAACGTTTGCATCCTTTATATTTGACTGTGTTATGTGGTTGTCTCACCGAGCTATCTTTAAGGGTCCAATGAAGCCGTTTGTTAACTCAACATCAAATCATTTCTGGCTGACAGTTAAGTACCTTACTGTGGTGGTTTTCAATTAAAAAGGCAAAGAAAAAGAGAAAAAAAAAGCTTCTTAGCAAAGGGCAACGACTCCAGCAAGAATGTTGCAAGGACTGTCTGGGAGTGGTCTGAGTGGGTCTGTTAACTCATTTACCGCCTGGTGATGTCACAAGGCAGGCCAAAACTCCATCCCACCACAACAGGCTGATATTTCAATTCAAATTGTATTAGTCACATGTACGCAAATTCAACCTTACAGTGAAATACTTACCTAACCAACAAGGCGGTTAAAAAAATAAGGATAGTAATAAGAAATAAAAGTAACAAGTAGTTAAAGAGCAGCAGTAAAATAACAATAGCGAGACTATATACAGGAGGTAACCGGTACAGAGTCAATTCGCGGGTGCACCGGTTAGTTGATATGTACATGTAGGTAGAGATATTAAAGTGTCTATGCATAGATGATAACAACAGAAAGTGGCAGCGGTGTAAAAGAAGGGGTGGCAATGCAGATGGTCTGGGTAGCCATTTGATTAGATGTTCAGGAGTCTTATGGCTTATGGCTTGATGCGTAAAAGCTGTTTAGAAGCCTCTTGGACCTAGACTTGGCGCTCCGGCACCGCTTGCAGTATGGTAGCAGAGAGAACAGTCTATGGCTAGGGTGGCTGGACTCTTTGACAATTTTTAGGGCCTTCCTCTGACATCAGCTGGTATAGAGATCCTGGATGGCAGGAAGTTTGGCCCCAGTGATGTACTGGGTCCGTTTGCTCTACCCTCTGTAGTTCCTTGTGGTCAGAGGCCGAGCAGTTGCCATACCAGGCAGTGATACAACCAGTCAGGATGCTCTCGATGGCGCAGCTGTAGAACGTTCTGAGGATGAGGACCCATGCCAAACCTTTTCAGTCTCCTGTGGGGGAATAGGTTTTGTTGTGCCCTCTTCGTGCCTGTCTTGGTGTGCTTAGTTTGTTGATGATGTGGACACCAAGGAACTTGAAGCTCTCAACCTGCTCCACTGCAGCCCCGTCAATGAGAATGGAGGTGCGTTCGGTCCACTTTTTTCTGTATTCCTCCACAATCATCTCCGTTGTCTTGATCATGTTGAGGGAGAGGTTGTTGTCCTGGCACCACAAGGCCAGGTCTCTGACATCCTCCCTATAGGTTGTCTTGTCGTTGATCAGGCCTGCCACTGTTGTGTCATTGGTAAACTTAATGTTGGTGTTGGAGTTGTGCCTGGCCTTGCAGTAATGAGTGAACAGGGAGTACAGGAGGGGACTGAGGGGGTGGCCGGTGTAGTACTGTATTGACGCTTTGCCTGTTTGATGATTTGTTGGGGGGCATAGCGGGATTTCTTAAAAGCTTAGAGTCCCGCTCCTTGAAAGCGGCAGCTCTAGTCTTTAGCTCAGTGCAGATGTTGCCTGTAATCCATGGCTTCTGGTTGGGGTATGTAAGTATGGTCGTATGGTCACTTTGGGGACGACATCAACAATGCACTTACTGATGAAGCCAATGACTGATGTGGTGTACTCCTCTGGCTACTAGGAGAGCCACCTCTGGGTGAGCGTTTTCTGGTTTGCTTATGGAGGAATCAAGCTCATTCAATGCTGTCTTAGTGCCAGCCTCTGACTGTTGTGGTATGTAAACAGCCACGAAAAATACAGATAAAAACATTCTAGGTAGATAGAGTATCTCATTATAAGCTGTAGACCACACTATCTCAGGCGAGCAATAGCTCGAGACTTCCTTAGATATCGTGCACCAGCTGTTATTTACAAAAATACATAGTCCGCCGCCCATTGTCTTACAGATGCCACTGTTCTATTCTGACGGAACAGTGTATAACCAGCCAACTGGATGTTGATAGTGTCGTCATTCAGCCATGACTCCATGAAGGATAAGATATTACAGTTTTGAATGTCCAGTTGGTAGTTTAATCTTCTGTGTAGGTTATCGATTTTATTCTCCTAAAATTGCACGTTTGCTATCAGAATGGAAGGAAGTGTGGGGTTTATTAGATCGCCTACGAATTCTCTGAAGGCATCCTCTTCACCCAAATCACGGGGATCTGGTCCTGTTCTCGAGAAAGCAGCATATCCTTCGCATCGAGCTTCTGCCAGTCCGTGGTGAGTAATCGCAGTCCTGATGTCCAGACGTTATTTTTGTTCATAAGAAACGGCAGCAGCAACATTATGTACAAAATAAGTAAAAAAATAAGTAAGAAAATAAAATAAGTTACAAACAATGCAAATAAACAAACAAAAATGTCATTTTAATTGGCAGTCTTCAAAAAGCTCTACACTAAAATAGAATTTTCACAATTTCACAGTATTATTCCAACCTCATAGTGTGGAAAGATATTTAAAACACAGGAGAATCACGGGTTTGACTGCGCTGGGCCTTTATGATGAATGCACTTAATGTAATTTGCTATGGATACGATCATCTGCTAAATTACTAAAAAGTCAAATGTAAATGTTTTACATACAGATCTCACATTACTGTATTTAAATATTTGTTTAAACATTATTTAAATATTGATGTCACAAATGTATCATTTGTACATTTCTTTATTAAAATGTTTGTTAGTTGTTACATTTGACTGTGTAGAAACCTAGTAGTACTACTTATTTTTCTGAGAGTGAGAAAAATATATAGCATTTAGCAAAAAATACATGATTATTTGTCTCTCTGACATGAAACCAAGTGATAGATTTTAAATAAATGCATGTACTATGTGTCTTTAAACAATCCCATACCATGATTAGATAGTAAAAAAAAAAATCATACCAATCTCTTTCATAATTTCTGTCGTTAAACAATTACAACTAATTTATCAACATTTCTGAAAATGGATATATAGTGTTTTGGAATGGAATTCTACAGTGCTGTACTAATGAAAGAGCTTGAATTCCAACAGTTGCATTAACATAAATTAAGGGCTGGAGTAATGCATTTGAAATGTACTGGTCCAACAAGATAAGACCTTCAGAATCATACAGGCAACCATTAATGAATATCTCCCTTCTGTCTTAAAACATTGCACCTAACCTCTTTGTTATGAGTAGGCTACCAGAGGCTGCAAAATATCAAACTTGATGTGCCACACCTGGGAACCAAAACTGTGTGGGCGCAATTAGCCATTTACAGTAGTCACACATACATTATGTAAAGAGAATGGTAATGGCTCCAGCATAGAACCTAGTGGAACATTAGGTAAAAAGAGGATTCAGTCGAGCCAAACGTATTGATATCTGTCTGTAAGGTTGCACCCACACCATGCACCTGCTTACTTTTAAAGACCAATTTGATTGTCATCATAAATAGCGCAGTAACATTAATGTTGAACAATGGGAAGAATTGCTGTACTTAAAGATGGTTTGTTTCTGATTGTGCTTCCACAATGCTTCTGACTTTGAAACATAAATCCATTACATTAGTTTCAAACTACATGGGGAAAAAGCAGACACGTAAAAGCAAACAACATAACGAGGGTAAATATGCAGATGGTCCTTGGAGTTATAGGCTGACCTTAGGGAAAGCAAAAATACTGATTATCATTTAATCATCCCAGTAGGGGACTAACCTTTTTTTCAAAGTTATTTTTCCTTTCATAATATAAGCATGAATGTCAAATATATCAAGTACTGTTTTGCCTCCTGCCGCTCAGATAGATTATTCCTCCCTCCATCTTGGGGAAAGGTGGTAATCATAAAGGCAATCCTGGGGTGAAATCGGATGTTTCTGTCATTCTCTGGCTTCCTGTGATTTTACAAGGAGGATAATTTACAGGCCTGGATTCTGTTTACGGGGAGGGGGTCTGCAGGGGAACCATTGCTCTGATGGACAGGGATACATCGATGGGATATGGGGTCATTAATTGAAATGATGATGACTAATTCACCCTGTTATGCTTTTATGGCTAGCAGCTACCAGGCCTGCATGGGGCTTTCTGCCCATCTTGGTCCTTTTCTCTCTCTCTCGCTCTCTCTCTCTCTCTCTCTCTCTCTCTCTCTCTCTCTCTCTCTCTCTCTCTCTCTCTCTCTCTCTCTCTCTCTCTCTCTCTCTCTCTCTCTCTCTCCAAAAAAAGAGACATTTTGCAAGTTAAAATAAATAACGGTGCATCATCAGTGTTGTTGCTTATTACAATGCTATGAAATGATGTAATTATATGGCGATATGTTGTATACTGAGAGATGATTAACCCAGTCATAGTTAACATGTATTGTTGAACTGCATACACAGAGAGGGATCACAATGTATTGCATATTAGAGAGCAATAACAGTGACTGCAAAGGCCAATGACAAGATGATTTGATACATTTGTATATAATTACTGGAATTACTGTCAACTAGCTTGATGTACAGTGTTATCTAGTAGTGTAATATGACATAGCACCTGTCATACCATGCATTTATAGTTTATGACAACACAATGTTGATGTAAGTTGTCTTTATAGTTCCTAACTTCTAGTCTTGGTGACTTCAAAACAAAAGTTTAGATCAAAGAAAATAAGAAAATAGAACATCTTGTTGTTCCCAATAGATGAGACGTAAATATGTGTAATGTCTCAGTTTTCTGGGGGTGAACAAAATGCAACCATACTGTGTTCTCAGTCTGTATTGCATTTCACTGGCTGTACAAAGACAATATGGATGAGTGTCATATTCCACAGCCTCATCAGACTGCATCTCTCAGTGTGTGTGTGTGTGTGTGTGTGTGTGTGTGTGTGTGTGTGTGTGTGTGTGTGTGTGTGTGTGTGTGTGTGTGTGTGTGTGTGTGTGTGTGTGTGTGTGTGTGTGTGTGTGTGTGTGTGTGTGTGTGTGTGTGTGTGTGTGTGTGTGTGTGTGTGTGTGTGTGTGTGTGTGTGTGTGTGTGTGTGTGTGTGTGTGTGTGTGTGTGTGTGTGTCCACAGAACATCTCAATACAGTACACATTGCTATATTGTAATTACTTCACCACCATGGCCTATTTATTGCCTTAACTCCCTTATCTTACCTCATTTGCACTCACTGTATATAGACTTTTTGTTTTCTTTTGTTCTACTGTATTATTGACTATGTTTTGTTTATTCCATGTGTAACACTGTGTTGTTGTATGTGTCGAATTGCTATGCTTTATCTTGGCCAGGTCGCAGTTGCAAATGAGAACTTTTTCTCAGCTAGCCTACCTGGTTAAATAAAGGTTAAATAAAAAATAAACAAGGTTTCAGTGGAAATTCTTGCCCCGATTGATTGATATAATTGACTGACCTATTCCTCGAAATCAAGGACAATGCTACTGATCCGCATTTGCACTTTACCCCATCACATGAAAATATAGGAAGTCAAATGTGAAAGCTTTTGCCTCTCATTACATCCTATGCGCAATGCCAGGCTTCATTATGCTTGTCCATCATAAACGTGACAGAGACAACCTATAAAAGAGTGATTTAAACACTCATGGCCCCATCTCTTGTATAGGATTTCATAAATTGTGAATCTGATTATATAACCACATGGTGTAATTAGCATGAGTGCGTTATTTAGGACATTAAAAAGTCACCTGTGCTAATGTGTCCATTCATCTTCATTCATTAAAACAAAAGCTGAACAAGCAGCTGCTGCACCTCATCATGCACAGCAATCATTTTCTCTAGGGATCAAAAAGTGTCGCTGGGTTTGATAGTTCAGGATCAGGCAGTCTACTCAGGTGATGGAGGGGCCCATGCAATAGATAGGCCTGCCTACAGTTTAGGTCATGTTTTATGTTTGATTCAATTGCAGAAGTTGGTCGCTCAAATAGTATCAAATGATCTTTCCAACCCTAATCCAACACTGTTGACTTTGACAAGCCCTTGTAAGGTGATGTGCTTTCAAAGAGGACACAGTATGTTCCAGTATCCAGCACCAGCAAAGAAAAGCCCTTGTGATTTCAGGGTTACTGTCTGAGTTGTCTGGGAAGGATATTATATTTACTGTCAGATCAAAGAGGGCCACTCTCATTCAGTATGTGTCTATCATATGGAAACCTGGGTTGCTTTTATGATATTGGGAAAGAAAAGTTGTAATTGAGCATAGACATACAGTTGAAGTTGGAAGTTAACATACACCTCAGCCAAATATTTTAAAACTCAGTTTTTCACATTTCCTGACATTTAATCGCAGTAATAATTCCCTGTCTTAGGTCAGTTAGGACCACCACTTTTTTTTAAGAATGTGAAATGTCAGAATAATAGTAGAGAGAATGATTTATTTCAGCTTCTCTTTCTTTCATCACATTCCCAGTGGGTCAGAAGTTTACATATACTCAATTCGTATTTGGTAGCATTGCCTTTAAATTGTTTAACTTGGGTCAAATGTTTCGGGTAGCCTTCCACAACCTTCACACAATAAGTTGGGTACATTTTGGCCCATTCCTCATGACAGAGCTGGTGTAACTGAGTCAGGTTTGTAGGCCTCCTTGCTCACTTTTCAGTTCTGTCCACAAATTATCTATGGGATTGAGGTCAGGGCTTTGTGATGGCCACTCCAATAGCTTGACTTTGTTGTCCTTAAGCCATTTTGCCACAACTTTGGAAGTATGCTTGGGGTCATTGTCCATTTGGAAGACCAATTTGTGACCAAGCTTTAACTTCTTGACTGATGTCTTGAGACATTGTTTCAATATCTCCACATCATTTTCCATCCTCAAGATGCCATCTATTTTGTGAAGTGCACCAGTCTCTCCTGCAGCAAGGCACCCCCACAACATGATGCTGCCACCCCCGTGCTTCACGGTTGGAATGGTGTTCTTCAGCTTGCAAGCCTACCCCTTTTTCCTCCAAACATAACCATGGTCATTACGGCCAAACAGTTCTATTTTTGTTTCATCAGAACAAAGGGCATTTCTCCAAAAAGGACGATCTTTGTCCCCATGTGCAGTTGCAGACCATAGTCTGGCTTTTTTATGGTGGTTTTGGAGCAGTTGCTTCTTCCTTGCTGTGCGGCCTTTCAGGTTATGTCGACAAAGGACTCATTTTACTGTGGATATAGATACTTTTGTACCTATTTCTTCCAGCATCTTCACAAGGTTCATTGCTGTTGTCATGTTTTGTCATATATTGTCTTGTCATTATGCTTTCCCTTCTGTTCGTTTCCCCCTGCTGGTCTTATTAGGTTCGTTCCCTTTTTCTATCCCTCTCTCTCCCCCTCCCTCTCTCTCTTCTCTCTATCGTTCCGTTCCTGCTCCCAGCTGTTCCTATTCCCCTAATCAATCATTTAGTCTTCCCACACCTGTTCCCGATCCTTTTCCCTGATTAGAGTCCTTATTTCTCTCCTTGTTTTCCGTTCCTGTCCTGTCGGATCCTTATCTATTGTTCACCGTGCTGTGTTTGTGTATCGCCCTGTCGTGTCGTGTTTCCCTCAGATGCTGCGTGGTGAGCAGGTGTCTGAGTCTGCTAAGTTCAAGTGCCTTCCCGAGGCAACCTGCAGTTCAAGATCAAGTCTCCAGTCGGTTCTCGTCATTACGAGTGGAAATTGTTTTATTTGATTGTATTTTTACTTTACTGGATTAAAGACTCTGTTTTCGCCAAGTCGCTTTTGGGTCCTCATTCACCTGCATAACAGAAGGATCCGACCAAGAATGGACCCAGCGACTATGGATTCTCTCTACTCTACTCTCGAGTTCCAGGGAGCGATGCTCGGCAGACACGAGCAGGAATTGTCTGCCGCTCGGCATGCCGTTGAGACCCTGGCCGCTCAGGTCTCCGACCTCTCAAGACAGTATCAGAGTCTTCGTCTCGTGTCACCAGCTACTTCCGGTTCTTCCGAGCCTCCGGAACCTAGGGTTAATAACCCACCTTGTTATTCTGGGCAGCCCACTGAGTGCCGCTCCTTTCTCACCCAGTGTGATATCGTGTTCTCTCTCCAACCCAACACATACTCAGAGAGAGAGCTCGGATTGCCTACGTCATATCACTCCTTACTGGTCGGGCTCGGCAGTGGGGCACAGCTATCTGGGAGGCAAGCGCTGAGTGTACTAACAATTATCTGAACTTTAAAGAGGAGATGATAAGGGTTTTTGATCGCTCAGTTTTTGGGAAAGAAGCTTCCTGGTCCCTGTCTTCCCTATGTCAAGGTAATCGATCCATAACGGATTACTCTATAGAGTTTCGCACTCTTGCTGCCTCCAGTAACTGGAACGAGCAGGCGTTGCTCGCTCGTTTTCTGGAGGGACTCCACGCTAAGGTTAAGGATGAGATTCTCTCTCGGGAGGTTCCATCCAGCGTGGATTCTTTGATTGAACTCGCTATTCGCATTGAACGACGGGTAGATCTTCGTCACCGAGCTCATAGAAGAGAGCTCGCGTTAACTGTGTCTCCCCTCTCTCCGACACTACCGTCTTTCCCCACTGACTCAGGTGTTGAGCCCATGCAGCTGGGGGTATTCGCATCTCGACTAAGGAGAGGGAACGGAGAATCACCAACCGCCTCTGTCTCTATTGCGGTTCCGCTGGTCATTTTGTCATTTCATGTCCAGTCAAAGGCCAGAGCTCATCAGTAAGCGGAGGGCGACTGATAAGCGCTACTAGACGGTCCTCTCCGTCAAGTACATGTACTACTTTACCGGTCCATCTACGCTGGACCGGATCGGCAGCTTCCTGCAGTGCATTAATAGACTCTGGGGCAGAGGGCTGTTTTATGGACGAAGCCTGGGCGCGGGAACATGACATTCCTCTCAGACAGTTAGGGAGCCCACGGTCATGTTTGCCTTGGATGGTAGTCCTCTCCCCAGTATATTATATGAAACACTACCTTTAACCCTCACTGTATCTGGTAACCATAGTGAGACCATTTCCTTTTTTGATTTTTTGTTCACCTTTTACACCTGTTGTTTTGGGTCATCCCTGGCTAGTGTGTCATAATCCTTCTTTTGATTGGTCTAGTGGTTCTGTCCTTTCCTGGAGCGTTTCTTGTCATGTGAAGTGTTTAATGTCTGCTATTTCTCCTGTTTGTTCTGTCCCCTCTTCTCAGGAGGAACCTGGTGATTTGACAGGAGTGCCGGAGGAATATCATGGTCTGCGCACGGTCTTCAGTCGGTCCAGAACCAACTCCCTTCCTCCTCACCGGTCGTATGATTGTTGTTCTGATCTCTTTAAGAAGCGTTTTGCATCCGCTCCTTTCCTTGTTGCACCTGACGTCACTAAACAGTTTATTGTTGAGGTTGACGCGTCGGGGGTGGGCGTGGGAGCCATTCTGTCCCAGCGCTCCGATACTGACGATGGGGTCCACCCTTGTGCGTATTTTTCTGCTTCTGCTCCTGGTCTTGCTGGGTCTCAGTCTGTTCCCTGCCATCGCATCTCTCCTGTTCTTGTTCCTGCCCTTGCTGTGTCTCAGTCTGTCCCTAGTTGTTACTCTCCTGGCCTGTTTGGTCCTGTTTGCTCTAAAGTTTTCAGTTCTCTACCCGTGTCTCATTTTTTTTTTAGAGTAGTACCCTAGTTTCCCTTTTTTCGTTTTCCGTTACGGTCCTGAGGAGAGGAGTTGGGTTCTTTCTCGGGACGTGCTGGACCGTTTGATCTATGATTTCCTCCGTTGCCGCCAGTGTTCCTCCTCGAGAGCGCCAGGAGGCGCTCGGTGAGTGGGGGGTACTGTCATGTTTTGTCATATATTGTCTTGTCATTATGCTTTCCCTTCTGTTCGTTTCCCCCTGCTGGTCTTATTAGGTTCGTTCCCTTTTTCTATCCCTCTCTCCCCTCCCTCTCTCTCTTCTCTCTATCGTTCCGTTCCTGCTCCCAGCTGTTCCTATTCCCCTAATCAATCATTTAGTCTTCCCACACCTGTTCCCGATCCTTTTCCCTGATTAGAGTCCCTATTTCTCTCCTTGTTTTCCGTTCCTGTCCTGTCGGATCCTTATCTATTGTTCACCGTGCTGTGTTTGTGTATCGCCCTGTCGTGTCGTGTTTCCCTCAGATGCTGCGTGGTGAGCAGGTGTCTGAGTCTGCTAAGTTCAAGTGCCTTCCCGAGGCAACCTGCAGTTCAAGATCAAGTCTCCAGTCGGTTCTCGTCATTACGAGTGGAAATTGTTTTATTTGATTGTATTTTTACTTTACTGGATTAAAGACTCTGTTTTCGCCAAGTCGCTTTTGGGTCCTCATTCACCTGCATAACAGCTGTTGTTCTGGGATTGATTTGCACTTTTCACACCAAGGAACATTCATGTCTAGGAGACAGAACGTGTCTCCTTCCTGAGTGGTATGATGGCTGCATGGTCCCATGGTGTTTATACTTGCATACTATTATTTGTACAGATGAACGTGGTACGTTCAGGCATTTGGAAATTGCTCCCAAGAATGAACCAGACTTGTGGAGGTCTACAATTGTTTTTCTGAAGTCTTTTGATTTTTGATTTTCCCATGATGTCTTGAAGGTAGCCCTTGAAATACATCCACAGGTGCACCTCCAATTGACTCAAATTATGTCAATTAGCCTAACAGAAGCTTCTAAAGCCATGACATAATTTTCTGGAATTTTCCAAGCTGTTTAAAGGCACAATCAACTTAGTGTATGTAAACTTCTGACCAACTGGAATTGTGATACAGTGAATTATAAGTGAAATAATCTGTCAACAATTGTTGGAAAAATGACTTTTGTCATGAGCAAAGTAGATGTCCTTACCGACTTTCCAAAACTATAGTTTGTTAACAAGACATTTGTGGAGTGGTTGAAAAACGAGTTTTAATGACTCCCTAAGTGTATGTAAACTTCCGACTTCAACTGAATTTCCTTTGACAGTAGAACCATATATTGTACATTACCTCTGGGATACAAAACCCATCTGCTATCGAGTTGTCCCACTGGGCACACACTGGTTGAATCAATGTTGTTTCCACGTCATTTTAATGAAATGATGTTGAACCAAAGTGGAATATACACTACTGTTCAAAAGTTTGGGGTCACTTAGAAATGTCCTTGTTTTTGAAAGAAAAGCACAAAAAAAAATTCCATTAAAAAAAAACATAACATTTATTAGAATTACAGTGTAGTCATTGTTAATGTTGTAAATGACTATTGTAGTGGGACATTTCAGATTTCTTAAGGAATATCTACATAGGCGTAAGAAGGCCTATTGTCAGACAAAATGACTCCTGTGTCTCAAAGGCACATTGTGTTAGTTCATCCCTATGTATCATTTTAAAACGCTAATTGATCATTAGAAAACCCTTTTGCAAATATGTTAGCACAGCTGAAAACTGTTGTCCTGATTAAGAAGCAATACAACTTGCCTTCTTTAGATTAGTTGTGTATCTGGAGCATCAGCATTTGTGGGTTTGTCATGTTTTGTCTTATATTGTCTTGTCATTTTGCTTTTCCTTCTGTTCGTTTTCCCCCTGCTGGTCTTTTTAGGTTCGTTCCCCTTTTTCTCTCTCCCTCCCTCTCTCTCTTCTCTCTGTCGTTCCGTTCCTGCTCCCAGCTGTTCCTATTCCCCTAATCAATCATTTAGTCTTCCCACACCTGTTCCCTATCTTTTCCCCCTGATTAGAGTCCCTATTTCTCCCCTTGTTTTCCGTTTCTGCCCTGTCGGATCCTTGTATATTGTTCACCGTGCTGTGTCTTTGTATCGCCCTGTCGTGTCGTGTTTCCCTCAGATGCTGCGTGGTGAGCAGGTGTCTGAGTCTGCTACGGTCAAGTGCCTTCCCGAGGCAACCTGCAGTTTATTATCGAGTCTCCAGTCAGTTCTCGTGATTACGAGTGAAATTGTTTTTATGCTTTATTTACCGCTCCGATTTGTCTAGGAGTATTGCTATTTCCTTAAACTGGATTAAAGACTCTGTTTTCGCCAAGTCGCTTTTGGGTCCTCATTCACCTGCATAACAGAAGGATCCGACCAAAGAATGGACCCAGCGACTACAGACGCCGTAACACTGCCGTCGAGATCCAAGGAGCCATGCTCGGCAGACACGAGCAGGAATTGTCTGCTGCTCGTCATGCCATGGAGAACCTGGCCGCTCAGGTTTCCGACCTCTCTGGACAGTTCCAGAGTCTTCGTCTCGTGCCACCTGTTACTTCCTGGTCTGCCGAGCCTCCGGAACCTAGGGTTAATAACCCACCTTGCTACTCCGGGCAGCCCAAGGAGTGCCGCTCCTTTCTCACCCAGTGTGATATTGTGTTCTCTCTCCAACCCAACACATACTCTAGAGAGAGAGCTCGGGTTGCTTACGTCATTTCACTCCTTACTGGCCGGGCTCGAGAGTGGGGCACAGCTATCTGGGAGGCAAGGGCTGATTGTTCAAACAATTACCAGAACTTTAAAGAGGAGATGATTCGGGTTTTTGACCGTTCAGTTTTTGGTAGGGAGGCTTCTAGGGCCCTGGCTTCCCTATGCCAAGGTGATCGATCCATAACGGACTACTCTATAGAGTTTCGCACTCTTGCTGCCTCTAGTGACTGGAACGAGCCGGCGCTGCTCGCTCGTTTTCTGGAGGGACTCCACGCAGTGGTCAAAGATGAGATTCTCTCCCGGGAGGTTCCTTCCAGTGTGGACTCTTTGATTGCTCTCGCCATCCGCATAGAACGACGGGTAGATCTTCGTCACCAAGCTCGTGGAAGAGAGCTCGCGTCAACGGTGTTTCCCTGCTCCGCATCGCAACCATCTCCCTCCTCTGGCTCAGAGACTGAGCCCATGCAGCTGGGAGGTATTCGCATCTCGACTAAGGAGAGGGAACGGAGGATCACCAACCGCCTGTGCCTCTATTGCGGATTTGATGGACATTTTGTCAATTCATGTCCAGTAAAAGCCAGAGCTCATCAGTAAGCGGAGGGCTACTGGTGAGCGCTACTACTCAGGTCTCTCCATCTAGATCCTGTACTACTATGTCGGTCCATCTACGCTGGACCGGTTCGGGTGCTACATGCAGTGCCTTGATAGACTCTGGGGCTGAGGGTTGTTTCATGGACGAAGCATGGGCTCGGAAACATGACATTCCTTTCAGACAGTTAGACAAGCCTACGCCCATGTTCGCCTTAGATGGTAGTCATCTTCCCAGTATCAGATTTGAGACACTACCTTTAACCCTCACAGTATCTGGTAACCACAGTGAGACTATTTTTTTTTGATTTTTCGTTCACCTTTTACACCTGTTGTTTTGGGTCATCCCTGGCTAGTATGTCATAATCCTTCTATTAATTGGTCTAGTAATTCTATCCTATCCTGGAATGTTTCTTGTCATGTGAAGTGTTTAATGTCTGCCATCCCTCCCATTTCTTCTGTCCCCACTTCTCAGGAGGAACCTGGCGATTTGACAGGAGTGCCGGAGGAATATCATGATCTGCGCACGGTCTTCAGTCGGTCCCGAGCCAACTCCCTTCCTCCTCACCGGTCGTATGATTGTAGTATTGATCTCCTTCCGGGGACCACTCCTCCTCGGGGTAGACTATACTCTCTGTCGGCTCCCGAACGTAAGGCTCTCGAGGATTATTTGTCTGTGTCTCTTGACGCCGGTACCATAGTGCCTTCTTCCTCTCCGGCCGGGGCGGGGTTCTTTTTGTTAAGAAAAAGGACGGTACTCTGCGCCCTGCGTGATTATCGAGGGCTGAATGACATAACGGTTAAGAATCGTTATCCGCTTCCCCTTATGTCATCAGCCTTCGAGATTCTGCAGGGAGCCAGGTGCTTTACTAAGTTGGACCTTCGTAACGCTTACCATCTCGTGCGCATCAGAGAGGGGGACGAGTGGAAAACGGCGTTTAACACTCCGTTAGGGCATTTTGAGTACCGGGTTCTGCCGTTTGGTCTCGCCAATGCGCCAGCTGTTTTTCAGGCATTAGTTAATGATGTTCTGAGAGACATGCTGAACATCTTTGTTTTTGTCTACCTTGACGATATCCTTATTTTTTCACCGTCACTCGAGATTCATGTTCAGCACGTTCGACGTGTTCTCCAGCGCCTTTTAGAGAATTGTCTCTACGTGAAGGCTGAGAAGTGCTCTTTTCATGTCTCCTCCGTTACTTTTCTCGGTTCCGTTATTTCCGCTGAAGGCATTCAGATGGATTCCGCTAAGGTCCAAGCTGTCAGTGAGTGGCCCGTTCCAAGGTCACGTGTCGAGTTGCAGCGCTTTCTAGGTTTCGCTAATTTCTATCGGCGTTTCATTCGTAATTTCGGTCAAGTTGCTGCCCCTCTCACAGCTCTTACTTCTGTCAAGACGTGTTTTAAGTGGTCCGGTTCCGCCCAGGGAGCTTTTGATCTTCTAAAAGAACGTTTTACGTCCGCTCCTATCCTCGTTACTCCTGACGTCACTAGACAATTCATTGTCGAGGTTGACGCTTCAGAGGTAGGCGTGGGAGCCATTCTATCCCAGCGCTTCCAGTCTGACGATAAGGTTCATCCTTGCGCTTATTTTCTCATCGCCTGTCGCCATCTGAACGCAACTATGATGTGGGTAACCGCGAACTGCTCGCCATCCGCTTAGCCCTAGGCGAATGGCGACAGTGGTTGGAGGGGGCGACCGTTCCTTTTGTCGTTTGGACAGACCATAAGAACCTTGAGTACATCCGTTCTGCCAAACGACTTAATGCTCGTCAAGCTCGTTGGGCGTTATTTTTCGCTCGTTTCGATTTTGTGATTTCTTACCGTCCGGGTAGCAAGAACACCAAGCCTGATGCCTTATCCCGTCTTTTTAGTTCTTCTGTGGCTTCTGAGGGGATTCTTCCTTATGGGCGTGTTGTCGGGTTGACAGTCTGGGGAATTGAAAGACAGGTTAAGCAAGCACTCACGCACACTGCGTCGCCGCGCGCTTTTCCTAGTAACCTTCTTTTCGTTCCTGTTTCCACTCGTCTGGCTGTTCTTCAGTGGGCTCACTCTGCCAAGTTAGCTGGTCATCCCGGTGTTCGAGGCACTCTTGCTTCTATTCGGCAGCGCTTTTGGTGGCCGACTCAGGAGCGTGACACGCGCCGTTTCGTGGCTGCTTGTTCGGACTGCGCGCAGACTAAGTCAGGTAACTCTCCTCCTGCCGGTCGTCTCAGACCGCTCCCCATTCCTTCTCGACCATGGTCTCACATCGCCCTAGACTTCATTACCGGTCTGCCTTTGTCTGCGGGGAAGACTGTGATTCTTACGGTTGTCGATAGGTTCTCTAAGGCGGCACATTTCATTCCTCTCGCTAAACTTCCTTCCGCTAAGGAGACGGCACAAATCATCATCGAGAATGTGTTCAGAATTCATGGCCTCCCGTTAGACGCCGTTTCAGACAGAGGTCCGCAATTCACGTCACAGTTTTGGAGGGAGTTCTGTCGTTTGATTGGTGCGTCCGTCAGTCTCTCTTCCGGGTTTCATCCCCAGTCTAACGGTCAAGCAGAGAGGGCCAATCAGACGATTGGTCGCATACTACGCAGCCTTTCTTTCAGAAACCCTGCGTCTTGGGCAGAACAGCTCCCTGGGCAGAATACGCTCACAACTCGCTTCCTTCGTCTGCTACCGGGTTATCTCCGTTTCAGAGTAGTCTGGGTTACCAGCCTCCTCTGTTCTCATCCCAGCTTGCCGAGTCCAGCGTTCCCTCCGCTCAAGCGTTTGTCCAACGTTGTGAGCGCACCTGGAGGAGGGTGAGGTCTGCACTTTGCCGTTACAGGGCACAGACTGTGAGAGCCGCCAATAAACGTAGGATTAAGAGTCCAAGGTATTGTTGCGGCCAGAGAGTGTGGCTTTCCACTCGCAACCTTCCTCTTACGACAGCTTCTCGTAAGTTGACTCCACGGTTCATTGGTCCGTTCCGTGTCTCCCAGGTCGTCAATCCTGTCGCTGTGCGACTGCTTCTTCCGCGACATCTTCGTCGCGTCCATCCTGTCTTCCATGTCTCCTGTGTCAAGCCCTTTCTTCGCACCCCGTTCGTCTTCCCTCCCCCTCCCGTCCTTGTCGAGAGCGCACCTATTTACAAGGTACGTAGGATCATGGACATGCGTTCTCGGGGACGGGGTCACCAATACTTAGTGGATTGGGAGGGTTACGGTCCTGAGGAGAGGAGTTGGGTTCCGTCTCGGGACGTGCTGGACCGTTCACTTATTGATGATTTCCTCCGTTGCCGCCAGGATTCCTCCTCGAGTGCGCCAGGAGGCGCTCGGTGAGTGGGGGGTACTGTCATGTTTTGTCTTATATTGTCTTGTCATTTTGCTTTTCCTTCTGTTCGTTTTCCCCCTGCTGGTCTTTTTAGGTTCGTTTCCCTTTTCTCTCCCTCCCTCTCTCTCTCTCTCTGTCGTTCCGTTCCTGCTCCCAGCTGTTCCTATTCCCCTAATCAATCATTTAGTCTTCCCACACCTGTTCCCTATCTTTTCCCCTGATTAGAGTCCCTATTTCTCCCCTTGTTTTCCGTTTCTGCCCTGTCGGATCCTTGTATATTGTTCACCGTGCTGTGTCTTTGTATCGCCCTGTCGTGTCGTGTTTCCCTCAGATGCTGCGTGGTGAGCAGGTGTCTGAGTCTGCTACGGTCAAGTGCCTTCCCGAGGCAACCTGCAGTTTATTATCGAGTCTCCAGTCAGTTCTCGTGATTACGAGTGAAATTGTTTTTATGCTTTATTTACCGCTCCGATTTGTCTAGGAGTATTGCTATTTCCTTAAACTGGATTAAAGACTCTGTTTTCGCCAAGTCGCTTTTGGGTCCTCATTCACCTGCATAACAGGGTTCAATAACAGGATCAAAATGGCCAGCAACAAAGATCTTTCTTCTGGACATTTCTAAGTGACCCCAAACGTTTGAACGATAGTGTATGTTGAATTGATTTCTGTGTCCATTGGGGTAAATCCCAATTGTATTATTATTATGTTTTTACATACCACTTAAGAGTGGCAAACTTAACTTCTGAGTCAACTGGTTGTCTGTTTCCAAGGGTCAATCTGAAATGAAATGTACTCTACTTTCGCACTTTTGTTAAGATTACATTGTTATAATGAACATAATGTTCTCATAATGCACTTCTAAAATTGAAACACTTCGTCAGAATAAGTGATTCTGTCATAACATAATATACCATCCTGCTTGAAAACAAATTGGGGGAAACATTAAATCATGAAAGTTCCAGTTATTTGAGAATGAATTACTCTATACATTATTTTATATTTATATCCAATCACAGTATGTAAGAAACTAAAGTAAATAGGCGGAATTGAAGATTAGGCCTACAACTTCTTTCTGTACTCTTACATGGAAACAGCACGGGAAGTAGTGTTAAATCATTATATAAGACAAATGGTTGGCCAACCAAGAACCATACACGCCTTACATTAAGCGTCATTCATTCT